>NC_031997.1:46441072-46568786 GCF_001879085.1 Nicotiana attenuata
GATGATTGGTAGCTTCGGGGATGATTTGTGACTTAGGAGTGTGATCGGAAGTAATTTCGGAGGTCCGGAGTAGAATTAGGCTTGAATTGGCAAAGTTAGTATTATGGCGAATTCCGGTTGATAAGTGAGATTTTGATCCGAGAGTCGGAATGGAATAAATGGCCTTAGCCATAATACTGTCGATGGCCTTAGCCATGTACGTAACTTCGACTGTCGTCGAATTACTTGCTTGTCGTAGTCGAGCTGGGTCGACTTATTGACGACAATGGCCTTAGCCATAATACTGTCGATGGCCTTAGCCATGTACGTAACTTCGACTGTCGTCGAATTACTTGTTTGTCGTAGTCGATATGGGTCGACTTATCGACGATGATGGCCTTAGCCGTTTATACATTGGAGATGGCCTTAGCCGTGTTCATTCATTGGAAATGGCCTTAGCCGTTCATACATTGGAGATGGCCTTAGCCGTTCATACATTGGAGATGGCCTTATCCGTTCATACATTAGAGATGGCCTTAGCCGTTCATACATTGGAGATCATGCTAGTCCAGTCCCTTTATCATGTCAGTCAGGAGAGCGTATGGAGTGGCTGGTATGATAAACTTGTTCCGCAAATATCTTCAGGTGTCCCCTCTGCCGCCTCATTAAAAACCTCCCCGAGAAAACCCAATTGGGACAAAACTCGGGTAAGGGAAAAAGAGTGCGACTCGGGAGACGCCTTTCAGAAATGGAAATACTTGAGGTGGGCGACGTTCCAATTGTTTTGGAGCATTTTTGCTTCCATTATTTCTAATTGAAATGCTCCTTTACTTGCTGCTGCTGTGATTTTGTAGGGTCCGTCCCAGTTGTTGCCCAGCTTTCCTTCGCTTGGGTCTTTTGATGCCAACGTTTTGGCTTTTAGGACGTAGTCTCCCACTTTGAGTGGTCTTATTTTGGCTCTCTTGTTGTAGTATCTTTCAACTTGTTGTTTCAGAGCCACCATTCTTATGTGGGCCATTTCTCTTCTTTCCTCGGCCTCATCGAGGTCTTGAAGTCTGTTTACGTCGTTCTCTGCTCCGCTGGTATGTGAATACCTCAAGCTTGGTTCGCCGACTTCGACTGGTATGACCGCGTCGGTTCCGTAGACCAGTGAGTACGGTATTTCTCCTGTGGAGGATTTGGGTGTGGTCCGGTGTGCCCACAACACTTCCGGTAGTAGCTCGGGCCAAGCCCTTTGGCTTCCTCGAGTTTCTTCTTCAGTATGTTCAGTATTGTTTTATTGGAAGACTCTGCTTGGCCGTTGGCGGCGGGGTGATATAGCGTGGAGAGTATTCACTTAATGTACCATTTGTCGAAGAACTCTGTCGTCTTTTGGCCGATGAACTGTCGTCCGTTGTCGCAGCTGATTTCCTTGGGGATGCCGAAACGGCAGATGATATTCTTCCATATGAAGGCGATGACTTCCTGTTCGCGTATTTGGGCGTACGCACCTGCTTCCACCCACTTGGAAAAATAGTCAGTTAAAACTAATAGAAATCGTACCTTTCCTCGTCCCGCTGGTAGGGGACCGACTATGTCCATTCCCTATTTGATGAAAGGCCATAGGGAAGTGACTGAGTGAAGTGGTTCTCCTGGTTGGTGTATCATGGGGGCATACTTTTGGCATTGTTCGCATCGGCGAACATATTCCGTTGCGTCTTTCTTCATAGTGGGCCAATAATAGCCGGCCTGTATTATGTAGCGCACGAGGGCGCGGTTACCTGTGTGGGCGCCACAGTGACCTTCGTGTACCTCTTCGAGCACTGGCCTCGTTTGGTGCGGCCTAAGCACTTGGATAGAGGTCCGCCAAACGTCCTTTTGTAGAGCTCGTGGTGTATCAGGCAATACCGGACGGCCTGTACGCGGAGCTTCTTGGCTTCTTTTTTGTCGAGTGGGAGTGTTCCATCCTGCAGATAGGATACAAATTGGTTGCGCCAGTCCCAAGTCAAATTTAAAGTGAGTACCTCAGGGTGATCAATGGCCGAATGGAGGAGGGTGACCATAATTTCTTTGTTGAAGTTTTTAGTGGCTGTGGCCAATTTTGCTAGACCGACTGCTTCAACGTTTTGTGCCCTCGGAACTTGTTCAAAGCGGCACTCGTCTAACTCAGTCATTAATCTGTGGATTTCTGACTGGTATTTTTGCAATCTCTGCTCCTTGATTTGGTAAGTCCCAGTGACCTGGTTCACCACGAGTTGGGAGTCGCAATGGAGAACGAGTCGTCGAGCTCCATACTTGATGGCTAATTTTATACCTGCAATAACAGCCTCGTATTCGACCTCGTTGTTAGTCATCTCGGGGCATCGTATGGACTGGCGAATTATTTCGCCCGTAGGGACCTCGAGAACGAGTCCCAGTCCCGATCCCGAGGCATTAGCGGCGCCATCAATGTAAAGAGTCCATAGGTCGGTATTGGAGGGGGCACGGCGTGCCTCTAGTTCCGCCTCTGGCAGTATTTTTGCGCTGAAGTCGGCTATGAAGTCGGCAAGTACTTGCGACTTGATGGCGTTTCTTGGGTGATATGAGCTATCGTGCTCGCTGAGCTCTATGGCCCATCTGGCGAGCCTGCCTGACAACTCAGGCTTATGTAGGATGCTTCTCAAGGGGAAGGTCGTCACTACTTTTATGGGGTGGCACTGAAAATAGGGTCGGAGCTTCCGTGAAGCTACGACCAATGCCAAAGCTAATTTTTCGAGGTGCGGATACCGTGTTTCGGCGTCCACTAAGGTTTTGCTAATATAGTAAACAGGAGATTGCGTACCTTCGTTTTCACGAACCAAGACTGCGCTGACGGCGACCTCGAATAAGGCCAAATATACCAGCAGGGGCTCGCCTGGGCTTGCTTTGGCCAACAGTGGTGGCGAAGATAGGTATGCTTTCAATTTTCTCAAGGCTTCGACGCATTCCCCATTCCACTGTAACCCATTGTCCTTTCTCAGCACATTGAAAAATTTATGGCACCTGTCGGAGGATCGTGAGATGAACCTGGATAGGGCGGCTATTCGCCCCGTCAGCTTTTGCACCTGTTTTTTGCTGTTCAACATCTCGGGTATCGCGTCTATCGCCTTGATCTGATCTGGGTTGACCTCGATGCCTCGTTGTGATACGAGGAATCCTAAGAATTTTCCTGAGGTCACGCCGAAGGCGCATTTCTCGGGGTTCAGTTTCATCCTGTACCTTCTCAATATCCCGAAGGCTTCTTTCAGATGGTCGATGTGGTCCTCTTTTCTTGTCGACTTCACCAGCATATCGTCGATATAGACTTCCATAGTCTTACCAAGCTGCTCTTTGAACATTTTGGTGACCAGTCTTTGGTACGTAGCCCCTGCATTTTTGAGCCCGAAGGGCATTACCTTGTAGCAGTAAGTCCCTCGGTGGGTGATGAAAGTCGTCTTTTCCTGGTCCTCCTCGGCCATCATGATTTGATTGTAGCCGGAGTAGGCATCTAAGAAGCAGAGCAGTTCATGTCCTGCGGTGGCGTCGATCAATTGAACGATGTGGGGTAGTGGGAATGAATCCTTTGGGCATGCTTTGTTTAGATCGGTGAAATCCACACACATTCTCCACTTCCCGCTTTTCTTTTTGACCATGACGACATTGGCGACCCACTGGGGGTACTTCGATTCTCTGATGGAGTCGTTGGCTAGTAACTTGTCTACTTCCTCACTGACCGCTTCATTGATAGCGGCGTTGAATTTCCTTCTCACCTGTCGCACGGGCGGATGTAATGGATCGACATTCAGCTTGTGGGTGGCGATGTCTCGCGGGATTCCCGGCATATCTGAATGGGAAAAAGCGAACAAATCTGCATGGTTAGTTAAGAATTCACGATACTTACTTGGGTTGGCGAGGTCGTGCCCGATGTAGGCTTTCTTCGTAAGGTCGGTGTCGTCCAATTGGACTGGGTCGAGATCTTCGACCGTTGCTTTACAGGCCTCCACGACGTCGGGGTCTCTAATGGCGTCCGTTGTCGGGTTGACCTTAGTCCCCGACACAGCTAATTACTATGCCTCCGCGCTTGCCCCCTTTAGCTGTTGGGTGTGGCCGCAATCTTGAGCTATTTTGTAGCATTCTTGTACGGTACGCGGCTCGCCTCGAATGCTGAATACTCCCCATGGGGTAGGGAACTTGATCACTTGGTAAAGGCTTGAAGGTACCGCTCGCATGGCGTGTATCCACGGGCGCCCTATGATGACATTGTACGCCGTTTCCTGGTTCATCACGTGGAAAGTTGTTTCCAGCGTGACTCCTCCTGCTAAAACGGGCAGTGAAATTTCTCCGGATGTCCGTTCCACTGCATTGTTAAAACTAGTTAGTGTTATGCAACGCGGTATTACCTTATCCTCGAGTCCCATTTGTACGAGGACTCTTGGGTGGATAATACAGGCGCCGCTTCCGTCGTCAATCATGATTCTTTTAACATCTGTATCAGCGATAAGTAAAGTGATAACTAAAGCATCGTAATGAGGGAAAGACAAACCGTCGGCATCAGACTTATCGAAGGTAATACTATCTTCGAAGTCGTCATACCGTTCATGGGCGATGGTCCGCTTTAGTTGTGCGTGGTGGCGAACATGACGTGATTGATCGCTAAGTCGTCGCCGCCTCCGACGATCATGTTTATCGTGCGTGCTGGGAAGGGCGGCTTCGACGGCCCGTGGGGTTGTTCCCGTCCGCGTGCAGAATTGATTTTCCCTTTGTCACTGAGTAATTCCCTCAGGTATCCCTGGTTCAGCATCCTGACCACCTCGTGCCGTAGGCCTATGCAGTCTTCGGTTTTGTGTCCCCGTTCCTGATGGAACTCACATAGGACGTTTGATTTCCTTGTGGCAGGGTTTGATTTCATCTTCTGCTGCCACTGCACTTTGGTGCCCAGCTTCTCCAGTGCGTACACTATTTTTGAAGGAGACACACAAAAGTTATGGGCGGATAATAAAGGAGGCGTACCTCTTTCGTTTCGGAGTGGGGCGACGTGTCGCTGTAGCGCGTCCGTATGCCTTGGTGGTGGATGGGAGGATCTGGTGTACGGCTGGTGTGGGTCTTTGTTGGAGCGTGGGAGTTGTTCTCGCCGTCCTTCATTGCGTCGATCCCTCCTTGTTTCTGAGTGTATCGTTGTTAGCCGTTGGGTCGGCCCATTAAGATCATCCTCGTCCGCTCGTACCTCAGCGCAATAGGCGTTGTGGATTTCCTCCTATGTGGTAGGGGGATATTTCATGAGGCGGCTTAGTAGCTTCTTGGTTTCCCTCGAACCATCCCTGTTTAGCCCGTTCTAGAAAGCGGCGACTGCCATACCTTTTGATACGTTTGGTAGACTCGTCCTTACCCTATTAAACCTAGCTAGGAAGTCCCTGAGTCCCTCCCCTGTGGTTTGCCTGACGGCGAAGATGTCGTTGACCCTTGCTTCCGCTTTCTTTGCACCTGCACGGGCGGTGACGAACTTATCCGCCATTTCCTCGAACTTTGATATCGCCTTAGCTAGTAGCTGAGAGTACCACGTTAGGGCCCCTCCTGTCAACGTCTCACCAAACTTCTTCAGCAGCACCAACGGCACCTGTTCTTTTGATAGGTCGTTGCCTTTTACAGCAGTGACATAGTGGATCAAATGATCCTCGGGATCTGTGGTTCCGTCATATACCCTCAAGTAGGGTGGCATCTTGAAGGTTTTTGGGATAGGGTAAGGGGCAGCTTCTTCAGTGTATGGTTGTTCAACGAACCTCCCCACGTCGCATTTCGGTAGCAACTTGGGAGCGCCGGGGATCTTGTCTACCCTCTCCTGATGTTCTTTCATTTGGTCGCGGAGTGCCTTGTTTTCATTCTCCATTTCTTCCATCTTCTTTAGGATGGCTGTTATCGTGTCGTCGTTGGTCTGTGTCTCGATGGGTTTGTTATTTGCTCGTGCAACTTCAGGTTCACCCACGGCAGCAGTGGTACCTACCGTTTGTATACACTTGACGTTACTTTGCGGTGACTTCTCAACCAAGCCACTTAGAGTGCTTGTTAGCCATTCTTCTAGTAGCTTCTTGACCACCGGAGGTGCTTCCTTAGCCACAGATGTGGAAGCTCATTTTTCATGCAAGATCGTCAGATCTTCCGATGGGGAAGATGAGATCTCTACACCTGGCGTGATGCTAGGAGTTGCATTCAAAAGGCCCTCGTCACCGGCCTCGTTGAGAGGATCAAGGAGATTGGCTGTAACACCCACTATTGCTTTCATTCTGGTGTCGTATTCAGCCATCTTTTGTTTTCGTGTGGTGTAGAGAATGGTAGTTGGTTGCTCTCTAGGTGGATACTATGATTTTGATTCTCGAAATCCCCACAGACGGCGCCAAATTGTTTGGCTCAAAAGATATCGATATACTTTGCGAGCTTAAAAACAATCAAAAGTAGGGAAGGGTAAATCGTAATCAAATATAATAGACCTAGAGATGAAAAATGAAGTTGTTGTTGTAGATCTGATAGAGTAAAATGATAATATGAACTCCAGAGAAAATATTCGTTAGAGATAGAGATAGAGAGAGAGTAAGAGAGAATCAGAGAGTTGTATTATTTCAGCCCCTTCTTTTACAATGTGAAGGTCTCCCTTATATAGTAGGAGACCTCCCTCGAAATAATCAAAAAGATACAAAAATAGGTAACGTTTTCCTAATGAAGACACTGAGCCTTAAACGATGTCGCTTTTGTTCACACGCCCAAGTCGTACCCTTGCGCTAGTTAACGTATACTCATTGGGCGTACCCATTGGCGTAGAGATGTTGACGGTCGAATTTGACCCTATACAATTATGTATTATAGTTTAAAGGTATCTAATGTGATGGTATTTTACCGAACACTTTTTTATGGATGATGTTTTTTTGTATATGTTTCCTTCTAATGCTTTGGTTGCTCTCCCATAACCAGAACTCTTGTTGTCGATATTGATATCTCTCTTTAAAGTGCAACATATAGTTATTTGTGTAAGAAATATATTGTCGTAAATATATTCCAATATTTAGGACGTTTGTCCTTGTACCTTATTTATTATAACTACAAAACATACACATACTGAAAATTATTTCACACAAATTTAAAAGGACATTCTTTAGTTTCGGAAGACAAAAGTTAAATTCGGGGAAAAACACATTCTTAGAAGCACATTGACCAGTATCATAAGTTCTGCACGTATGGCGTTATTGTCAAAACTTCTATATACCATATGTGTATTATTACATAAGCTATTCACCGGATCTAAGTTTTCAGTAGCATGATGGGCATACTTTTCTTCAAAATCAACTTATATGCAATGGAAGATCAATTTTATCTTAGTCTATTATATATATGGTGACACTAACATACATAAGAAATAATGAACTTGACAACAAACAAGTACGATAGAAGGCTATTTGGTATTAAAGTATTTAAGTATTCTTCTTGTAGTAATTGTTGGTATCATCTTCTGCTGAGAGTCAAAACTGAAATATATTTTGTTTTCACTATATAACTTAGCCATCAATATTTTATTTAATTGATCAACATATTCATTTCTGTTTGCTAAGATATCTCTTATTCTATCAAATAATTTGCACAAATTGCATTTTAATATAACTGTGATGACCCAAAAGGTCATCACTTGTTATAGAAATAAATTCAGTGTTCCGAGGCCTAAAAACCTCCTTTTTACCTCACCTCGATTTGCATGCATGTTCCGGACCTATATCTGGAAAGCCTTCTATGTGAAAATATGAGAAATAGAAATTTCTAGAGTTAAAATTTGATTATGGTTGACTTTGGTCAACATTTTTAGCAAACGGACCCGGATCCGTGTTCCGACGATCCCGGGAGGTCCGCAGTAAAATATGGGACTTAGGCGCATGCCCGGAAATGAATTCCGAGGTCCCAAGCCTTAGAAATTAATTTTTGAAAGAAATTGTTTTGCTAAATTATCTAAGAAATGAAGAAAAGAATTAATGTTTGAAAAACCATGGGTATCGGGCCCGTATTTTGGTTCCGGAGCCCGGTACAAACTTGTTGTAGTATTTAAATAATAACTGTGAAATTTGGTGAAATATGGAGTTTATTTGACGTGAGTTGGACTTCCGGTTGAAGAGTTATGAACTTTAAGTGTTCTTGATGAAAATATTGAGTTTTGAGGTTTAATTCATGGTTTTATATGTTAATTTGATGATGTGATCGCACGAGTAGGTCCATATGATGTTTTTGAGTTAGTATGCACATTTGGTTTGGAGTCCCGAGGGCTCGGATGAGTTTCGGGTAGGTTCCAGGATGTTTTAGGCTTAAAACATAGTTGTTGCAGGTTCAAAGAAGTTGCAGATCTCTGAACCTGCCAGTGCGGTCTGCAATGATTTTGTGCTGCCGCGGAGGGTCCTTTGCGGCCGCAAAGGATTTTGTACGGTCCGCGGTGGGGGTTTTGCGGCTGCACTCAATTTTGTGCGATCCGCGGTGAAGAAGAATCTGCAGGTTCACTGGTCTGACTTCGGAAGCCTATAGCTTTTGATCTACAAGGAATTTTGAGATGATTCAAAAATGAAAGTTGTAGCCCTTCGTGTCTAGTTTCCGTAAAGGTAAAGAAATAACAATTTGGACATCCATAGAGAAAGTTATGGCCAAAATACTAAAGCATATCACTGCGGTCAATATTGTGAGCTCCGCGACCGCACTCGATTTTGTGCGGTCCGCACAGAGGGTCTGAGATGGGTATATTTAAACGGGATTTTCAGTTATTTTTCATTTTTCAAAACCCCAAAAACATAAGAGGCGGTTTTTCAAACAATCCTTCTTCTCCAAAATATTAGTAAGTGATTTCTAACTCATTTTCTTTACTCCTTAACTTCTTTTTACAAGATTTCATCCTAGAATCTAGGGTTTTCGTGGTGGAATTGGGAATTTTGGGTAAAACCTAAGAATATTAAAATTTGGGGATTTAAACCTCAAATTGAGGTCGGATTCCAAAACTAATTATATACCTGGGCTCGGGGGTAAATGGGTAATCGGGTTTTGGTCCGAATTTCGAGTTTGGACCAAGCGGGCCCGGGGTCGATTTTTGACTTTTTGGGAAAAACTTTAGAAAACTTATTTCCATGCATTAGAATTGATTCATTTAGCATTTATTGATATAATTAAGTAACTCATGGCTAGATACGAGCGAATTGGCGGTGGAATCAAGAGGTAAAGCGATAGTTGAGGCTTGAACTGTGTTCGAGGCATCGAGGTAAGTGTTTAGTCTAACCTTAGCTTGAGGGATTAGGAGTTGTGTCCTATTTGCTATGTGTTATTTGCTGAGTATGACGTATAGGCATGGTGACGAGTATCTATACGTTGGTGTCAAGCATGCCCGTGAGTATTTATGATTAATGTGACTCCGTTTGTATTGTTCATGTTTAATGTGGTGGTTGCTATTGTTGAGCAATGTTTGTGGAAAAAATATTGATATTTGTACATTGAAGAGCGTTGGCTCAAGTTGTAAAGTGATTTGTGGAAGTATAATTGGCAATTGAACCTTATAGAGCATTGGCTCAAATTGTGAATCAAGTTGTGAAGTAAATGTGAAAATGAGAAGAGGATTATGGTATTGATCCCTTGCCGGGGCGTTGTTGCTTTTAATGTTGTTCCCTTGTCGGGATGTTGTTGTTTTGATATTGTTCCCTTGCCGGAATTTTATTATGATTTATTTATTCCTTGCCCTTATTGTTTGTGTTTGTTGTCTGGCTGAGGAAGAATGTAAATCACGAAGGGTGATGCCGTGCATTGTTTTGGTGAGAGAGTGTTAAAGCACGAAGGGTGATGCCGTGTATTATTTTTTGAGGAAGAGTGTAAAGCACGAAGGGTGATGCTGTGCCGCACGATGTACCATTCCGTGCCGATTATATTGATTTTATGGTAAGGATGAGAGTAAAAGCACGAAGGGTGATGCCGTGCAGTTTATATTGATTTTTATGGTGAGGGTGTGAGTAAAAGCACGAAGGGTGATGCCGTGCTCTTGTTTGATTTCTGATTCTTGTTGATAGTTGAATGGTGGTGTTCCCTATATTTACCTGCTATCCTCCTGTTGCAATCTCATATTTCCCCGCAGCATGTTCCCCCCTCCCATCCTTGACTGTATATTTTTGCTTTTATTTTTCACTGTACATTATTTATCTGCACAGGTTTATTTGGTAGTCTGGTCCTAGCCTTGTCACTACTTCGCCGAGGTTAGGCTAGGTACTTACTAGCACATGGGGTCGGTTGTGCTGATACTACACACTGCACTCTTTTGTGCAGATCCCAGTGCTGCAGATTTCGGACCGCAGTGAGATTTCTGCTTCTTGTTCATCAGGCGACCCGAGGTAGTCCTGCAGGCGTCCACATGCCTTGGCGTCTCCTCCTAGCTATTTTTCCTATTTCTTTCTTGTATTTCCAGAGACAGTGTTGTATTATTTCTTTCAGACCTTTATTTGTAGTACTCTTAGACAGTCTGTGAAGTTGTGACACCAGTCTTGAGTAGATTGTTATGGACTGATATTGGTAGCACTATTAAAACTTGAAATTTAGTCTTCTGCCTATTAAATTATGTTGTTTATTAATTGTTGGTTCTAAATTGTTACTGAATTAAAAATGGAAACCAGGTGAATAATTCAATTGGTTGGCTTGCCTAGCTTTCACTAGTAGGTGAAAATCCGGGTCGTGACAATAACGATGGAAATATTTTTCTTATTAAATGCACTACTATTACCACTAGGGTTGATAACCAAGTGTTTTGGAAGAACCAAATCATCTTTTATTGGATGTTTTTCTTCGTTTCCGACACGAAGCAAGAAGTCACTGAATGTTGGATCTGTTCTTACTTTTATATTTCTCGTCATTCGAATATTTTTCATTTGAGGCTATAAGTATAATTTGGCAAGATAGCTTTTACAGTTTCTGCTTCGTCAATTTTGGAACTACTAATCGTACTTGACAGAAATCACCTCCCAAATTATTATTTTTCCACCAAACGGTTCATTGATATACAATATATCTCTAAAACTCTAGGCGATTGTTTGACGCTTAGCCAAAAGCGCTTCATCTCATATTATCATTTTTGCTTTCCTTATAGATTTAGCATTATTGCTCTGCTTTGATACATGTGTGATGTTATTTCATTTATTTGGAAAGGCATATCAACTCTAAAGTGGGTTGTACGCTCCCATAATAAAATCCTTGTTGGGACACCACTTGTTCTTATTGTTATAACAATATCATGCCTCTTGATCTGACATTTGCATGTAATGCATGACATAAGAATATTATTTCAATCCCGCCGAATGTATCTACAAAGGATAATCCCGCTATACCAGAATCAGTTTTTCATAATATAGACTTGAAAGCTTATTCTTGTTCGGGATTTAGCTTTGATTGTGCTTTCTCAAACACTTATATGACATTCTTAATATTATACTAATCTTTTTTACTTTATGATCTAATTTTTTTAATCTCTAACACTCTTTTTATGGAATAAATTTATGTACCCTAAGATTTTTTTTAACTTGAAAAATAATTTTACTCACATGATGAATTTTAAAAATAATTTAATTGGATTCTCTTGCTAAATAATCAATTAAAAGATTTGATTATTTGGTTTTAACATAAAAAATAATTTATTTTCTGGTGATTCAGATTCTTAATATAAGTTCATCTCATGTTCGAATATTTAACCGTAATTATAATTTTATCCACCATAAATTTTATTTTCAAAGAGTGAAAAGATCGATCTTACATTCCACTTTTAGATCTTTATGTTTGCAAAATCATTAGTGGTATTGACTCTTACCAACCTTTTTCTTTCTCTTTCTCACACATTTATATTCTTAAAAATTTTCATAGTCATTCTTTAACAATTGGGTATAATTTTCTTATATTACACAAAAAATTAATAATAAACAAAATATTACTTAGGTAGGAAATCATTTCAAATATAATATATAATATATTATAATGAGTATTTTTTTCTCAATTTCAATGCTTTATGCAGTTCTTTTAACATTACTTTTATTTTTGGTTGGTGTTGAATATTATAGAGTGGTAATGTATTATCAATATGAAGGATTCTTATGGAATTGATTTTACTAAACCTTCCTACATATTTTTAATAAGAATTCAACAGACAAGATTGTGTTAATTTAAAATCTTAAGTATTAAAAAAGTTAACGTAGAAGTTATTGTAGTCCAAAAATATAAGTTATTACAGTTACTTCCTTTCCCCATGAGTTCTTCTATTTAATATTTCAGGGATATTTTGGTCAATCAATATTGTATTCGTGGTTTTATAATAACATACGGTTTCTAAATAGATTTGGACAATATAATACGTTTTCAAATTAAATTAGTAATAAGATTTTTTTAAGAAGTATATTCATAAAGTAATAGAATTATATGGCTAAAAATATGTCCATATCCCAAAAGTAATTATACTAACAGAAAATCTAACGTGTTCCTAAGGGTATTAGGTTTACATGCTAATATGTAGTATTATATATCTATGCCCAAAAATAATTATACTAATAGGATTCCTAAAGGTAATCATGTAGGATTCCTAACGTGTAGTATTATGTCCTAAAACTGATAGGATTACAAGGCTAATGTCTAGAATTCTGGTTATGTCCTTTTATTGTAAGTTATTATGCTTAATGTTAAAAGGTTATTTTTGTAAACCAACATTTTTTTCATGCTTTCATAATAACTAGTTTCTATGAACGTGCATTGCACGATAACAATGGGACGTTGATATTTGATCGCTAAAAAATTTGACTTTCCGATTGCAGGGCCTCTAAATACATATGTAATGGATATCGTTTAAAAAAATTGAGTAGCATGAATGTATTATTTGTTCGTAGAAGTGGTTACTAAAAAAAAGTAAAAGAAGCTTTGCCATACAAAATAGAAGAAACACAAATTAACTCGTTAGGGGCAAACTTGTCTATTTTTAGTCAATTAATAATTTTGTTACACCAAATATGAATCACAATGGATGTTAGTATTATGAAGCCAAATTTGAAGGGAGGTATTTGAAATTATCTCTATTAATATTGTTTATGATGCAAGTTGTGTATCGATTGGCAAGTACAAAATAGATATATTAGAATAGGAAGATCTTTGGACAACTTGCTTTCAGCTTTTATATTTTAAAATAAATTCTTGAGAAGAGTAAAATCCTTAATTCTAGATGACTTTATTATACAGGTATTTTAAGAAAGACATAATGTCTAATAATATAATTTTTGTACCAGGAAAGAGAACTGGATAATTGATACCTCCTAAGTCCCAATTTACAAAACTGTGCTAAAAATTTATACTGATATTTCGATTGGGTCTGTTAAAGTGAAGCGTAAGATCAACCAAAACAAAGAAAATATCATTTTTTTAAAAAAGAATTACCATTAGAGAAAGAACAACAATAGCAATGTACTGCATGTTGATATAATTGATGAATTCTCCATTAGATGTATTAAGTTAATCTTTAAGAGAAAATTTATGTAATTAAGAAATTAAATTACCTCTGGAAAGACTTATGTCCTTTGAGTGTAACAACAGATGATGAAGCGCATTATTAAAGAATGTCATCATATCAAGACGGATAAATAATACACTGGAATAAGAAGCCAAGCTGACGTAGTTTATTCTCCATTGAAATCGTTACAACTTACAGTTCCTTTTATTTTTAATCTCGAGAAGGAACTCATGTTATGAAATTATTAAAAAAGATCTTAACTAGATTTAACATACAAAGCTGTTGAAGTAAATTACTCACTCCGCCAAAGCTCAAATGCTACTACATGCATCTGTGCGCTTGCTTTCTCTGCGAGTTTGATGCTTCGTTTATGTCTAAACCTGTTGAGTTAGATACATGAAACTAATCTTTGACAAAAAATTATGCAACAAACAAAACTAATAAATTACCTGGAAGATTGATATTCCAAAACAATAAATACTACCTAATTTGTTTGAGGTAGACATATATAAATTATACAAAGTGTCATTCTCCATGTCGATAAGTGTTTAAAAGTGCATGTGTCCATGTCGGCTTGGTACGGAATTTCCATATTATAAATAGAACACATACGGTAAATAGATGAAAAGTTGCAATGTGATTGGTATTAGAAGTTTGTTCAAATTCATAATTATTTCCAACTTTACCACTTTTTAGTTGAATTAGAAGTTCTCGATATCGGTAGAGTAGGAATTTATATGCAATGTATGTGGAGTTCAAATTGAAAAAGAATTCCATCATTAGGTAATTGACAATTAGATCCTTAAATTATACAAATATTTAAGGGTATAAAAGCCTATCAAAGTTTCGAGGATATTTTAGTCGTTCAACATTTAGCATTAATTATTCGTGCTTTTATAATAATATAGATAGATAGATATAGATATAGATAGATACAGATAGATATAGATAAATTGATACCAAGGGAGTATTATCCGGTGTCAATTTACACAAATCCAAAGTTTATGTTTATATTTTCGTAAAGAAAAATTAACTTAAATAGCCGCCTACCCAAGCGTTTAAATTTAAAATAGCTGGCAAATATTAATACACATATAATTCACGTATAATATATATTATATATATATCTAAAATTGTATATAGTAATTATTATATAATTAATAAATAATAAAATTAACTGGCTATTTACGTAAAGATCTCGGCTGTCCGGGACCATAATGCTAATAATATAAACATGATGGGTGACTACTCCAATTGTAACAAAAAACGTGGGAGAGAGAGAGAGAGAGAGAGAGAGAGAGAGAGAGAGAGAGTCGTGATTCAAGTGAAGACAGCAGTTGGCAATAATAAGACTACAAATTACTATCTCTACTTTCTGATTTTTGCTCCTTCACTCACATCCACAGCACATCGCTTCTCCGATCCAAAAAAGTTGCGAAGATGAACGACGCAGATGTATCGAAGCAGATCCAGCAGATGGTCAGATTCATCCGCCAGGAAGCCGAAGAAAAAGCTAATGAGATTTCCGTCTCCGCCGAAGAAGTATTGGCCTATTTCTTACTCTATTCACCAATTAGCCGTAGTTAGACTAATTTTGGTCCAATTTTGAAGTTTATTCAGTTTTAATGATCTATATATATCTTGTTCTCAGAGTAATAATGTGCGCATTGAAAAAGTAAGCCGTAATTATTAAAAATTTGATCCAGTATTGAATTTGAATTTAGTTATATAAGTAATAGTGTGTGCATCGAAGAAGTAAGCCTTAATATACAAATCGTCCTCTGATTTTGAAGTTAAATTAGTTAATTTCAGTTTAGTCGTCAGTTTATCTGTTGTTCTCAGAGTAATAACGTGTCTCCTCCAGAGTACTAAGCCCTAATTATAGCCCAGTCTTAAAATTCATTGAATTTTAATGATCTCTGTATATCTTGTTCTCAGAGTAATCAATGTTGAAGTTGATTTAGGTTTAGAGTAATAATGTACATCGAAGAACTAAGCAATAATAATACAAATTATTGTCTGATTTTGAAGTTAATTTCAGTTTAGTCATCTGTCTATCTGTTGTTCTCAGGGTAATAATGTGCACTGCAAAGTATGAAGCCTTAATTATATAAATTATACTGCAAGTGAAGTTATTTTGAGTTTTTTAATAGGTGTAGCTATTGTTCTTTGAGTTAGAATGTGCGGCTGGAAGAAGTATTCCATGATTATACAAATTATACTCAAAATTTGAAGTAAAATTAAGCTCAGTAATCGTTTTATCTGTTGTTCTTTGAAAAATGCATGCACGGAAGAAGTAAGGCATAACTGTACAGATTTTGATCCAATTATGAAGTTTTCTATGTTTAGTAATTACTGAATCCGTTGTTGTTTTGTGTGTCAATTAGCGCACTGGCATTGTTATACGAATTATGTTCGAATTTTGAAGTTAATTGTGTTTAGTCATTAGTGCATCTCTTGTTATTCGAGTGTTAATGAGCACACCGGATTTGTGATTGTTTTAGGAATTCAACATCGAGAAGTTGCAGCTAGTGGAACTGGAGAAGAAGAAGATCAGACAGGAATATGAGCGTAAAGAGAAACAAGTCGATGTTCGCAAGAAAATGTAATTTCCCCGACTTGGTTTGAATAGTGGTTTTGATCCAATCTTTAGACCAGTCAAATGTGTATGAGTACAATTTACTTGAAGTTAGAATTGTTCAAGTGGTTTGATTTGTTTCTTCGTGATTGTGAGGTTGAACTGAAGATCTTGTAGTGTTGTTGGATTGTAACCATAATAGGTACACCTCCATTTTGCATGATATCGTCAGTCTCTATTCAGTGGCTTATATGCTGTGATCTATGTTTGCAGTGGACCACTTCGGGGAAAAAGAGAGATCTATTTTTGCAGTAGAGACTTATAGTGAATTCCTTCATCTTTTCAGTATGTCTGGGTTTCTACTTGTTTAGCTCCATGTTAGTGGCACTTGGATGTCAAATTAAGTGTGATCTTCTTGAATTTACATTCTCTATTGTTCATTGCATTGAGCATTGATTGGACAAAACATTTGTTCTTAACATCTGCATTTGCGGGAGCTCTTGCCTTGGCATATGCCAAAAGTCATATTTCACTTCTAGTAATGCCAGACTTATATCAAGTAATTTTCTTACTGAGCTGAAGTAATTCATATAGTCGATCCAACTGATCTTAATGGACAGATAGATTGATTTTAATTTTTAAGTGACTCTACTTGGCCTATATGAAACTATTTCTTAACGTATTCATCATTAGTCTAAAGTTGATTTTTTTTTTGCAGTATCAGCTTGATACTGTTTTTAATAAAATTTTCACCTTATAAAAAAAAAAGAACAGTCTAAAGTTGATTTTTGTAAAATTGTTTTGCTGCTATTATTATGTGAGCACAACAGTTTCTGTGGTTAATCTAATCCAAATTTTAATTATGGGCCGGCAAAATAGAGTATTTAAAGCTTCTTTGTAATGTGTTCATTGCAGTGAGTACTCCATGCAACTCAATGCTTCTCGAATCAAGGTTCTTCAAGCTCAGGATGACTTGGTCAACTCCATGAAGGAGGCAGCATCAAAGGAGCTTTTAAACGTCAGCCAGAACCACCATATTTATGAGAAGCTTCTGCAGGATCTTATTGTTCAGGTACTTTGGCTGATGGATATAAGCTGTACGAGTACGCCTTTCGTGCCCCCCCACCCCCTTTTTTTTTCTTCTTTTCCTGGAATTGGCAGGAAACCATGAATCTTAGAAATGAGCAGGACTATTTCATGAAAGACAAACTATTTTCTAATGACTTCTCATGCAGTTTTGTGTATGAAGTTCAGATTGTGCATTAGATGTTAAGATGTGAAGATTACTGTGGTGGTATCAGAGGCGGACCCAGGATTTGAGCGCGACGGGGCACCACTGTATGATAATCACCAGCGATAAAATTCTAAAGAAGAAGAAAAAACACCGAACATATATATATATATAAGAGAAAAAGAGTTTTCTTCGCAAAATGGATGCTATGGGAAAAGAAGTAATAAAATTAATTAAGTTGACTAGTGTGTATTAGTACTAAACTATAAATGAAATAAAAAAAAAGATAAAAGTAAAAAAAAAACAATTTGCTATTAAATATAAATTATATTGTAATCAAAGAACTAAAATATTAAGTTAACTATTATATATTAGTACTAAATTATAATTGAATTAAAAAAAAAGAGATAAAAGTAAAAGAGAAAGCAATTTAGAATAAAAATAGAAAGGAGGAAAAAAAAAAGCTAAAGGGCCATAGGGGGTTTCGAACATACGTCCCCAGCAAAGTTGGGTATTTAAGGCCCCAAAGCAACCACTTCTCCCATCCGCCTCTTTGTTTCTGGGGCACACTTAAAATATTTAAGGGGTCCCACATATATGTATAGATATATATAATATGTATATACATGGTTTTTGCCGAGACTAACGGGGTCACGTGACCCCTCACCTCACCACATAGGTCCGCCTCTGGGTGGTATAACACTAAAGCAACTCTTTGTGCTGCAGAGTTTGCTCAGACTTAAAGAGCCTTGCGTCCTACTACGTTGTCGGGAAGATGATGTTTCCTTGGTGGAAGGGGTCTTGGATGCAGCAAAAGAGGAGTATGCAGAGAAGGCCCAGGTTCACTCACCGGAGGTCATAATTGACCAAATCTACCTTCCATCTGCTCCATCACATCACAATGCTCATGGCTCCTCTTGGTAAACTGCTTCACTTCTATAGGAAACTTTAAACTTTAGCTCTTTCTTCTCAAATTTTTGCTCCATCAGATGGACTTTGGACTCTTTTCTTTCTCTTGCTTTCAGTGTACAATTGCTCTTGGGAGGAAGTTTAGCACTTAAGCTCGTCGAATCTAATTAGCTACTATTACTAATCTCTCTCTTTTTTTCCATGCCACAGCTATGGAGGAGTAGTTTTGGCTTCTCGAGATGGGAAAATTGTATGTGAAAATACAGTTGATGCCAGATTGGAAGTTGTGTTCCGTAAGAAACTACCAGAGGTACTTCCTGCTCCCTGTTCCTTTTGTACTTTTGAAAATAGCCTATTGATGTCCACAATGTTCTAATTTATTCAAGATTCCACCCTTGATTTATATACTCGTGCTTCATCTATTTTTGAGCTTTAGCTCTCTGTAGATATGTAGATCCCTTCCACTTTTAAATGTCAAACAAATGAATACAAAATCCCTTACATGTTCCTTGTTTCTTTGATAGGTAGCTTAGCGGATTAAATTATTCCCAGCGTAGACGTTGTGTAGTACTTAAACTGAGTTATAGACATTGCCTACCTCTTACCAATATGGTTTAAAACTTTAAATAACTTTAGTCATCTTCTTTATTGTTGTTCTTGGTACAGAACTTGGGTAATGTAGTGATGGGGGAAGTCAGTTGCTTACTATGTCTGATGAGACTATGGAAATTTGAGTATTAATACCCATACACCAACCCAAAAAAAAAAAAAAAATCAGCCTGTATAGGGTAGGGAACAACTGCAACTTAGATAACCACCAACAGTACCATTAAAAGATGAGTTGAATGAGAAACCAAAGAAAGGATCACTTACCAGTAAGATCTGCAAGTATGGGAATTTCCTACTTTTACCTCTAGCTCTGTCATTTAACTTGATAATAAGCATGTCCTACCCTACTCTAGCTCTGTCCTTGTATTTGTCTCCATTTAGACTGGTGGTACTGCTTCCATCGGTTTCTCAATGTTAGATCCATTTGTTTCCGACAGTCGCACTTTGCAAAATTGTAACATATAGTAATACTTCGTTTCTGTTAATGAATCTTGCAGATTCGCAAGTGTCTATTCGGTCAGATTGCTGCCTAATGCGTTTGAAACATTGGTGTATTGATCGCCTTTCGCTCGCTGCTCTTGCGATTCTGAAATTGGTGCCTGAATGGATAAATTATTATGGTTTTGCTTGTATACTATTTCCCTCTCTCTGAAAGACTGGCTATCCTTTTTGCTTATCGTATAAGAATATCGCGATATACTCGTGTTAAGTGATATTTCTTCAACATTTTAGCAGTAATTTTACGCTTTATTTTTTCCGTTTTAATGTTCAATAATAAGGTGTAAGTTGCTGGAACCCTGAGTTTGCTGGGTCGAGACAATTAAAATTATTCTGAGTAATGGCTCTCTCCATACTCTTAGTAATAGCATATTTACATTTCTATAAGTTAGCGCTTTATGCTTATATTACTACTTATTTTTAGGGCGTGTTGTCCTGCACGATATGGCTTTGTTATTGTCGCGTACGATTGCATAACCGTTAAGAAGGTAGAAAAGCAACTCAAGTCAATAGAAAATCAATAGTCGTGCAAAAAGGAAAAAGTTGATGTGTTTATACTATTAAATAGTCGGCCTTTTATTCTGAGGAAATATTCTTATTCTTGAATTCATAAAAGTTACTTTAGTAGATTAGTGAATAGTAGAATCGAATGAAGTTTACAACTTGACTCTGGTTAACAACAATCTCGGAAGGCAAAAATCCATAAAAATTAATAGTATAATCAACTTTTTTTTTTGTGTGCTAAAATAGAAATATTATTAAAAGCTAAGAAAGACATGTAGTATAGTTTGTACATAAAGGGACTGTTCTTCTTAGACAAATGTTCGAACAATCTTTATTGAAAGCTAGTAAAGCATAAGGCGGTGGTTCGTTGTAATGTAGTGGATGACAAAGTTGTTGGCCAGTAGAAGGAGCTAAGGTCATGCCATGTTTTGCCAGGAGATCTGCTACATTGTTTGCTTCGCGGTAGATATGCTTAAGTTCCGGTTGTCGCAGTTGTGCCATCAATAACCTGCAATCCATAATAAGAGGTAAGTAGAGATCAGAACCTGTGTCAATCATCGTTTGCAGTACCTGGGAATCTGTTTCTATCTCTAGTGGATAGAAATGAAAGTCCTGGGCAATTTGCAATCCTATCAACAAAGCATGAAGTTCTGCTTCAAGTGCAGAAGAGCAAATGCGGTGCGTAGTAAAACCTCGGATCCATTGATATTGATGGTCTCGAAAAACTCCCGCAGCACCCGCAGTTTTGGTGCCGGAGTTAAAGGCACCGTCAATATTTAATTTAAATAAATGTGGTGCGGGAGGATGCCATTTAATATACTGAGTAGTCAATATACGAGGTAAGGCAGAAGGTGTTCTTAGATAGTGGAATTCTATCACGTGGAACATAATATTTTTTACCGATACAGGATCATGTAAATTGTGGAAAAGGTTATGGTTGCGAGTAGTCCAGATGTGCCAGAGAATGAAAGGGACAAGTTGAGCTGTTGGAACTTCAATTCCATTGTAGATAAATGGAAGATGGATGCGTGTACACCTCTTTAAGCCATTCAGAGAAAGATGTTGCATGCAAGTTAATAGGGAAGAAGTTCCATGCAATATGAGAATTGGTGCAATCAAAGAATAAGTGTTGGAGGGATTCGATTTTAGTAGGACAGGAATGACAGAATGGGTGGGGATGCATATTAATAAATGAAAGATATGAAGCAATCGGTAGTCTGTTAAGAAGTACTAGCCAAAGAAACGTTTGAATTTTAGGTGGGATATGGAGGGACCAAACCCATTGAATATTTGGTGGATTAGCCGGCATGTTGCTACAAGTGTTAAGATATAATCGATATACAGATTTAGCAGAAAAAAACCCTGAATTGTTTGGAAACCAACAAAAGTTATCAGTGCGTGATGAAGTGGGATTAAAGTAAGTATTACGGATGAGAAGTGAGATATCTGGGGGTAGTTCAAAGGATAGGACACTAGTATTCCAATTTCCATTATGAAGAAGGCGATCTAGTGTAAGAGATTGCTCAGTATGAGTTAAAGGACCGTAAATAAGATTGCGAAGAGGAGAATTATTTGAGAGCCAAATGTCGTTCCAGACGTTAATGGTTGTGCCATTGCCAATGTGCCATTTAAGGCCTAGCGCAAGGCAAGAGTTACCTTGAAGAAGAGCTCGCAAAGTGGAGGAGGTTCTTCGCCGTGGAAGAATAGATGTGCAATTTGAAGAGGGGAGATTATACTTAGCATTTATGACTCGGGCCCACAGGAATTTGGGATGGCGACGAAAGCGCCAAGCTAATCCAGCAATAAGAGCTAAATTTTTACCCTTGGCTTTGTGGATCCCCAATCCACCATAGGCACGAGGTAGTGTAACTTGTTCCCAACTAACAAGATGAATTTTACGTTTAGTAGTGGTGGAGCCCCATAGAAAATTTCGTTGAATTTTATCAATGTGTTTAGTAATTTTGGCAGGAAGTAAAGTATATTGCATTGCATATGTAGGTATGGAATCAAGGACAGACTTAACTAAAGTAGTCCGACTTGCGAGGTTGAGAAATTTGGTCTTTTATCCTTGTAGTCTATTGTTCATTTGGTCAAGGAGGTATTGATAATCCACACTCTTAGGTTGAAGATTGGTGATTGGGAGTCCAAGGTATTTACCAACTTGATGTGAGGAACGCATATTTAAAATGTCAGAAATATCATCTTGGACACTTTGGGGGTATTTGGTGAAAAGACAATGCGGGATTTGTTATTATTGATTTTTTGTCATGCCAAGGTACCAAATGTTTGAAGGACCTTACGGATTGCAATGGCATTTGTTGGAGTAGCTTCCGCAAAAAGGATTAAATCATCGGCAAAAAGAAAGTGAGAAAGAAGAGGGCCATTGCGGGATAATTTGAGAGGTGTCCATTCGTGATTAGCAATAGAGAGGTTGATAATGCGAGTTAGAGTTTCTATACAGATGATAAACAAATATGGAGATAAAGGATCACCTTGACGGATGCCTCTCGTTGGAGAAAAGAAAGGGGTAGGTTGTCCATTTATAAGGATAGATATAGTAGCGGATGAGACACAGTTCAAGATGAGATTAATAAGGAAAGGAGGAAAATTTAAACCGGATAAAGAGTATCGAATGAAGGACCATTCGAGACGGTCAAAAGCTTTTTCAAGGTCGATTTTAAGAAACATGTGACCCTGATTACCTTTTTTGAATGGAAAGAGTGGATTGCTTCTTGAACACTAATAGCATTATCATTGTTCGTCGTCCGGGAATGAAGCTACTCTGGTATGGGCTAATAATGGAATCAAGGTGAGGCCGAAGCCTATGGACGATGATTTTAGTGATGATCTTATAGCTAGTATTACATAGGAAAATTGGGCGATATTGGGCTATCCGTTCGGGGCTTTTGACCTTAGGTATTAAAGTGAGATGCGTTTGATTTAGTAAAGGAGGAATAAAGGAAATGTCAAAGGCATCATGACATAGTTTTAGAATAACGGGTTTTAGATCATTCCAAAATTGCTGGAAGAAGATAGGATGGAAGCCATCCAGTCCAGGAGCTTTGAATGGTTGGAAAGATTGAATTGCTTGATAAAGTTCAATATCTTCGAGGGGCCGGTCCAGGTGTTGGGACATAGCAGTTGTAAGAGCATTGGGTGCGTGGATGGCAACTTGGTTGAGGTTTAGTAGAAGTTTAGTAGTGTAAAGATTGTGGAAATGAGTGATAATAATGTCATTGATGGTAGATTGGTCGAAGGTCCAATTACCTACGGTGTCATTAAGCCCGATAATGTGGTTTTTTTTTCGACGATGAACTGTAGAGAGGTGAAAAAAATTTGTATTAGCATCACCGTCATGAAGATTTTGGACTCGTGATTTGACTTTTCAAAAATCTTCTTCATTCTTTAAAAGGAGATTAAATTCTTGAACGAGATTATCTTCCAAAGCTATATAAAAGCATATTTATGATTTGGATCCATTTTTTGGAGACCTGCAATACGAGCTTGAAGGATTCGTTTTTTGCGAAAGATATTACCGAAACATTGGGTATTCCAAATTTGAACAACTTCAGTAAAATGGTTAAGCGTCGGTGTTTAACCAAAAAATGGGATTTTAGTCAAAGCTAGAATTTAGAAGAACTCGGGTTATTGATAATCAAGAAAATGAATGAAAAGAAGTAATTCTGGATAGCAAGATGATAATCAAGAGAAACAAATAAATCAATGTCTATTCCAATAGTATTTCCTGTCCTTACAACTGATCATATATCTCCTTTTTATAGATACCTTTGGAAATATACGTTTTTCTCATAATGAGGCTATTATGAGTAATTAAAGACATTGAATGTTACGTTACACAATCATTACATTTAAAATATATTCTCTCAGCATTTAATACCCATGAAATGCCGTATCTGTACTCTTTTCCATTGTCAGATTCATTCCTTCTGATTCTCGGATATAAATGACTTAAATAGGTACGGGCACCGAGTTATTTGTTTGATTGCTCGTGCCTCTTCCTCTTTCTTTGCTCGAACCTGTTGCACCCCATGACTCTTGGCTAATTGTAATTCTTTGACCGACCATTTGACCAATCCACGTGTCTTGACACGTCACCTTTATATATAAATATAATTTTTCCCAATACAAATAGTCCCCCCACTTTCCATTTATTCATCAGTTGAATATTTGGGAAGTGGATTTCATTAAAAGAGAATTTTTGTCACCATTAATGCTCTGACAAAATTGACGCTTCAATTGTCACTTCCATTTAATGCGTTTTTACACGTGTCATCCTCTTATTAGCTCTACAGTTTTGCAGCACTTTCTTAGGCTTTCTTTTTGGCTTCCCTGTTCACGAAGTGTCAGTTATCATTATTATGGTCCTTCCATCATTGTACTCTTTCCTTTTGCCAGCTGTCCATCAGTATAAATATAACTTCTTTTCTTGTCTTTTACCACATAAAGCGTATTGAACACTTCAATTCTTCAAATCTCTATTCACTTCTTCTTCACTTCAATCTTCTTCGCCATGACTTCATCAAACCCTAACCCTAGGAGAACTCCTATTTTAGATAACTTCTCCAATGCCCCCATTAGGCATAGAAGAGGTGGTAGACTTCGTAGCTTAGGGTCTGCTCGCGGTGGTAGCACATCCACGCCTTCTCCTAGTCTCTTCTAGAACTAGAGGTTCCCTTTCTCAAAGGTCTTCTTCTAGGAACAAAGAATCCTCTGAGCCTTTACGTGATCCTTTAGTTGAAGAGATAGTCCCAACAGAACTATCTTTTTATCATGATAGGGAATCTCTTAGAAACCAAGTTGCCACTTTAGATCGTGCCGATGCTTTCCCTACTCAAATTACAGAAATTCTAGCTCCTATAGTTCGTAAGGACTGTCACTGGAGTGATGATTTTCCCATTATCATTCCTAATCCAAATCAGAGGATCACTTCTTACATGATTGAATTCTCTTATGTTTATACATACCCTTTTACTCTAGGGTTCAAACCAGCCATTGACCCGGTCATTCTAGATTTTTGCCATTTTTTCAACGTTTGTTTGGGTCAAATCAATTGTATGGAGTGATGTCGCCTGTTTGAGGCACCTCACCAACATGGCAGATGTTGGCTTTACTTTTCCTCACCTAATTCACCTCTACTCCCCTAGGCTTTTTTGCAATGGCGTTTTTACCCTAGCGGCCAGGAGCAAGAGGGTTTTAGTGAGCCCTGAAGATGACAAAGACCGTGGCTGTTATGCTCGATTTGTTGCTGCCCCCACTGCTGGCTTAGTGGGTGAAGATAACGTTCCCTTCCCTGAGAAGTGGAATTTTGCACGTAAGTGTTATATCTTTCTCGTGCCTTTTTCTTTCAAGCTTATTAATTTCACTAATGTCGCTTCTTTTCTTTTCTCAGCAACCATGGGTGTTGTAGAGAATGTGCCCAACTTCCGTGGTTGGGTAGAGAAATTGTTGAAGACCGCTCCAATGGAGGGTAGGTCCTGGAAAAACCTTTCCAACCTTTACGGTTGGAAAGTAAAGACTCATGGTAAGAGTTTCTACTTTATCTTTCACGTATATAAATATTTTCCTTTATTGTTCTAACTTTAATCCTTCTTTTTATCAGGATTTGCTATTCGGGGAGTTACTGCTGAGGCAGTTGTGGCCTCTCGTGACTCTTCGGGTACCGGTACCTCTTTAGCCCGAGAAATAGTCTTGGGTTGTTCTTCTGCAAAAAGAAAAGCTTCTGAAGAAGAAGACTCAGAAGAAGAGGATGAAGGAGGCTCCCTGGTGACAAGACCACGAGCTAGAAGACGTATCGTCTCAGATGACGAAGCTGAAGTCTCACCCCGTCTACCTCTTCCCGAGCCTGTTGATACCCCAGTTATTATTCCTGATGATGAAGTCACTCTTCATGATATTCGTGAATCTATTGATCAACTTTTTATCAGTGGTTTTGATAGTGGAAATTTAGGGCCTGTTTTAGATGAACTTCCCTTATCTTCCTTTTCTACTTCCGCGCCTGTGATTCTTTCCTTACCTACCTCAAATGTTTCTGTTCCTCCCTCTACTATTTTTACTCCTTCCACCGCTCCTCCTTTGACAATTCCTCCACCTATCGTTCACCATACGGAGGTGGGTTCTTCGAGTAGAAGTAATGCTATGAGGAGCGTAACTACTGAAGTTCCTGCTGATAGCAGCCTCTTAAGGAGGTCAGGTCAAGCTGACGTTTGGCTCGAGCCTTTAATTGGCCCAATCGAGAAAGCAAAACTGGAGAGCCATAGCAGCCTGACTTTAATGAATGACATAGTGCATGCCACTTTGAAGGTATTTTCCTTCTTTCTCTTCTTTACTTTGTAAAAATTTCTATCTTCGAGATTCTTATTTCCCTTTCTTTTTTCTTAGGCCAATCTTATCGGCACTGAGCTGATGAACAGAATCTCCCTCTTGGAGAAGGTAGCACGTGATTCAGAGAAGGTTGCACGTGATTCTCAGTTGGAAGCAATCAATTGGAAGGAACAATTTGACAGTGCTCAAATTAACATGGAGGATTTACAAGAGAGCAAGAGTACCTTAGAGCAGCAGGTGCGAGCATTAACTTCAGAGCTAGCGGTTATCAAGGCTTCCTTGAACCAAGCAAAAAAAGAAAAAGAACGCCTTGAATCCTCTTTTTCAAAACAGCAATCTAAGGCTAGCGAAGAGAACAGGGCGTTGAAGGCTCTGCTGAATCAAAAAGAAGTTTATGCTGGAGAGCTCGTGCAAAACTTAACTCAAGCACAAGAAGAGCTTCGAGTCTCTGTTGATAAGGTACGTGCTTTAGAGAGCTCTCATGTTTCTCTTCAAGCTTCTTGTAACTCCGCCTTGGCCGAAAATGAGGAGCTCAAGAATGAGGTGGCTGCTTGGGAAAAGGATTATGAGATCCTTGAAGAAAAATTTGACGTTGAGGTAAGTTGGGCTTTTTTGAATTCACGTCGTGATACCCTAATTGAAGCTGGTCAAGAAAACTTCGACCTGGAGTCAGAATTAGCTAAGGTTAATGAAACCATTGAACAAGCTCAGCAAACACAGGACTTTCCTTCTCCCGTGATTGAAGCTCCCGTGGTTGAAGCTCATACGAGTATTGCACATTCTTCGAGCCCAATCGAACCTACTGCTGCAAGCCAAGTTGAAACCGCATCGGCTGATGCTCTTGCTCAAGTTGAGTTGATTGCTGTGAATCAAGATCAACCCGCAACCGTTGATGCTCCTGTCCAAGTTGAGCCCGTTGCCGTTGATGCATCTTCTTCAGTTCCCACATCTTCTTAGTGAAAAATTTACGTTGTCTTGAATTCCTTCTTTTTTGCAGGCACCACTTTGGAAAGTTGTGTTAGAAACCCTTGGCTTCATTTGAGGAGGGTTTATTTCAGAAAATTGTAATCAAACCCTTAACTTCATTTGAGGGTTGGTTTTGGAACGCAAGTCCCCAAGTCTTTTATGGGGCAATCTGTATAAACTATTTCGTAGTTTTATGACTAAGTTCGTACTTAGTCTTAAGTATTTAAAAAGTTTTTTTATGTTATTATCTTAGACTTCTGTTTATTCTATTCTTTCCTTTATTCTTAAGGACTTATAGAATAGTTTGCATTTTTGTTTTTCGAAAATGCTTCTGTCAATCTCATGACTAAATAATTTAAACATGAGTTTTATAAAAGAGGGCCCTTTTATATTTCGACAATTAATGAAGAAGACGTCTCAACTTCATAATGGTGTTATCATACGATAAAAGAAATAGGAACACACATGTTTCTTTTGAAATAACATTGACAAAAGATTTTTATATTTGAACTTTGTCCAGTTTTGAATAATGCTTTACATGTATTTGAATTACATCTATAACTTTCTCGTAGCTGTTTTTCTTGTAACAGATTTTTAAGAAAAAATAATAAATACGAGGTTTTTCTTTATAACCCGTTTCAGAACAATAAACACAAGGTTTTTCTTTATAACCTACTTTAGTACATAGCTTTTACCCTAACTACAGTAAGGTTTTCTTTAGCCTTGGCTCGTGACTTCGTGACTTTTACTCTGCACTTGACTTTTTCAGGCTTGATTTCTCTTCAATCTTCTTTGCCTTCTTCATACATACTCGTGTATATTATGTAGTCCCCCAAGTGTTTGAGTGTTGAAGTATGAAGCCTCGAGCACTAGATTGTTTCTCTCTTTTGGTCCTTTTCCTGAAAAGGAAAAACATACGGGACTCGGAGGTGCGATTTTAGATGAAGACTGCCTAACCCGTTTATATTTCTATCAGAATAATTGTAACCCTAGGCCAGGAATTTTAGTTTATTCCGGGTGCCTTACAGGTCGTGACTCATCATTTAGTACGGGTTAGTTTATTGCCTAGCATCTCAAATCGTTAGTAAAATTTTAACAATTCAAAAAAGTTAAATGAAAAATGGTGATACCTGACCGTGGGTATTCCTTAGAAGTAATATCTCGTCAAATGAATAGCATTCCAATGTGAAGGTAGTATTTTGCCATCCATTGTCTCCAATTCATATGCTCCCTTTCCTGCAATATCACGAACTCTATAGGGTCCTTCCCAAGTTGGACTTAGTTTACCCGCGTTGGCTGCCTTTGTAGACTGGAAAACCTTTTTAAGTACGAAGTCCCCAACTTTAAAGAATCTGAGGCGTGCTTTCCTGTTGTAATATCGTTCTATGACTTGTTTTTGTGCTGCCATTCTTATTACTGCAGCTTCTCTCCTTCCTTCAAGTAAATCTAGATTGACCTGCATCTCCTCATCATTAGATTCTTGTGTCGCTTGTGTGAACCGTGTGCTTGGTTCTCCTATCTCAACTGGAATTAAAGCCTCAACTCCGTAAACCAATGAAAATGGTGTTTCCCCTGTGCTCGTTTTCGTTGTTGTGCGATACGCCCATAAAACACCAGGTAGCACCTCTGGCCAATTTCCTTTTGATTCTTCTAAACGGTTATTTAAATTCTTGATAATAACCTTGTTTGTTGACTCTGCTTGCCCATTACCTACCGGATGATAAGGTGTGGACGTAATCCTTTTAATTTGCCAACTTTGAAAAAATTCTGTGATTTGAGTTCCTATAAACTGAGGACCATTATCACATACGATCTCCTTTGGTACGCCAAATCGGCATATGATGTTTCGCCAAATAAAATCTTTGACTTCCTTTTCTCGTACCTGTTTGAAGGCTCCTGCCTCTACCCATTTAGTAAAATAATCAGTAAGTACGAGCAGAAATTTTACCTGTCCTTTTGCTTGTGGTAATGGACCCACGATATCCATTCCCCATTTCATGAATGGCCATGGTGCGATGACCGGATGTAATAATTCCGCGGGTCTATGCATGTTGTTACCGTACCTTTGACATTTATCACATTTGGCCACGAAACTTTCCGCTTCTTCTTCCATTTTTGGCCAGTAGTAACCTGCCCTGATTAAGGTTCTTACCAATGATCTTCCTCCGGCGTGATTTCCACAATGCCCCTCGTGTATTTCCCTCATTACGTACTCTGTTTGAGAAGGTCCAAGGCATCTAGCTAAGGGGCCACCGAACATTTTACGATATAGGTTGCCTTGATTTAAACAGTAGCGAGCAGCCTTTTTCGAAGTGCATGGGCTTTTTTCTTGTCATCAGGGACGGTTCCATACTGCAAAAAAGCAACAATCTCGTTCCTCCAATCCCACGTTAAATTGTTAAAATTTACCTCATTTTTATCAGGGTCGAGAGCTGAATGAAATAAATGAATAACCGAAGCATTTGCATCGCTTGCCACGTCAGCCGCAGATGCGAGATTAGCTAAAGCGTCTGCTTCAAGATTTTCATCCCTTGGTATTTGTGTAACTTTCCAGGTTTGAAATTGCTTTATTAACTCCCGTACCTTTTCTAAATATTGCTGCATCCTTGCTTCCCTGGCTGTATAAGTCCCCAGCATTTGATTAACCACGAGTTGTGAATCGCTTTTGATTATAATCTGATTTATGCCAAGTTCTCGTACCAATTCTAAACCTGCAATCACAGCCTCATACTCTGCCTCATTGTTACTTATAAAATGACATTTAATAGCTTGCCGTATGGTTTCACCTGTAGGTGGTACCAAAATAATCCCTAAACCTGCTCCTTTTATATTAGATGAACCATCGGCGAATAAAGTCCAAGTTCCTGGATTAGCTCCATTAAGCATCTGTAATTCTTTTTGTGGTTCTAATTGCATCCCCTGGCTAAAATCAGCCACGAAATCAGCTAACACTTGTGATTTTATAGCAGTTCTAGGTTGGTATGTGATTTCATATTCACTTAACTCTATAGCCCATTTGGCCAACCTACCTGATAACTCATGCTTATGTAATATATTGCGTAAAGGGTAGGCAGTTACTATAGCAATTGGATGAAAGTAAGGTCTTAATTTCCTAGATGCCATGATTAATGTAAGTGCAAGCTTTTCTAATTGAGGATACCGCGTTTCCGCATCTAACAGAGATTTACTAACATAATAGATAGGGGATTGTTTACCTTGTTCTTCTCGAACCAAAACAGCACTTACCGCTACTTCTGAAACAACAAGGTAAATGAGCAGTCCCCAACCTTTGGTTTTGCTAGCAAAGGTGGATTTGATAAGTATGCTTTCAAATCCCTGAGTGCCTGTTGACATTCCTCATTCCATTCGAAATGATCCTGCTTTTTAAGGGCTGAGAAGAATTTAAAACATTTCTCTGATGATTTAGAAATGAATCTTCCCAAGGCTGCAATCCTCCCAGTTAATCTTTGAACTTCTTTCTTGCTCGAAAGTATATCAGGGATTTCCTCAATGGCCTTAATCTCATGAATAGAACCAATTTTTAGCAATTTTTGGACTTCTTCTTGAATCACCTGATTCTTGAAAGTTCCTTGCTTTCTTTTCTTTTGCTTGAGTTTCATATCCGGGCTAAGATTGGCTCCTATATACACTTTTCTCTCTGGACAGTGTATAAATAAAACCACAGCCTCCAGCTCTTCTATCGTCGTTTTGATGTTTTCATTTTCTTCCGGTTCTTGAATGGAATCGGGCCTTGAATCTACATCTGTTTGCTCTTGTTTAGTTGAGGTTGACGCTATGTTATCCTCAACTGTGTTCTGTAATTGCTATTTTTCTTCACCCTTCGTACTTGAATTTGCCACGGAGTTGATGCTCCTGGATGTCTGTTGATCTCCCATGATTTGACAGATTCCCCATGGCGCTGGGAATTTAATGACTTGATGCAAGGTTGAAGGAACAACATCCATTTCGTGGATCCATGGTCTCTCAAGAATCATATTGTAAGCCATCTCCATGTCTACTACTTGGAACTTTGTATCTTTGACGACTCCTTTAGCGAATGTGGTGAGTGTTACCTCTCCTTTCGTGACGACGCTGGAATTATCAAACCCAGATAGAGTATGTGCCTTTGGGATTACTTTATCTTCAGCTTGCATCTCACGTAATACTCTTAATAGAATAATGTTTACGGAACTGCCTGGATCAATAAAAACTCGTTTCACATTAGTATCGTATACAATTAAAGATATTACCAGTACATCGTTATGAGGGGTTAACACGCCATCTGCATCTGCGTCATTGAATGTAATGTTGTCTTCCTCTAAAACATGCCGCACCCGTTTCCCTTGGGTAATTGTTACTTTGGAAATTTTGTTAGCTGCAGTATATGATATACCATTGATGTCTTTGCCCCCACTTATAACGTTGACAGTTCTTTTGGGGGAAGGTGGTTTTGGATGCTCCGGTCTATTCTTCATGTAAGCTTGCTTGCCTTTCTCACTGAAAAACTCAGTAAGATATCCTTGTTTTAATAAGTGATCAACTTCGCTCTGTAAAAATCTGCAATATGTTGTTTTATGTCCGTGGTCGTTATGAAACTCGCACCAATGATCAGGATTGCGCCTATTTGGATTTGATCTCATCTCCTTTGGCCATCGAAACTTATCTCCCATGCTTCTCAAAACAGCTACGAGCTCGGAGGTGCTGACATTGAAGTCGTAACCACTGAACCTCGCTTTTAAATTTCGATCATCATCTCGTGACTCATGGTTGTTTCGCTCGTTCCTAAATCTTGATGAAGAACCTGATTCTCTGTTTCTAGATTTATGATCGTACCTTTGGTGATCTTGCTTTGACCGTGAGTCTTTTCCCATAGGTCCCATATAAGGCTTGTACCTATTTTTACCGGATCTTTTTTCGGACTCTGCACGTCTCGAACTTACCTTTTCTTCTTTTTGAAATCGTGGAACAGTATCTTCCTCAATCCTCAGCTTCGTGCTATACCTGTTATAAATATCATTCCACATTGTAGCGGGGAATTCTCGAAGGCTTTCCTTGAGTTTCCTCGTAGCTTCCGAGCTTTTTTCATTCAAATTATTTGTGAAAGCTATAGCCGCCCAGTTGTCAGGTACACGTGGCAATGTCATTCTTTCACGTTGAAATCTGTCCACGAATTCCCTAAGTAGTTTTGAGTCCCCTTGCTTGATTTTGAAAATATCCTCCATTCTTTTCTCTACTTTTTGAGCTCCCGAGTGTGCTTTGATAAAAGAATCTGCAAGCTCAGCAAAAGAATTTATAGAATTTTCGGGTAAAAGAGAATACCATGTTAGCGCTCCTTTGGTGAGTGTTTCACCAATTTTTTTGACTAATACTGATTCAATCTCCTGCTTAGTCAAATTATTGCCTTTTATGGCCGTTGTGAATGCAGTCACGTGGTCTCGTGGGTCTGTCGTTCCATCATATTTTGGAATATCAGGTATTTTGAACTTTTTTGAAATTGGAAGGGGAGCAGCACTTGGCTTCCAGGGTTGTTGCGAATATCTATCCATATCTACCCCTTTGATTATAGGTGGCACCCCGGGTATCTGCTATGTGCGCTCACTTTGCTCCTTGAGCTGTTTCTGCAAGGTTAGTACTAAATTTTGTAAATCGGAATTAAATACATTACCTGGTTCTCTCTCCTGTGATTCGCTGGGAGTTCCTCCACCGCCTGAGTTAACAAGCCCAGAACGAGGGTTTTCCAAAGTGTTGTTATTTGGGGTAGGTGTGGGTGTTGCAACAGGTAACTGATTAACAAGTGCCTCAACGACTTTATTGACCTGAGCAGCAATTAATTTCTACAAAGCCTCATCAACAGCTTCAGCATTTTCAAATTGAGCATGCTCGTTTATTTGAGACCCATCAGGAGTACCCTCACGAGATTGTCGTGGTGAGCCGCGTGGAGTAGGAACTTGAGCGTTAATATTCTGTGGATCTCCCTGATTTTGTTGATTCATCTGGTTTCCTTGAGTGTTATCATTGTTGTTCGACATAGTTGATGCGACAAGGAAAGTTAAGCGAAGAGAAAATAGATTATCAGATTTCCGGTAACGGAACCAATTTGTTTAACCAAAAAATGGGATTTTAGTCAAAGCTAGAATTTAGAAGAACTCGGTTTACTGATAATCAAGAAAATGAATGAAAAGAAGTAATTCTGGATAGCAAGATGATAATCAAGAGAAACAAATAAATCAATGTCTATTCCAATAGTATTTCCTGTCCTTACAACTGATCATACATCTCCTTTTTATAGATACCTTTGGAAATATACGTTTTTCTCATAATGAGGCTATTATGAGTAATTAAAGACATTGAATGTTACGTTACACAATCATCACATTTAAAACATATTCTCTAACGTATTCAGCATTTAATACCCATGAAATGCCGTATCTGTATTCTTTTCCATTGTCAGATTCATTCCTTCTGATTCTCGGACATAAATGACTTAAATAGGTACGGGCGCCGAGTTATTTGTCTGATTGCCCGTGCCTCTTCCTCTTTCTTTGCTCGAACCTGTTGCACCTCATGACTCTTGGCTAATTGTAATTCTTTGACCATTTGACCAATCCACGTGTCTTGACACGTCACCTTTATATATAAATATAATTTTTCCCAATACAGTCGGTAAATAAGTGTTGGAATGATGCCAAATAGTATTGACTAATGGAGCAAAGCCAGGGTGACTAGTCCACATAGTTTCAAAGCGGAATAATTTCTTAGGATGGCTAGTCGCCTTACTAAGGTTTAATAGAATTGGACAGTGGTCCGAATATGTACGTGGAAGGTGAATTACAGAAGAGTCTTGAAATAGCTGGAGCCAGTCAGAGTTAGCCAGGTATCTGTCTAACCGTTCCATAATTAGGGTGTTCCGAAATTTTCTATTATTGGTCCAGGTGAAACGTGAGCCAGTAAAGCCTAGATCATGCATTCCAAGAGAATGAATACAGTCCAAAAACCCAATTACTCTATTAATATTAACAGGGTTTCCTCCAAATTTTTCGGAGGCACTGGCTACTTCATTAAAGTCACCACAGAGAAGCCACGGTCGAGGATAGGACGTATTAAAATATTTTAAATTTTCCCAAAGATGAAGTCTGCTAGCTAAAGAGGTGCTTGCATAAATAACAGATATAGTCCAAGGCGGGGATGAGGGGATTACCTGTACTGTTGCATGAAGTTCTTGATTTGTGGCAACTAGGGGGTCAACGGTAACTTCCTCACTTTCCCATAATAGAACCATGCCACCAGAGTAGCCGTCTGCACGAGCTTGCAGGATGCCGGTGAATCCAAGTTCGTCCTTAAGTGATTCATGCTCATTAAGTTTTGTTTCTGTCAAGGCTAAAATAGAAGGGTTATTCCATGATAATATATCTTTGATATTGCGGATAAAATTTGGGTTAGCCGCCCCACGGCAATTCCAGAGTAGAACTTTCATTTGATTAATTGAAGGAATTGTGGAGCTGCCTCCCGGTGTCATTGATATTGTTGAGCAGTTGATTGATGGGATGAAACTGAGGCTGGCTTGTTGTCGAAATTATTTGATGATTGTGGTATGAAACAATTTGCTCTTGATGTTCCAAGGGATACGGGTTGGGGTAAGGAAGTGTGGCCTGTGGTGGTGGGAACATCTGAGGGTAGTAAGTCATATTGGGAGCCAAGAGGGGGTACTGATAAATGGTGTAATGATGGATAGTGGGTGGGTATGCTGTTTCCTGATCTGAATCGTCGTCCTCCTCTATCTGGTAGTAACGATGACGTTGATAGTGGCGAGGAGGACGCTGTGTATCTGCGTTGTATTATATAGGACAAGTTTTTGAAGATATAATCTCTTTTCATTTAATATTTACTCATAATTGAGGTATTTGTAGTTTTCAAGAACAATTAATATTAAGGATAAAATAGAAAAAATATTTAATTTAGTTTTGAACTTTTAAAACGATAATTAATTTGAGATAGCTTTTTTTTTTTTAGAAATTACGACAAATAATGCGGGAGTAGCAAAATAACAATACAAAAAGGAAGGTAATAGCATTAATCATAACCGTTGGTTATTGCCAACGACACCACTCGAATTATAAAACTAATTTTTTTTGTTCAAGAGGCCACCGTTTAAGCTTCTGAAATGTACGTATTTTTTGTATTTGTGAAGAAATTACGAGAATAAAAGTAGTATCTTATTACTAGCCAATATAGGAAGTTGATGCATACTACTATAACATAAGAATTAAAAAAAAAGGGACAAACTTAAACAAATTTTTGAGCAATTACCTTAATTCCCGTCCCCGCATATTATCAATTTTGTCACAAGAGTTATTCAAATATAAAAGTGTGTGCAACATTTAACAACTTAAAGATAATATATTTAACGATGTGCAATAAAGATTTACAAATGATTATCCAATTTAGAGCTTGTCATTCAGAAGTGGAATTGCATTCTTATATATCTGCTGAATTTCTCTTTTAAGAAAATCCCAATTTCTTAAACCCAAGAAAATTAATTTATTTGATAAGTAAGCCCAAATATATTTATTGTAAAGTGTAGAAGTTGGTCGTGCAATTCTTTATTGTTTATAATTTTCATTTTTAGAAACGTTTTCTAAATATATTTTCTAAAAAAAGTGCCTTGATGTGCTTTTCAAAAGTAACTTTAGGAACACTCACAAAATTTCTTTCTTGAAATTTTTTATTACAACAACCACAAATTCAGTGTATTCCCATAAATGGATACGAGAAAGGTAATGTGTATGCAGATCTTGCCCCTACCTTATTTGAAAATAGAAAGATTGTTTCTAATAGACCCTCGGCTCAAGGAACCGTGGAGATAAAACAAAAAATTTTATTACGAAAAAAGGGCAAAACGAAAAACAACAATAACAACTCATTGTAACCCACAAATAAAATTTGGAAAGGATAGTGTGTACGCAGTCTTAAGGTAAAGAACGTTGTTTCGTGTACATTCGGGCTCAAGCAAAGTATAGCATTAATGATGTGTCTAGAAATGTCTCTTGCTTTTTTAATTTTAAATAAATGCATAATTATAATCTATATGTAGTCTTCAATTAAATTGGTTAAAATTGGATAAACGAAGAACGATTCCTGAAACTTTTTTAGAAGACAAGTGCCTTTGAGGCGTTTTAAAAAAAAAGTTTGTCTAAGAGAACTTATAAAATTTCTTAAAAGCACAATTAATAAAACCTTTTTGTTTCTTTCCTTCAAAACGGCGTGACAATTAATTCTTACCCTAACAAAAAAGAAAAAAAATATGAAAATAAAAAATATGAACTGAAAATCCTTTTTCTACCAGTAAGCCTCTTCTCTTCTCCCTCTCTGGTCTCGCACCCTCAACACAGAAAGACACACACACACAAACACAGAAAAAAAACCCCATTAAACTCTTGGTGGGTGCTTTCAAAAATTTGATATTTTCACACCATAAAATTTTCACCTCATTATCAGATCCAAGCTGCTATTTTTTACCAGGTCATTCAACTCAAGCTCTTTTTTCCCCCTTCTACTTCATTATTTATCAAGATTATAGTTTGACCTGTTTAAAGGCTCTCTTTTACATGTACCATCTTTCTTTTTTGATATGTTGGAAGCTGTAAAGGGTTTAAAAGTATCTGAATTTTATCTTTTCAATCTAAAGTTTTCATAAAAGTGTGAACTTTTTCAGTTTGTATATGTATCTATACTTGCGTTTATATGTGAAAGGACTCGAATAGAGTGGAATATATATAGAATATTCATATAGCCAGACACCACTTGTTTCGGATTGAGACGTAGTTGATTGATAAAATTATGCAATGCAAAAATCTTCCTAAGAATGTGAATTTCTTCAGTTTGTATATGTAGCTAGCTTTTATATGTACATGGGCTCGAATAGAGAGGAATCGATATAGAGTGTATATGTAGGGAATCTTCACTAGTTTCAGATAGAGACGTAGTTAATTGATTGCTAAGGGGTCATTGCCTTGGGAAGAGGGCTGTTATGGATTTAGAGAGAAATTTGAGGGTATGCAATTATCTTCTATTTTTAGCTCAGGGTTTTGGTCATTATGTGGATTTGCAGTACTGTATTCTATTGCCTATCCGTATCACCTGCTATATAATATCCATGGAGGTTCTCTTTTGTTTACCATCTTTGTCTTTTGATATGTCGGAAGGTGCAAAGGTTTTTAAAGTATCTGAAATTTATTTTTTAAATCCAAATTTTCATAAAAATGCGAGCTTTTTCAGTTTGTATATGTAACTGTACTTGCTTTTTTATGTAAATGGACTCGAATAGAACGGAATGGATATAGAGTATTAATATAGCCAAACCTCACTAGTTTTGAGATTGATACTGTAGTTGATTACTTCCTTGGGAAAGAGGGCTGTTGTGGATTTAGAGAGAAATTTGAGGATATGCAATATCTTCTATTTTTAGCTCAGGGCTTTGATCATACTGTTGATTTGCATTACTGTATTCTATTGCTTATCCATACCATCTTTATAATATCCATAAAGTCCTCTCTTTTTTTTTTTTTAAACCATTCTTTGTCTATATTCCCAGAGTATGGGTAAGGCTGTGTATATCCTACCCTTTCCCCACTTGTGGGAATCCACTAGGTTTGTTGTTGTTGTTGTTGTACCATCTTTGTCTGTTGATTTATTGGCAGCTGCAAAGGGTTTAAAGCCACCAGATATTTGCTTTTTCAATGCAAAGTTTTAATAAAAATGTGATTTTTCCAGTTTATATATGTAAACATGCTTGCTGTTATATGCAAGTGAACTCGATAGAGGTGTATGCATTTATTTTCTTTTAAGATAGATTCCACTCTTGCTTTAGCATATATGTACCTATATAATTCTGGTAATAGGCTCTATTTTTCGTATACTGCCTTTCCTCGTTGATATATTGGAAGCTGAAAAGCAACTAAAATCTGTCTTTTTAATGCAAAGTTTTCATAAAAATGTGGACTTTCTAATTTTATACATGTAACTGAACTTTTTAGTGAAGGGAAGTTTGATAAGAGTCACTCCTTGGGAGGGAATTTTGTGGGATTTGCCTGACATTTCGCGGTATACCTTTATTTTCCGTTTTAGCTCAGGGTTTTGGTCTTATTGATTTGCATTAACGTATTCTATTGTTTTAGTGAACCCCTTTAGCTATCTTAAGAGACAAATTATGGATAGACAATGTAGTATTGGAATGAATTGGACCCAAATAGAACAGAGTAGTTTCAGATGATTTTTATAGCCGAATGGTGTCTTTCTTTTGAGGTGAATTCTGTACATGCTTTAGCCTTTTCTCTAAAGTCACTGAGCAGTGGTGATTTAGACTAGCACGGCTTCCAATTTTACCTTTCCTTTTTGTTTCATTATCTACAGGTTTGGAGGTTTTAATACATATGAATGGCGTGGAGGGTGGCAGGGAAAAAGGTGCGTTTTTAGGCCTCTTCTTTTGGGCTCGATTGAAATTCACTTGATCACTGAACTTTCGAATAGTCTATTAGCTTTCATGCTTGAACTTCATGGACATCGACTTCTAGAACATTTCCATCAGCATAAATGGGAAGGTTGTATGTTTAGGTGCTTAACAGCTTAATCCTCGTAAGTTTTATTAGCTTGCCTATGAGAACTGTCTGGTGCAAAGTATTGTTTTGCTCGTATGAGAACTTTTATCTATAGTTTTTGGATACCAGTCTTATATAAAATTAGAGAGTATAGTTTCTCGAAGAAAGATGTGAACTGCATTGACCAAATGAATTCCCTAAAAGATATGCGCTTCATTGACCAAATAGACTTGGTTAATTACTTTTATTGAAACCGTACCACTCCTTATTATCTGATTTGAATCCTTCAAAACCTCTCGTGGCTGCCAATACACGAATCTATCCACCCTGCCCAAATATTATGTCTTCTACTATTCCATTGTTGTGACTCCCTCTTTATACTGCAAAGTTAGTATAGTTTCGAGGTAGTCTTTTTATATGGAATTTTCTGCAGGGTACCTTAATTAGTCTTACAAAGGAACTGGCAGTAAGATCCAGGCATGCTCCAGCGTCAGTTTCCAAAACCGACCTTGAAGAGGCGCAGAGAAAAATTCCAGTTTTGTTTGGACAACTACAAGGTCTGTGCATTTGTATTTCTTCAAGTACAAAGCCTGCATTTATTTCAGTTGTTTATATTAACTATTGTGCTTAACTTATCTTCCTTTTTATAGTTAATTTGGTGATTTTCTAACTCAGATGAGTTGTTTGACTTGTAAAAGTTCTGTTTTTTTTTTCTTTTCTTTTTCCCCGCTTCTTGAAAATCAGTAAATGTTTTAGTTTTACTATGACCGCTTATTTGTGCTACATCTGGTTGAAATGCATCCGAGTTTCTAAAGAAACTTTGGCTACCTTTTCGCAGAGCTGAAATTAAAGGTTGAGAACATAGCTTTCGAGATCTTAGACATGTCTTATATCTTTTTTGTTTATACTGCAGGATGCTTCCGGAATGCAGATCAATGGAAGTCAAACTACGGCAACCTCCTAACATGCAGATCTTCAATAAGGTAAAGTCACAACTTTACTTTAACTTTCCAAGGGATTTTTCTGGTTAGTTAATATATAAAAGCAAGCGACATCTTTCTGAGGATTTGTTGTCCTCTAAGAAATATGAATATAGGCAATTAAATTCACTAAATAAAAATCTTGAGTCTTGTCGCAAATTGGGTAATGTCTAATGATAAGCTACGTAACACTCAACTGGTTTACAATGCAAAAAAATCTCTTTTCAATAAACATTGTGGAGGCAAGTGCTGGTGTTGGAAGATTCTATCTTTATGTTGTATTTGTTATAAATCGAGTACAGTATGTCTCCTTAGAGGAAGCGTACCGTCTGCAGCAGCCCGACTCGAATTACTGGTCGTCGTTTGTTTCCCATAAGAAACGTTAGGAAAACCCGTTTTCTCTACGCTCATAATGATGTATTTATTGGTTATAAGTAGGGTTTAGGAGGAGGACTAATTAATGGGCTTATGAGTCATCTAGCATCCCTTATGGGTGGATTCGACCCAATAATATTTTCCTACAGTATTCAATTGCGACAGAAAGTAGCTAGAATTGCACTCTTCCAAAGAGCTTTACCTTCGCAGTTTCTGTCAAAATGAGGGTACAGCACTCTCCACAGACTAAAGAACTTGAGTCCCTTAGCAGTTCAAAATGGATCAGAAATAACATTTTTGATTCTCATAATTAACATGCTGTCTGTTGGTATGTAAAAAGTGCTTTCCAGACGTAAAAGGTTTCCAATATTTCCTGTTGAAGGAAATCCCTTAGAAGAGAATGATCTTTCAACCATTTCACTACAATTGCTGGTCTCTTGAACTCTTTTCTTTACTGTGTGGTTGAGAAGGGGAGGATTATGCTATGTGAAAGATAGTTGGAGTGAAAGAGACCATAATCTCTTCTGTAGGAAGGGAAGAAGAAAGGAGAGAGGAAATATTTGAATGAGTTGAAGCGGGGCATGTATAAAATAACCCATAGAAAATTCATTAAGGGATAGCTAACAGCAGAATAGATACCTTCCCATGTAGAATAGCAAACGATATTATATACTTGAAGCATGCACAAATTTTGATTTCTTCAGAAGTTTTAGTCAGCAGATTTCATTAGTAATCTACGTTAAGCAGCCTATGATCATGACGATGTGCAGACTAGTGTAAGGTTTATTTGACCTCCAAATACTGGTCCTGGTACAGATGATTGGAACAAAGTCCATTTTCCCTGCCTTATTGTGGGTTGGTATTGCTGCTAATCTGCAAAATATAAATATATATTTTATTCACAAGCCTAAGATATGGAAGCAGATAATAATATTAAATAAATTTAATGGGAGAAAAAGAACTGTTTTTAATGTGGTGATTCATGGAATTGCTCGAGTCAGATACCTAACAAGCGTAATACATAGACTTGGTTGACTATGATCCCCAAATATAGAATATTATTCTGACCGGCCCTATCCTTAAGGCCCTGTTTAGTTCCTTATTTCCTTTTAGAATAAAAAGTCGAATACTTTGTCTGTCGATCAACAAAGATACCTATGCCACATCTCAATTTAGGTTCAAGTTACACCTGGCAATTGTTGATTGGCACAAGATTGTTGATGTTATACCTTAACTAAACAAGGGTATTTGGTTAAAGTTTGATAAATGTTCGTTGTGACTTGTACCCAAATTAACTGAAGTTTTGCATGGCATTTGTGTTGTCGTGTTCTTTTCAGATTAGTGATTTGCCATGGTTAAGTAAAAAGTTTGGCAGAACTGAATGGGAATAATTTAATAGTCGAGTTGCTAATCAGTGGTGAGCTGTTATCTTTTCCATGAAGTTAATTGCACTTCTTTTATAGCACTCCATAGACAGGAAGGACAATTTTGCGCCGTGGTTTTTCTCTTTGAGAGTGAATCTAAACGTTGAAAGGCGAAATTTAAGATCATAGGCAGCATGATAAAGATAAGTTAAGATTATGGGCAGCCTGAAAAAACTAACAGTGTTACCTTTTGGTTGATGTAATAGAGATAATATAATTTGTTCTTTTCCTCTAGGTATTTTCATGCCAGTCTAGAAGCACTGGCTTGGAAAAAAGAACCCGAAGCTTTGGGTTTGAAGATACAGAAGAAAGGGAAATTCAAGAAAAGGACAAAGGATTCCTCGCCACCTGTTGAAGCTCCTTATGTGCCTCCCAAACTAAAAAGAGCTGCTAACTCCTCCTTATCAGATAAAACTGTAGAGATATTCGAAGGTATGACAATTGTTGAGCTCGCCAAGCGTTGTGGAGAGTCGATATCTGTCTTGCAGGATATCCTTATAAATGTAGGGGAGAAAGTTGACTCAGAATATGATCCTCTTGGCATCGACATTGCCGAGCTCGTTGCGATGGTAAAACCTTTATTTTTTGTTAGGTTGAATCTAACTCTTGCTTTCCAATTTGATTAAAGTGTCTGAACTTCTAAGCATAAATGTTTACTTGTTTCCTTTGCAGGAAATTGGAGTAAATGTTAGGAGGCTGCATTCAAACGAAGGTGCTGAAGTCTTGCCACGTCCGCCAGTGGTTACAGTGATGGGTCATGTTGACCACGGTAAAACATCCCTTTTAGACGCTCTACGTCTCACATCTGTGGCTGCTAAGGAAGCTGGAGGCATAACTCAGCATTTGGGTGCGTTTGTTGTTGGAATGCCTTCTGGGGCATCGATCACGTTCCTTGACACTCCTGGTCATGCGGCATTTAGTGCTATGCGACAAAGAGGTGCAGCGGTCACTGACATTGTTGTTTTGGTAGTTGCTGCTGATGACGGCGTTATGCCACAAACGCTGGAAGCGATGTCCCATGCAAAAGCAGCTGATGTTCCCATTGTTGTTGCCGTTAATAAATGTGACAAACCGGCAGCAAATCCTGAAAGAGTGAAGATCCAGCTCGCAACAGAAGGGTTGGCTCTCGAAGAGATGGGTGGAGATGTTCAGGTTGTTGAAGTCTCTGCTGTAACTAAAATCGGGTTGGATAAGCTGGAGGAGGCATTGCTTCTCCAGGCTGAGTTAATGGATCTGAAGTCACGTGTAGATGGACCCGCCCAAGCTTATGTGGTCGAAGCAAGGGTTGATAGGGGACGGGGTCCATTGGCTACTGCAATAGTGAAAGCTGGAACCCTTGTCTGTGGTCAGCATGTTGTCGTAGGTACTGAGTGGGGAAAGATCAGGGCTATCAGGGATATGCTAGGAAAATCAACCGATAGGGCTAGACCGGCTATGCCTGTGGAGATCGAAGGACTCAAGGGGCTTCCGATGGCCGGTGATGACATTACCGTCGTCCACTCTGAGGAAAGGGCAAGGATGCTTAGTGAAGGGAGGAAAAAGAAATTTGAAAAAGATAGACTTAGGAAGATGCAAGCGGAAAAATCAGGAGCTTTAATAGCAGAAGCTAATTCAGAAGACGAAGAAGGAGAAGAGAAGCCAAAGAGGGTTGAAATGACAATGATAGTAAAAGCAGATGTTCAAGGAACTGTTCAAGCCGTTACAGATGCATTGAAGAGTTTGGATAGTCCTCAGGTCAGACAAATGCTGTTTATATATATTTGATCAACTCTGTTTTAGTGTTCATGGGCATTGATTCATACTCTTCAGGGAAACTTCAGTTTCAAAATTGTGAAAATTTATCCTTCTAATAGGTTTTCGTGAACATTGTCCATGGAGGAGTGGGGTCTATTTCTGAGTCTGACGTGGATCTAGCACAAGCTTGTGGGGCATTTATTGTCGGATTTAACATACGAAATCCACCTAGTTCAATAAGTCAAGCAGCAACTCAAGCTGGCGTTAAGGTACTTATTCTGGTTTATACAAAATGTAGTCATCATTTCTCACTTGAATGCTGCAAACATGGGAATATTCTGAATGGTCCTGTTGCATGCTGGAATTTAATTTAAAAGTTTTATAAGAGTAAAATAAAACGAAAATGGTTCCCCGTTGCTGGTGGGAGGTAGAGGTATCCCGTGGAATTAGTCGGATCGAGGTGCGCGTAAGCTGGCCCAGACAATACGGTTATCCAAAAAAACAAAAAAAAAAGGAATGGTCCCCTTACTTTATTAAAAAAATAAAATGGAAATGGCATTTTATGCTCACAGTAATTGTGATTGGTTGCAGATAAAACTCCATCGTGTGATCTATCATCTTTTAGAGGATATTGGCAATTCTATTGTTGAAAAAGCCCCCGGGACATTTGAGACACAGGTTGCGGGAGAGGCACAGGTACTGAGCATATTTGAGATTAAAGGAAGGAGCAAAGCGAAGGGAGAGGACGTTAAGATAGCTGGTTGTCGTGTGATGGATGGCCGACTCACCAGATCATCGACAATGAGGCTTCTTAGAAGTGGTGAGGTTGTTTTCGAAGGATGTTGTGCATCGCTGAAGCGTGAGAAGCAGGATGTCGAAGCAGTTGGAAAGGGGAATGAATGTGGACTTGTGATTCAAAATTGGGTTGACTTTAAGGTTGGAGATGTCATCCAATGCTTGGAACAAGTCAACAGAAAACCCAAATTTATTTCATCGCAAAGCGGCGCTGTCAGAATAGAATGTTGATAGAATTTTCACTAAGAAATGAGTAACTTTCTTTGACAATGTAGGTTATCTATCTCTGTTTTTTTGAGTCCAAAACCTAGGCCTTATTGTTCTATTTATTCTTGAGTAGATGTGAAACAATTTTACTGTATAAAACCCTAAAGTAAACCCTTTACACTGAACAACAACAATTATACAGTGTATGTTCATTTTTACCTAGAGAGAGCAAATCCTTTCTTTGGAGTTGAACATAATAAATGTTGTATGCTACAGCTATACAAAACAATTTTGGTATTACATACAGGACACTATGAACTACTAATATTTCCTTTCTTGTCTCTTTTCTGTCTTCTTGAGCTGAGGGTCTTGCAGAAACAACCTCTCTACTCCCCGGAGTAGAGGTAAGGTTTGTGTACTCACTACCCTCCCCATACCCCACTTATAGGATTTCACTGGATTGTTGTTGTTATTGTTGTGATGATTCCTTTCTTATTTGTCTCTTTGTCAACTGCTATAAACCTTAAAAAGTTCGTTCGTTGTGTAAATAATATCACGTACACTATACTCGAATGCTTGAAACCTTAAAGTTGAGTTCTGACAATAGCCTGATACTGATTCCGGCATAGAGGACATTATGAACTAATGATTCCTTTCTTATTTGTCTCCTTGTCAAACTGCTATAAACCTTAAAAAGCTTATTCTTTGTGTAAATAATATCACATACACTATGCTCGAATGCTTGAAATCTTAAAAGTTGAGTCGTGACAATAGGTTAATATTGCTTGCACAAAATTTGGCTACGAGTAGGGGTGGCAAATGGGTGGGTTGGGCTGAATTTGGGCGGGTCAAGATGGGTTAGGCCAATAAATGGGTCATTACCCAACCCAGCTCAAAGTGTACTTGGGCTAAGATGGGATGGGTCAAGATGGGCTAAACAATGGATCATAACCCAACCCGCCCAACTTGACCCATAATTTAGAAACATGCTCATCTTGCATAAAAAAAACCTTTTACCTTAAAATGTGTAAGTTGAAAAAAAATTTGGGGGAGGGGGTAGGGGTGGGGTGGGGGTNAATTTTGGCAATACTTCTAGATTTATCATCTTTCGCAATGTTTTAAAGTTTACGTGACCTAAACGCGAATGCCATAAAGTGTTTGACTCAAGCAAGTAAGAAGAAGCATTCACTTTATTGATAGGAACTGCTATTACATTTAGCTTAAAAAGGCCCTCATTCAGGTAACCTTTTCCTACATACAAATCGTTCTTACTTAGTACAACACTATTAGAAACAAAAATACATTTGAATCCATTCTTGACAAGAAGTGAGGTAGACACAAGATTCTTGCGAATTTCTGGAACATGGAGGACTTGGTTTAGAGTCACTATTTTTCCCGACGTCATCTTCAACGCAATCTTGCCAACTCCTTCAATTTTGGCCGTAGATGAATTTCCCATGAAGATTGTCTCGTCGGAACCTGCGGGGGCATAAGAAGAAAATAACTCCTTGTTAGCACAAACATGGCGGGTGGCTCCAGAATCTATCCACCATTCTTTCGGATTTCCTACCAAGTTGCATTCAGACAACATGGCACACAAGTCTTCCATTTCATCTTCAACCATGTTGGCTTGATTCTTTTCTTCTTATCATTCTTTGGCGCACGACAATCCACCGCCTTATGCCCAGATTTTCCACAGTTGTGGCAATTACCCTTGAATTTCTTCTTACTTGGGTAATTCTTTGGTCCAGAAGCTTTCTTCCTCTTCTTATTTTGTGGTGCCTCCTCAACAATGTTTGCCCCCATTATTGTCGAGTGTCCACGTGACTTCTTTTCAGCATTTTTGTTGTCCTCTTCTATCCTCAAACGAACAATCAAGTCTTCTAGTGTCATTTCCTTCCGTTTGTGTTTAAGATAGTTCTTAAAATCCTTCCACAGCGGAGGTAACTTCTCAATGAAAGCAGCGACTTTAAAGGCCTCATTTATGACCATACCTTCAATAACAAATTCATTATTAATAATAAGATAAACCTTATTAATAAAATTATTGATTTGGGTCATACCTTCAGCAAGGAGATCATGTACAATGACTTGTAGTTCTTGGACTTGAGTTATGACCGACCTAGTGTCAATCATCTCGAAATCCAAGAACCTTGCAGCCACGAACTTCTTAAGTCCGGCATCCTCAGTCTTGTATTTCTTCTCAAGCGCATTCCATAACGCTTTTGAAGTTTCCATGATACTATAGACATTGTACAAGCCATCTTCCAAACAACTCAAAATGTAATTTTTGCACAGGAAATCAGAATGTTTTCATGCTTCAGTTACAACAAGTCGTTCATCATCCGGAGAATTTTCAGCCATGACCGGAGGATCCTCCTTGATGAAACGTTGCAAACTCAACGTAGTAAGATAGAAGAGCATCTTCATTTGCTAGCGTTTGAAGTCAATACCGGAAAACTTTCCGGGTTTTTCTGCCGGTGCCATAGCATGAGCACGAGTAGAACGGCTTGACGAGGCAGTAACAGTAGCTCCCGTTCCCACAACATTTCCATTAGTTTGGTTTTCGTTCGTCATCTTTTCTGTAGAGTTGGAAACACAACAAAACTTTGTTAAATCAGTGAAGTTTTGATATCTTCAAACTGAATACCAAACCAAACATACAACACGTAACAATGGTGAAGTTTTTATATACTTCAAACCCGTACGTTTATAATTCCGGTAAAGTTTTTATATACTTTAAACCGGACAGAACAATTATTGGAGTAGAAAGCACGAAGGCTTTAGTCTCCAAAACAGTATACAAAATATGAATAACAGTTTAATATATGTTTCAACACAGAAACGTTAGTTTAAAATTCCTTAAGCTTGTAAGTGCTACTGTGTTAAAACACAAATTCGAAAAAAAAAACTGTTAGAAAAATAAAAGAAACTGAAAAAACAGAAGAGTTTAAGAAATATTCCGAGTCCACAATTTGCTTGTGTGTCCTTAAGGAATTTTAACCCCCTCACACGTGCCAAGGTAATGGATTAAATCCTCCCAGGATAAAACGGAATAAACCTTCTTGCAACAGTGGCAATACAAACTGCAGGATACCAACGAACTTAAAGAACGGAGCAAAATCACACTTACGAATTTGAGAGAGAGAGACTGCGAATTAGAATGCAGTATATTCAGAAAGAAAGAAGTTCTGGAGTATTTTTCGTGTGTAAAAAATGGAGCCTTGCCTCAGAATTTATAGGCAATTATCAGAAGAGGTGTCTGGAAAAGGTGCCTTTTCAGAAGAATACGCTGCCTGCCGCGGTTCTACTGCGGTCGCGACAGAACCGCGGTCAGAGGGGNAAAAAAAACAAAAAATTAAAAATACAAAAAAAAAGTAAAATTTTTTTTTGAGAGGGGGCAGGGTGGGGTGAGTGAGTGGTGCAGAAAAAAAAATAGAAAATTGAAAATACAAAAAAAAATAAAAAATTGGGGCAACTAAATAAATTTCTATATAAGTTGGGTTGAGATACCTTTTTGTTTTGGGTGAGTTTCATGGGTTGTATTTGGGCTGCTTAATGGGTCAGAATGGGCTATAAAATATAATGGGTTAATTTGGGCTCAACCCAAATTGATTCATGAGCTAAAATGTTTGTAACCCAACTCATTAATCTCTGGGCGGGTTAGATGAGTTTGGGCTCAAATTGCCACCCCTAGCTACGAGCACTAGGAAAAAGTTGGAGTTGTGACAATAGGTTGATACTGCTTGCACAAAATTTTACATACGCTGCTATTCAGTACTAGGAAAAAGTTGAATTGTGACAATAGGTGATACTGCTTGCATAAAGTTTTGCGTACGCTACCAGTCAGCACTAGGAATAAGTTAAGTTGTGGCAATAGGCTGATACTGCATGCACAAAATTTTGCGTATGCTAACAGTCGGTACTAGGAATAAGTTGAATTGTAATAATAGACTAATACTGCTCGCACAAAAATTTGCGTACGCTACACGTCAGCACGAGAAATCATTGTATGAATATATTGTGCAATTTAAATACACATGAATGACACAGCTTGAAACAATTGACAAAAACCAAGTTGCTCTGCTGTCCTTGGAAATCTATATATTTTCCAAACAAGAAAACCAAACTGACGCGTAGATGAGTCGATATCTCAGCATTTTGGTAATATATATTTTGGAATATGCTGGAAAATCAATCAAGTAGGACTCTTCATGATTGAGTGTTGGGACCCCCCCTTTCCCACGAGCTAAATAGATGAGTTAATATAACTTCATAAGGAGCACTACTCACAAAATTAAGGGTGTTTTTGGTATGAAGATGTTTTCCTATTTTTTCATGTTTGATTAATTTTTATGTTAATTAATCATAAAAATTTATATGAAAGACATATGTTATCCATCTATCAATTTGCGGCAACACCTTGTGAGTGAAAATATACTTACTCACACCAGATGTTTACATTGCACTGCACTGAGTAATTTAATCATATTAGTCACATATTAAAGTGATCAAAAATTTATAAGCGCGACACATATATTATATTTATTTGCACGGTATAAAGATGAGTGCGAGCAAGTTCTTTTTGTGTATCGAAGTAAGTATTTTCCCAGCTAACAGTTGTGTGAATATCCTGTCTATCTTATGGTATCTGATTCTTTGATAAACCATAAAACCACCATTGCTTTTAGGAGAATTTATTTACTTAAAGCAAACAAAGATTTTAACTTCTCTCACTCTCTTTCTTAAGGCTTCTCCCTTATAGAAAAAGACAAATTTATGCCATCCAAGAGTAGAAAGTAATAAAATAATATAAAGTTGTAGTGGTTAATATTTGTCGGAAAAAAGTAACAATGATAGTAACGAAACTTCCCAAGTGAACACTTTTTGCCATATTGTACGAGTTTCCAGTAAATATATTCAACTTTTTGTGAGCATTACTGTGTTAAAACACAAAATCAGAAAAAAAAAAATGTTAGAAGAATTAAAGAAATCTGGAAGATAGTAGAGAATCAGAAATATTCCGAGTCCACAAGTTTCTTGTGTGTCCTTAAGGAATTTTAACCCCCTCACAAGTTGCCTAGGTAATGGATTAAATCCTCCCAGGATAAAACGAAATAAACCTTCCTGCAACAGTGGCAATACAAACTGCAGGATCCCAACGAACTCAAAGAACGGAGCAAAATCACACTTACGAATTGGAGAGAGAGAGACTGCGAATTAGGATGCAGTATATTCAAAAAGAAAGAAGTTCTAGAGTGTTTTTCGTGTGTAGAAAATGGAGCCTTGCCTCAAAATTTATAGGCAATTATCAGAAGAGGTGTCTGGAAAAGGTGCCTTTTCAGAAGAATACGCTGCCTGCCGCGGTTCTACCGCGGTCAGAGAGGCTCTCTGAATCTGCCTGCCGCGATTCTACCGCGGTTACGGCAGAACCGCGGCCAGAGAGTCCCTCTGAATCTTCAGCAGGGTTCTGGCGTATTTGCAGTGATTTGGCATTTAATTAATTATTAAATAACTAAATAAATTTTGTCCAAAAATAATCTTATCGATCGATCATTCGCGGTTCTACCGCGGTCAGAGAGGCTCTCTGAATCTGCCTGCCGCGGTTCTACCGCGGTTACGGCAGAACCGCGGCCAGAGAGTCCCTCTGAATCTTCAGCAGGGTTCTGGCGTATTTTCAGCAGTGATTTGGTATTTAATTAATTATTAAATAACTAAATAAATTTTGTCCAAAAATAATCTTATCGATCATTTGACAAATCCAAATCCAAAGCCGAAGCCGAGCGAGCGACGACGACAGCGCGAGGGTTCATTCTCTTTCAACTCCTTTTAAGAGCTTTAAGAAGCGATTCTATATATAAACACACAAATGTGATTGTCCCTCACCAATGAGGGACAAAGTGCAAGACAAAAGTTCACTTCTTCAAATTTTCATTTTTCCCTCCATTTTATTTCCCTCCATTTCCAATTCACACTTCTTCTACTTTAAAGCCCAATGGCTTAAAGTCCAACAATCCCCCACATGAATGGGAATGGCTGTATCAAGAAAGATCATAGATGAAAGCTGTGTGATTTGCAAGTAAGGATTAATTGCATCTGGATAAGTATGTTTCCCTTTGAACTTTCCGTAGTGAACATATGTCGGATATACTCGGTCAATCGGTAGATTTGATATCTTTGAACCGTCGAACTTTAGTGTATACCTAGACAACCATATGTCACACAATCAACCCTTAACCGTCTTTTAGTTCTCATTGTTGTGTTCGTTTCAGCCATGAACACCGCCTGGTCTCATAAGTGCGTAGAGAATTGGCCTTACAGAATTCTCATTGAAGCGGCTTCCACTTCACACTTACATAGGTGATTCCTAAACGTGTAATCCTTTAGATTGACACTATTTGATAACTACCACATCAAACTTAGGTAATCATTAAAGAACGTGTAAAGTTTTATCCTTGTTACTGAACATTGTCTTCATCACGAGAAGGGACCAAAGATTTTACTTTGACAATGTTGAACCGGTCAATCACAACTTTGTTTGAGCTCCTTGAACCTAGATCTCGGAACATCCAAAATTCTAGGTAGAGTTACCGCCATGTTGACTTGTCCTCGGCCATAGTCCCATTCCCTTAGATGATTTCTCAACTCCCTCTCTAGTTAAGCCTTTTGTAAGCGGATCCGCCACATTATCCTTTGATCTTACATAATCAATAGTGATAGTTCCACTAGAAAGTAGTTGTCTAACGGTGTTATGTCTTCGTCATATATGACGAGACTTTCCGTTATACATAACGCTCCCTGCCCGTCCTATTGCAGCCTCACTATCGCAATGTATGCAAATAGGAGCCAAAGGTTTTGGCCAGAACGGAATGTCTTCTAAAAAATTCTGAAGCCATTCAGCTTCTTCACCGGCTTTATCCAAAGCTATAAACTCTGATTCCATTGTAGAGCGAGCTATGCACGTTTGTTTGGAAGACTTCCAAGATACTGCTCCTCCACCAACAGTAAAAACATATCCACTTGTGGACTTTGTTTCTGTTGAGCCGGTTATCCAATTTGCATCACTATATCCTTCGATAACCGCAGGATATTTATTGTAGTGTAAAGCGTAGTCTTGGGTATATTCCAAATATCTCAGAACTCGTTTCATTGCTACCCAGTGATGTTTGTTGGGATTACTTGTGAATCGACTAAGTTTATTTATCGCACAAGCTATATCAGGTTGTGTACAGTTCATGATGTACATTAAGCTTCCCAACACACGAGCATACTCCAATTGAGACGTACTTTCACCTTTATTCTTTATAAGATGATGATTTAAGTCACTTGGAGTTCTTGCACTTCTAAATTCCAAATGTTTGAATTTTTCAAGTACCATTTTCACGTAATGTGATTGAGACAAAGCTAGACCCTGAGGAGTCCTCTTGATTTTAATTCCTAGAATTACATCGGCAACTCCTAAGTCTTTCATATCAAACTTACTAGCAAGCATGCGCTTAGTAGCTTGAGTGTCGGCAATGTCTTTGCTCATTATTAGCATATCATCAACATATAAGCAAACAATGACTATATGATTAGGAACGTTCTTAATGTAAACACATTTATCACATTCATTAATCTTAAAGCCATTTGACAACATTGTTTGGTCAAATTTCGCATGCCATTGCTTGGGTGCTTGTTTTAGTCCATAAAGAGACTTAACAAGACGACACACCTTCTTTTCTTTTCCCGGAACCACAAACCCTTCAGGTTGGTCCATGTAGATTTCTTCCTCTAAATCACCATTTAAGAAGGCTGTTTTTACATCCATTTGATTGATTTGAAGATCATACAAGGCGGCTAACGCTATTAGCATCCGAATGGATGTAATTCTTGTTACCGGCGAGTATGTGTCAAAATAGTCAAGACCTTCTCGCTGTCTAAATCCTTTGACAACAGGTCTTGCCTTGTATTTGTCAATAGTACCATCGTCTTTCATTTTCTTCTTGAAAATCCATTTAGAACCCAATGTTTTATTACCTGGAGGAAGGTCAACCAATTCCCATGTATGGTTGCTCAATATGGATTCTAGTACACTATTGACCGCTTCTTTCCAATATTGTGCTTCTGATGAAGACATTGCTTCCTTGAAGGTATGAGGTTCATTTTCTAACAGAAAAGTCAGAAAATCTGGACCGAATGAAGTAGATGTCCGTTGACGTTTACTTCTTCTCGGATTTTCCTCATTAGGCATACCCTCTGTTATTTCCTCCCGAGGTCATTTTGACTTTTGGTATGTCACTTCACTTTCCTTTTTATACGGATAAATAGTTTCAAAGAATTCAGCATTATCTGATTCTATTATCGTATTAACGTGAATCTCCGAATTTTCTGACTTATGAACCAGAAAACGATATGCCTTGCTATTGGTTACATATCCAATAAATACACAATCAACCGTTTTTGGACCTATCTTAACCCTTTTAGGTTTAGGAACTTGTACCTTAGCTAGACACCCCCACACTTTGAAGTATTTCAAGCTGGGCTTCCTTCCTTTCCACTTTTCATAAGGAATGGACTGTGTTTTACTATGAGGTACACGGTTGATTATTCGGTTAGCTGTAAGTATAGCTTCCCCCCACAAGTTTTGTGGTAAGCCAGAACTTATCAGCAACGCATTCATCATCTCCTTCAATGTTCGATTCTTTCTCTCCGCAATTCCGTTAGATTGTGGAGAGTAAGGGGCAGTTGTTTGGTGAATAATGCCATTTTCCAAACATATTTCTTCAAAAGGAGATTCATATTCGCCACCCCTATCACTTCTTATCATTTTGATCTTTTTGTTTAGTTGTGTTTCAACTTCACTCTTGTATTGCTTGAAAGCATCAATTGCCTCATCTTTACTATTAAGTAAATAAACATAGCAATATCTCGTGCTATCGTCAATAAAAGTAATAAAATACTTTTTTCCACCGCGAGATGGTGTTGACTTCATGTCACAAATATCTGTGTGAATTAAGTCTAAAGGACTTGAATTCCTTTCAACGGACTTATAAGGATGCTTAGCATACTTTGATTCCACACATATTTGACATTTGGAATTAATGCAATCAAATTTTGGCAGTACTTCTAAATTTATCATCTTTCGCAATGTTTTGAAGTTGACGTGTCCTAAACGCGAATGCCATAAAGTGTTTGACTCAAGTAAGTAAGAAGAAGCATTCACTTTATTGATAGGAACTGCTATTACATTTAGCTTAAAAAGGCCCTCATTCAGGTAACCTTTTCCTACATACATATCATTCTTACTTAGTACAACACTATTGGAAACAAAAATACATTTGAATCCATTCTTGACAAGAAGTGAAGTCGACACAAGATTCTTGCGAATTTCTGGAACATGGAGAACTTGGTTTAGAGTCACTATTTTTCCCGACGTCATCTTCAATGCAATCTTGCCAACTCCTTCAATTTTGGCTGTAGACGAATTTTCCATGAAAATTGTCTCGTCGGGTCGTGCGGGGGCATAAGAAGAAAATAACTCCTTGTTAGCACAAACATGGCGGGTGGCTCTAGAATCTATCCACCATTCTTTAGGATTTCCTACCAAGTTGCATTCAGACAACATGGCACACAAGTCCTCCATTTCTTCAGCTTTTTCAACCATGTTAGCTTGATTCTTCTTCTTCTTATCATTCTTTGGTGCACGACAATCCACGGCCTTATGCCGAGATTTTCCACAATTACCCTTGAACTTCTTCTTGCTTGGGTAGTTCTTTGGTCCAGAAGCCTTCTTTCTCTTCTTGGTTTGTGGTGCCTCCTCAACAATGTTAGCCCCCATTATTGTCGAGTTCCCACGTGACTTCTTTTCAGCATTTTTGTTGTCTTCTTCTATCCTCAAACGCACAATCAAGTCTTCAAGTGTCATCTCCTTCCGCTTGTGTTTTAGATAGTTCTTAAAATCTTTCCACAACGGAGGTAATTTCTCAATGAAAGCGGCGACTTGAAAGGCCTCATTTATGACCATACCTTCAGCAAGGAGGTCATGCACAATGGCTTGTAATTCTTGGACTTGAGTTATGACCGACCTAGTGTCAATCATCTTGAAACCCAAAAGTCTAGCAGCCACGAACTTCTTAAGTCCGGCATCCTCAGTCTTGTACTTCTTCTCAAGCGCATTCCATAATGCTTTTGAAGTTTCCATGACGCTATAGACATTGTACAAGCCATCTTCCAAGCAACTCAAAATGTAGTTTTTGCACAAGAAATCAGAATGTTTCCATGCTTCAGTTACAACAAGTCGTTCATCATCCGGAGTACTTTCTGCCAAGACCGGAGGATCCTCCTTGATGAAACGTTGCAAACTCAACGTAGTAAGATAGAAGAGCATCTTCATTTGCCAACGTTTGAAGTCAATACTGGAAAACTTTCCGGGTTTTTCTGCTGGTGTCATAGCATGAGCAGGAGTAGAACGGCTTGACGAGGCAGCAGCACTCGTAACAGTAGCTCCCGTTCCCACAACATTTCCATTAGTTTGGTTTTCGTTCGTCATCTTTTCTGTAGAGTTGGAAACACAACAGAACTTTGTTAAATCAGTAAAGTTTTGATATCTTCAAACTGAATACCAAACCAAACATACAACACGTAACAATGGTGAAGTTTTTATATACTTCAAACCCGTACGTTTATTATTCCGGTAAAGTTTTTATATACTTTAAACCGGACAGAACAATTATTGGAGTAGAAAGCACGAAGGCTTTAGTCTCCAAAACAATATACAAAATAAGAATAACTGTTTAATATATGTTTCAACACAAAAACGTTAGTAAATAAAATTCCTTAAGCTTGTGAGCGTTACTGTGTTAAAACACAAAATCAGAAAAAAAAAAAACTGTTAGAAGAATTAAAGAAATCTGGAAAATAGTAGAGAATCAGAAATATTTCGAGTCCACAAGTTTCTTGTGTGTCCTTAAGGAATTTTAACCCCTTCACAAGTTGCCAAGGTAATAGATTAAATCCTCCCAGGATAAAACGGAATAAACCTTCCTGCAACAGTGGCAATACAAACTGCAGGATCCCAACGAACTTAAAGAACGGAGCAAAATCACACTTACGAATTGGAGAGAGAAAGACTGCGAATTAGGATGCAGTATATTCAAAAAGAAAGAAGTTCTAGAGTGTTTTTCGTGTGTAGAAAATGAAGCCTTGCCTCAGAATTTATAGGCAATTATCAGAAGAGGTGTCTGGAAAAGGTGCCTTTTCAGAAGAATACGCTGCCTGCCGCGGTTCTACCGCGGTTACGCTGCCTGCCGCGGTTCTACCGCGGTTACGGCAAAACCGCGGCCAGAGAGTCCCTCTGAATCTTCAGCAGGGTTCTGGCGTATTTTCAGCAGTGATTTGGCATTTAATTAATTATTAAATAACTAAATAAATTTTGTCCAAAAATAATCTTATCGATCGACAAATCCGAAGCCGAAGCCGAAGCCGAGCGACGACGGCGCGAGGGTTCATTCTCTTTCAACTCCTTTTAAGATCTTTAAGAAGTGATTCTATATATAAGCACACAAATGTGATTGTCCCTCACCAATGAGGGACAAAGTGCAAGACAAAAGTTCACTTCTTTAAATTTTCATTTTTCCCTCCATTTTATTTCTCTCCATTTCCAATTCACACTTCTTCTACTTTAAAGCCCAATGGCTTAAAGTCCAACATTTTTCACAATGGTACAAATATATACATACATTTTATACGAACATGGTATTGTCTCAAAATTGATCTTAAAACCAACATATCATTTATTGCTACTGTAGTTGTAGTTGATTACTTTATGTTTTTTGTTTGTGTCCATGTGCAAATCTCACGTCAGAAGTCCATACTTGCATTTAATAAGATGCATGGAAATTTATTTATTCAGTTATATATAATTTTAAACTTTGGAGCTATTATATAGTGAGCACACAAGATACTCTACTCTGGTGGAAAATTGGTCGAAATTGTGAAAAGCTAAGATTTTTCAGATGATTGTGTTCTGGAGCTGAAAATAACAAAACAAAGAAGGTAAGTTCCAACTTCTGCTTTTATAAGTTTGTTTGAAAATCTGAATTTGCTCCTTAATTCAGCTAGTTCTGCTGACATGTTTTAATTTGCTCTTTTTTAAGTTCATGTTAGTTCTATAAAATTCCATTGCTCAATCTTCTGTTCTTTTGGTGAGAAAATGCAAAAAGATAAAGATTCTATTTTGGATTGGCTGTCATTTCAAGTGGCAGCTGTAGAAAAGTGGAGAAAAGGCTAAAATGTCACTGTTCTTCCTGAGTGCAAAATAGAACTTTTTGTAGGTTTCTACTATAGAAAAATAAAACCCAAATAAGAGAAAAGGAAAAAGAGATTGTGCTTTTGGTTCAGTGGTATAAATGTGAAGGTTAAAGGGCAGCCCGGTGCACTAAGCTCCCGCTATGCGCAGGGTCCGGGGAAGGGCCGGACCACAAGGGTCTATTGTAGGCTTATCCTGCATTTTGCAAGAGGTTCTTTCCACGGCTCAAACCTGTGACTTCCTGGTCACATGGCAGCAACTTTACCAGTTACGCCAGGGTTCCCCTTCTATAAATGTGAAGGTTAGTGAAATTTAACTATTTAGTGTGACTGTTAAGCAAAAGTGCTGCTACAAGTTTGGATATGCTTGTTTGTGAGCTGCTTTCTCTTTTATATTTTAATCTAAAAGTAGGACTTTAATTGATTAAGATAGATGGTTTTTATCTTTACTGTTTATAGGATGTTCAAATGGCTTGTACATTTACTAATGCTTTCTCTGCATTTAATTGGTAAATGCTCTTTATCTTCTTGAGGGAAACAATGATTAGCATTTTCAGCTGTTTGCATCTTGCAATTAAAATGTTATTCTCTTTTGAAATTATGTTTCTTGATAATGATTTAGTCTCCGGGGCATTTACTTAATCATAAACATCTGACGAGCATGAAAATTTGTATAATCCTATACTGAAATGAGCATAAATGGAGTGACATGGTTAGTGAGGATTCGTATAGCCGACCCCACTTACTTGGAATTGAAGGCATTAGCAGTAGCATCAGTAGTAGTTTGCTGTTGCTATGAACATCCAATGAACCTTTCTTCTTTTGATACTCCTACGTGATTGTTACACATTAGTGGATACAGCATCATTCATCAAGAATCTGATAAATACCTCCCTCCCCCCATCTCCCCCATGCCGTTTTTAATTAATTTTTTCTTTTTTAAGTTTTATCAGGGATAACCATGGTTCTCTGGCTGGTTTTCTGTGAAAAAAATGAGTGTTCTCAGAAGGCTGGAGAGAGTTGCAGTTCAGATTTTACAAACTTCCTTGATCCATCCTCAGGCACCAATCACATATTGGTCATTTCCGCGGATATCCTTCTTCTGATGATCCTTGTTTTCCTCCTTTCTACCAAGGTCTCATCAAGAAAGAGTGTGTCATCCTCTGAATTCCAATGCAATTCTGTCTTGTCAAGTTGTTCCTACATTTTCAATGGCAGTTTAGCTTTAGCATACTTGTGTTTTGGGACATGGAAAGTTTCACAGAAAGTCATCACGGATCAAACTATTCTACCTCTCCTTCAATGGCTAGTTCTGCTGTCACAAGGGCTCGCATGGTTGCTGCTAAGTTTATTTTCTATCAACAAGAAACAACATACTTCTTCACTAGGGAAGTTGTGTCTTTTTCTTCCAAGCTTACTAGCAGGATTTCTTTGCATTTCATCCATGTGGCAAGTAATTGTCGAAAAGGTAGTGCACACAAAATCAGTCTTGGACATGCTGCCACTCCCAGGGGTGATTCTGATGATCATTTCTGCGTCCAAAGGCCAAAAGAATTTATGCACTTGTGAACCTCTGCTGGGAGAAGAAACCGATGCCTGTGGTAAAGTTGAATCAGAGGAGAATACAACTCCATTTGCCAAAGCTGGAGTTTTTAGCACAATGTCATTTAGCTGGTTAAATGATTTATTGAAGAAGGGCAAGGAGAAAACACTTATCGATGAGGACATTCCAGAATTGAGGCGAGAGGATCAAGCTGGGACATTGTACTCTTCGTTTAAGGAGAAACTAAATAAAAGAAAGCAAGAAAATCCATATGTTCGGCCTTCTGTATTTTCAACGATAGTCTGCTGCCAATGGAAAGCCATTGTGGTATCTGGATTTTTCGCTCTAATTAAGACAGTGACAGTGTCAATAGGACCGTTGTTTCTTTATGCCTTCATTGAAGTTGCCAAAGGAAAGGGAGCTTTCAGATACAAAGGTTATGCGCTAGCTGGGGGAATCCTTATCGCCAAATGCGTAGAATCATTAGCAGAGAGGCAATGGTTTTTCAGGACTAGATTAATCAGCCTTCAAATTAAATCTTTGCTTACTGCAGCTATCTATGATAAGCAACTCCGGCTTTCAAACACTGCTAAGAGTACTCATTCACCTGGTGAGATAATAAACTATGCCACGGTTGATACCTATAAGATTGGTGAATTTCCGTATTGGTTTCACCAAATATGGACAACGGGTGTTCAAATATGCATTGCATTAGTCATAATGTATTATGCTGTCGGATTGGCTACCATACCGGCTCTACTATTAGTGGTAGCAAGTGTCCTAGGAAATTCTCCAGTGGCCAAATCACAGCACAAGTACTTGACCGGGCTAATGGTTGCGCAAGATAAAATGCTAAGGGCCATAACAGAAGCACTTACTAGTATGAAAGTATTGAAGTTGTACGCGTGGGAGAAACATTTTAAGAATGCTATTGAAAAGCTAAGAGAAGAAGAATACAAATGGTTATCAGCAGTGCAGATGCAGAAAGGATATTATCTGGTTTTATTTTGGTCAACACCAATCATAGTATCTGCAGTTACTTTCTGGTCTTGTTACTTACTCAAAGTCCCTCTGAATACCACTAATGTTTTCACATTCCTTGCCACTTTACGCATTGTTCAGGAACCTATTAGGTCAGTCCCCGATATTCTTGGAGTATTCATAGAAGCAAAAGTTTCCTTCACTCGAATTGAAGAATTTCTCGAGGCTTCTGAGTTGCAAAACAGACGTATCGAGAAGAAGTACAAGGAGAAGGAACTTGAGCATTCCATAATTATCAAGTCCAATGGGATATCTTGGGATGCGTATTCGCCTAATCCTACAGTGAAAAGTGTAAACCTTCATGTTAAACCAGGGCAAAAGTTAGCAATATGTGGAGAGGTTGGTTCTGGTAAATCAACGCTTTTAGCTGCAATCCTCGGAGAAGTTCCTTTCATTGATGGGCTGGTAAGCTTTACATTGGCGTCTCTTTCTATTTTAACAGTCAAATTGTTCTGTAGTACTTGGATTTCTGCAGAGAAGACTAGTTCAGTGTTAAACCTGTTTCATTCCCTTCTCCATTTTCAGGTTCAAGTTCACGGAACAGTGGCATACGTTTCTCAGAATGCATGGATTCAGACAGGAACAATAAGGGATAACATTCTTTTTGGTTCCAACATTGATCAACTCAAGTATCAAGAAGTACTTGAAAGGTGTTCTCTTGTCAAGGACCTTGAAATGTTTCCTTTTGGTGACGAAACGATTATTGGAGAAAGAGGTGTTAACCTTAGTGGTGGACAGAAGCAGCGAGTTCAGCTTGCACGTGCACTGTATCAAGATGCAGACATTTATCTGTTGGACGATCCATTCAGCGCAGTCGATGCACATACCTCAACCTGTCTGTTTAATGTAAGAACCCTTATCTCAGTAAACTAACGACTATATTGTATTTATGAAATAGCTAACTTGGAATATAATCAGGAATATGTCATGGGAGCTCTTTCCGGAAAGACAGTCTTGCTTGTTACTCATCAAGTAGACTTCCTTCCGACATTTGATTCAATATTGGTTAGTAATCTATTCTGCATATTTTCTCATAATAACAGGCTTGATCTCATTTACTATGTATGATGTCCCTTACATTTAAACTTCCACTTCATTTCTATGAGTTCATTTGCCTGACTTTTCGAACAGTTTTTGTGTAAGTTGTTGATCTAAGAGAGCTTTATTTTGTCAATAGCTAATGTCTGAAGGGAAGATCATACAGTCAGCTTCCTTTGATCAGTTGCTTCTTTCTTGTGAAGAGTTTCAAAACCTCATTAACGCACATGGCGACGCAACAAAAAGTGAGAGTAATGAAGGGTGTTCTCTCAAAGAAACTACCAAAAGCTCCAAAGAAAATATACATCAATTGTGTGCAGAAGAGCAGCTAACAGCAGCTGTCGGTGAGCAGTTGATCAAACAAGAAGAAAGAGAAACGGGATACACTGGTCTTAAGCCTTATAAACAATATGTTGGCCAAAGCAATGGATTTTTCTACCTTCTTTTGGCTATATTATCACACCTCCTATATATGGTTGGGCAGCTTGGACAAAATCTTTTGTTAGCTGCTGATTTACAGAGTTCAAGTATCAGCAAATTTAATCTCATCCTAATATACACATCCATAGGATTTGGTATGTCGCTAACTTTGTTCCTTAGGTCGTATGCAGTGATTGATTTAGGCCTCAAGTCTTCAAAATCTATTTTTACTAAGTTAATAACCTCAATATTCCGAGCACCAATGTCATTCTACGACTCAACCCCACTTGGAAGAATACTTAGTCGGGTAAGAAACGACGATCTAAGCAAGCCTAACAACAATGCTGGAAAGTTTTTATGGAACTAACACAGTCTTCTTTTGCAGTTGTCTTCAGACCTCAGTGTTTTGGATCTTGACATGTCATTTCGATTCAGTCAAGCCTTGGCCTCAACCTTGACCACATACTTCAGCTTAGGAATATTGGCTGCTCTTACTTGGCCAATCTTGATTGTCATTATACCAACTATTTATATGACAGTGATTTTACAGGTAAGTCTATTAACTACTCATGATTCATTACTAGTCCTTACAATTAAGCTGCAGACGGCGAAAAACTCTATTGACTGCCTACTTAATATTGTAGCCCACTGTTTATTGTTCTGCACAGAGATTCTATTTTGCTTCAGCAAAGGAACTCATGAGAATTGATGGCACAACTAAGTCATCTGTTGCTAGCCATCTTGCTGAAGCGATAGCGGGAGCAATGACCATCAGAGCTTTCGAGGAGGAGGATCGTTTTTGCACCGAATATTTGCACCTTGTTGATAGAAATGCCATTGCCTTTTTCCATAGCTTTTCAGCAACCGAGTGGTTGATCCAACGTCTTGAAATACTCTGCGCCATAGTTCTCTCGTCCTCAGCCTTAGCAATGGTCGTGCATCCCTTCGATGCTTCTGATTCAGGTAATGAGTTTATCTTATTTTGTTACCTTAACATTAAATGAAACTAGAACAAAAGAAAGTTCAATTCATATACTAAGACTTTGACAACTTATTTTCAGGATATATTGGCATGGCTCTATCGTATGCTCTTTCGTTAAACGTATTCCTAGTTTCTTCAGTCCAAAATCAATGCATGCTAGAAAATTCCATCATTTCCGTTGAAAGATTGGAACAATACATGCATATTCCCAGCGAACGCCCTGAAATAATAGAAGGCAATAGACCTGCTCCCGGTTGGCCTTCCACCGGTAAAGTTGAGATTGTTGATTTAATGGTTAGTATCTCAATGCCTTACTTATTCATCTTCTTTTCTTCACCAAAGTAATATAGAGCTTACAGTATGTATATTTCAGGTCAGATATCAACCCAATGCGCCACTAGTTTTACAAGGCGTTAGCTGCAAAATCGAAGGTGGATATAAAGTTGGTATTGTAGGCAGGACAGGTAGTGGCAAAACAACTCTTATAAGTGCCTTGTTTCGCTTGGTAGAGCCAACGGAAGGAATGATCATAATAGATGGCCTAAATATTTCAACAGTCGGAATTCATGACCTTCGATCTTCTATATCGATCATTCCACAAGATCCAACACTTTTTAGCGGGACTGTTAGATACAATCTTGACCCTTTGTCAGAGCATACTGATCAGGAAATATGGGAGGTAACATATTTTTGTAACTATCGCCCTTTTACTATATATCAGATTCAGCGCTTCTATCCAAATAAACATGTAACTGCTTATTTATAATATCAGTTTCAACGCTCATTTTCTTTGTCATTGGTGCAAGGTTTTGGGGAAATGTCAACTTCGAGACGTTGTTCAACAGAAAGAAGGAAGACTAGACTCCTCAGGTAAGTGAAACAACATAACCTGATAATGTATTGAATCGTCCATGAAACGAAGATTATACTAACGATCAGTAGTATATACAGTGGCACAAGATGGATCGAATTGGAGCATGGGACAAAGACAATTATTCTGTCTAGGAAGAGCATTGTTGAAACGAAGGAAAATACTAGTGCTTGACGAAGCCACTGCGTCAATTGATAATGCAACAGATTCCATAATACAGAAAACAATAAGGACAGAATTTGAGGACTGCACAGTTATAACAGTGGCTCATAGAATCCCAACTGTTATGGACTGCACTATGGTTCTTGCTATTAGTGATGGTAAGGTTCAAGAAAATAATTCCATATTTCGGCTGTGCTTGGTACGACGGAAGTCATTTTCTAAAAATTTATTTTTACGAGCAAGTCATTTTGTAGTGTTTGGTTAATTTCTCTCACTTTTGGGCAGAAGCATTTTCTGTCAAAACTGTCTCAACTCTTAACTTCGTGTCATGTACAATAGACCCTTGTGGTCCGGCCCTTCCCTGGACCTCGCGCATAGCGGAAGCTTAGTGCACCGGGCTGCCCTTTTTTATTGTCAGTCTTTATTACTCAAAAATTTCATCAAATCTCTAATTTGCTAATATTATTATAACTTTTTTTTTATTTTTATATCTTTTTTGGGAAATATCTCGCACTCACCAACCTAATATTGGAAAATATATATTTTTTTTAAATGAAAAATGACTTCCGTCGCATCTAACACACTCTTCATTAAAGAATGTTATATATGGTTTCATATGAATTTACAAAAATATTGAAATGTTTAATTACATTTTTTTTACAGGAAAGCTGGTAGAATATGATGAACCAATGAAACTTATGAATAAGGAAAGTTCATTATTTAGGCAGCTTGTTAATGAATATTGGTCACGTTCTCAAGAGTCAATATGAGTATGGAATGGAACTCATGAATATGGATTTAAGTTATATATACGATGTAAATAAATTTTACATTTATCAGTGTTGTTAGCCGCTTATAGCTTGTTAATTATCTGTTTTTTGAGTTATTAATTCATTCCTACTAGGCGTTAATTTACCATTAGCTTTTAACTCAAATAGTGTAAAAATTCTTTACGTTGTGTAAAGACATGGATTTGAATATCTCTTTCAGTTTACTTTCAAAATTTAGCTATGTAATCATAGGCAAAATATGGTGAAAATCCAATAGGTTGTACATGCTTTTATAATGTATTGTATCATCATATCATATCATACTATATTATAAGCATGAAGTCCCAAGTTAGAGATTGAAAGATCAAAATACCCATAAAAAAAAAAATACCCATAAAAAATTGAATGCTCTTTATAACCTTAAAAGTCAATTAAATTCCTACAAGAATTTGTGTGCCTATAAATATCCCATTGTCCTTGAACCCCTGGACTTTCTTATCTCTCTATAATGTATGGCCTTTATAAAAATATTTGATTTCAATGTATGTGTTGTAATTTAAATCCTCATTTGTAAAGAAACAAAAATGAAAATGATTAAGAATGCCATGTAATATACAACTCTAGATGATAAGTCTAAATGTGCATATATCTTCGTAATGTGAAACATCTATGGTATATCAAACTATGGTAGAAAAATATTTATGGTATATCCAAGTGTTACTGAATTTATGGACAACCATATTTAAAAAGAAAAGGTAAACGTCACTGGAAAGTCAACCTCCAACATAACTTTTGACTGGTCTCATTCCCCCCGTCATGAGATTGTTTTGTTTAGAGAATTAGAGAGATGAGAAAAGAGCTAGAAAACATTTGAATAAGGAAAAAGTTCCACGTCAATTCTTTTTTTGTATGTTCACACGCTAGAAGTGAGACTCGGGTTTTGTGCCATGTCAGCGTCGAATGGGTACACTTCTGTCAATTTGATGAATTCAAGCAATGTCAGTTGGATGGAGAGATTGCGTGTGAGAAAAAGACGAAGAGAAGAAGAAGCTGGGAATGAAACTTCACTGTTCCATTAAGTAAAACGATACTCAATTGTACACAACTAACCGACTAACAATTATTTATACTAACCAATATCTAACTCAATCATAGTTAATGTACCCTAGTTAGCCAACTACGATTCCATTAAATAACAAACTAACTCTAACTACTACCCTGTATCAGTTACTCCTCAACACTCCCTCCCCTCAAGCTAGGTCTAATGAAAATATTCTTTAGGTTGGATAGCAAATGATCATGTTGAAAACTACTTAACCCCTTGGTCAAGAGGTCAGCAGGTTGATCCAGAGATGGCAAATACACAGTCTCACCAACTCTTGTAGCACCTTCTCACGAATGAAATGACAATCTATATCATTGTGCTTAGTCCTCTCGTGAAAAACTTGGTCTGCAGCAATTTCCATAGCTTATTTACTGTCACAATAGAGTGGAACGGACAGAGTGAGAGAGATACCCAATTCACTGAACAAATCAACCAACCCCATAATGTCTGCCACTGTTGAAGCTAAGGTCTTATACTCAGCTTCAGCTGAACTACGAGAAATAGTGTTTTGCTTCTTGGATTTTCAAGAGATGAGAGCACCAAGTATAACAAGATAGCCAGTTACAGACTTCCTGGTATATGGGCAAGAGGGCCAATCAGCATCACAGTAGGCTTGCAACTTGGTAGAACCTGTAGACGACATAAGAATCCCTAGACCCGGATTCTTCTTCAAGATCAACTTAAGGCAGCTTCCAAGTGTGAAGTATTGGGAGCATACATGAATTGGCTCAAACATTGTACAGTAAAAGATATATACGACCTAGTAATTATCAAGTAAAGCAACCTACCAATCAATCTCTGGTAGGCTCCAGGATCTGCGAGCAATGAATCATTATCAACACCAAATTGGTGATCAAATTCAAATGTGGTCAGCTTTTGATTTACCTCAATATCATCCCCTACAGGCTTGGCCCCTATCAAGCCAACATCAGAGATAAACTCAAGAGAATACTTTCTTTGACGTAACAAGATTATTTCCTTACTCCTTGCAATCTCAATGCCCAAAAAATATTTTAGCTCTCCCAAATCCTTTATTTTGAAACTCTAATGAAGTATATCTTTAGTGTCTGATATGAGTGCAACATCATCTCCAGTGATGAGTAAGTCATCCACGTATACCAAAATAATAACTATTCTCTCATTAAGTTTTTTGGTGAACAAAGAATAATCAAGGTGACTTTGTTTGAAGCCTGATCGAAGAAGAGGAGTAGTCAACTTGATATTCCACTGGGTGAGGCATGCTTAAGACCATAAAGGGACTTGTGCAGTCGACAAACATGTACTTTACCTGCTGAATGTGAGAAGCCCTGCGGCAAATGTATATATACTTCCCCCCTCTAAATAACCTTGCAAGAAAGCGTTGTTGTGACGACCCGACCGGTCGTCTTAACAATTAATGCCCCGATTTCCTATTAACTGCTTTTCCTGTATTTATTTCTGCTATTTTGATTTGCCAGGATGTTCGGTTTTGAGTTTCGGAGAGTTTTGAGACACTTAGTCCCTAAAATGAGAGCTTAAGTGTTGGAAATTTGACCGTAGTTGGAACAGTGTGAAGACGGCCTCGGAATGGAATTCTGATAATTCTGTTAGCTTCGTTGGGTGATTCGGATTTACGAGCGTGTTCAGACGGTGTTTTGGAGGTCCGTAGCTAATTAAGGCTTGAAATGCCGAAAATGGAATTTTTGAAGTTTCCGATTCGATGGTGAGATTTTTATCCGAGGCTCGGAATGGAATTACGGAAGTTGGAGTAGCTCCGTAGTGTTGAATGTGACGTGTGTGCAAAATTTCAGGTCATTCGGACGAGGTTTGATAGACTTTTTGATTGAAAACGTAATTTTAGAGTTTTGGAGTTCTTAGGCTTGAATCCGTGGTTGATTCGTCGTTTCGATGTTGTTTTAGGTGTTCTAAGGATTGGTATAAGTTGGGATAGTGGTATATGACTTGTTCGTGCAATTGGTTGAGGTCCCAGGGGTCTCGGGATGATTTTGGATGTTTGACAGAAAGGTTTGGAGTTGAAAGTTGCAGCTGAAGCTTTAAGTCTACTGTCATACACCTGCCGATTGGGGACTGCAGGTGCGAGATCACAGAAGAGGTTTAAAATAAAAAAGGAGTTGACCGCAGATGCGCTTAGGTCATCGCAGAAGCGGTAAGGTAGTCGCAGGTGAGGAAATCCTCCTTTAAGTGAAAAGTCGCAGATGCGACCATGTACTCGCAGAAGCGGGACCGCATATGCGGTCCCAGAGCCGCAGAAGCGGATTAGTTGGGCAGAAACATATAAATTCTTGCCTTCGCAAATTTGAGCTATTTTCACCTCTTTTCAAACGGGAAGAAGCCTTGGGGAGCATTTTCAAGAGAGATTTTCGGAGGAATTTATTGGGGTAAGGTCTTTGGTCCCTAAACTCGTTATTGGGGTGATTTTTATCATTATAAACATGAAAATTTAAGGAAAATCAATGGTAATTTGGGGGTTAGGGCTTGACCAATTAGAGACTTTTGAATGATGATTTGAGGGACCATTTGAGGTCTGGTTTTGGTACTATTGGTATGAATGAACTAGTGAGAGTGTGAGGATTCTGGAAATATGAATTTTACCCGATTTCAAGATATGGGCCCGAGGGGCATTTTGGTCATTTTACCTAATTTCACGTTTTAGCTTAGAATTTCTTTGTAGAATCAGTTACTTGAAGTGTTATTTACGTTATGAAATTGAAGTGAATAGATTTGGGCCATTTGGAGTCGAGTACTCATGGCAAGAGCGTGGTTTCGGATTGATTTGAGGTGGTTCGAGGTAAGTTGCTTGCCTATCCTTGTGTGGGAGACCTCCCCCTTAGGATTTGGTATAATTGATAATTGAAATGCCTTGTACGTGAGGTGACGAGTGCGTACTTGAGCTAATTAAATCCGGTTTTCTTTAAGTAATTTCAATTGTGTTCCTTTTTCCTGTTTTATACTACTTGTAATTTAAGCCTGCTATTAGCTTAGAAAAAGCATGTTTAATTGACTTAATTACTTATTTGCTTAAACTGCCTTAATTGTATTACGTGAAGCACGTTAGGTTAGAATTTCATGTTTTACTGAGTACGAAATTGAGCTTAATTGAGTATTCCTTGTGTTGTTGCTGTGTGTTTTACTTTGGGACTATGGGACGGCATCCTGGGAGATCCCCTGTATGTATTTATGATTTGATCTAAGCACGTATATTGAGGATACCAATAGATCCTCGGGATATCAAGAGATCTCTAGCATATATTGAGGATACCAAGAGATCCCTGACATACATTGAGGGTACTAAGAGATCCTCGGGATATTGAAAGATCCCCCGGTTATTATCCTTGTGAAGAATGGTATTCCCTGTGATTGTATTTATCTCTGTTCCAGTTATTGTATTCCTTATTATACTGTATTAAATTCTTACTGTCAGTTTTCAATTATATTGTTTATCTTATTCTGTCATCCCTTGTATTTTATTTAACCTCAGTAGGGCCCTGACCTTCCTCGTCACTACCCAACCGAGGTTAGGCTTGGCACTTACTAAGTACCGTTGTGGTGTACTCATGCCCTTTCGGTGCATGTTTTTCATATGCAGATCCAGGTACCTCCACGCAGACTTTTCACGCTTGAGTCGAGGCGTTCGTAGAGACTCCGAGGTATATCTTCTGCGTCCGCAGACCGAAGAGTCCCTTTTCTACTCTCCCTTTTGTATTAGCCCTTCCGTACTTGTATCCTTGTTAGATATTCTAGAGTTAGACGTTATACACTTTCAAAGGCTTGTGATCATGAGATTCGGGGTTTTGGGAAAATGTGTTTAGCTTTCGAGAGTTATTATTGTGTATGCCAAGCAACACTTTAAATTTACTGTTTTATTTCACTATTTCGGTTTTAAATTATTTCTTCCGCAAATTGGTTTATTTTTTCGCATTGTTAGTCTTACCTAGTCGTAGAGACTAGGTGCCATCACGACGGTTCACGGAGGGCGAACCGGGATAGTGACAAGTTGGTATCAGAGCTCTAGGTTCATAGGAGTCATGAATCACAAGCCGGTTTATTAGAGTCTTGTGGATCGGTACGGAGACATCTGTACTTATCTGCGAGAGGCTATGTAACTGTTAGGAAAATTCCACTTCATTTGATTTCCTTGTCGTGCGAGATTTGATGTCACAATTCTAAACTTCTGTCTTCTATTCTCTCACAGATGGTGAGGACATGTGCTACCCGAGATGATCAGGCACCCGCGCCCCCTGCTGCAGCCGTCAGAGGCTGGGGCCGAGGTAGAGGTTGAGGACACGCACGTGGTGCAGCCAGAGCACCTGCGCGAGCTGCCACCGAGGTACCACCAGCAGTTCCAGCCGGAGTCCAATCACCTGATACGCCTACTGCTACTACTACTCCAGCACTTCAGGAGACTTTGGCACAGTTCATAAGCATGTACACCACTTTGGCTCAGGCAGAGTTTCTTCCCCTTGCTGCAGCTACGTCTCAAGCCGGGGAAGGAGCACAGACTCCCGCCGCCCGCACTCCTGAGCAGCGAGTGCATGTTGAGTAGGTCCTTGAGATTATTCCTATACAGCCTGCAGTCCAAGATCAGCCCGAGGACAGAGCAACGACTTCCGAGGATGAGCAGCTGAGGCTTGAGAGGTTCAAGAAGTACAAGCCTCCCTTATTCAGTGGTCTAGCATCGGATGATGCTCTGGGATTTCTAGATGAGTGTTACTGTATTCTCCGTACCATGGGTATATCAGGATCGAGCGGGGTTCCTTTACTACTTTCCAGCTTCGAGGAGCCCCCTATGAGTGGTGGCGCGCCTATGAGTTAGACAGTCTGGATGAGGCTGCTTCACTGACTTGAACTCATTTCTCAGATTTGTTCCTAAGAGAGTATGTTCCTCAGAGCCTTAGGGACGCATAGAGCGCAGAGTTTGAGAATTTGCGCCAGGGTGCTATGATTGTCTTAGAGTATGCTATCTGTTACACCAGTTTGGCTAGACATGCACCAGCCTTGGTTTCTACTGTTCGCGAGAGGTATGAGTCGCCATGTTCATTCAGCTCTTTTAGCAGCCAGTGGTATTCCATCTCCTCCTAGACCTTAGGAGCCTTATTATGCACCTCCGGTATCCAACGCGCCTCCTGCACGGGGTGCTTTCAAAGGTCAGTCCAGCAGACCTAGCCCGAGCCCGTCACAGCCACCACGTCCTCCCAGAGCTTGTTTTGAGTGTGGTAACACACACCATGTGGTTAGGGATTGCCCTAGACTTGGGAGGAACGCACCTCCACAAACTTCTCAGCCACAGCGCACCCCGCAGAGTTCTCAGGCTATGGTTACGGCTCCAGTTGCTACCCCACCTGCTCAGCCAGCTAGAGGTGGAGGTCGGGGAGGTATAGGTCGCCCTAGAGGGGGAGGCCAGGCCCGATACTATGCCCTTCCTACCCGTACCGAGGCTGTTGCCTATGATTCTGTCGTCACAGGTATTATACCGGTTTGTCACAGAGATGCATCGGTTCTATTCGATCCAGACTCCACTTACTCTTATGTGTCTTCTTATTTTGCTCCGCATTTGGGTGTACCTCGGGATTCTTTGAGCTCCCCTATTTATGTTTCTACTCCTGTGGGAGATTCTCTTATTATGGACCGTATTTATCGGTCATGTTTGGTTGCTCTTAGTGGTTTTGAGACCAAAGCCGATTTATTGTTGCTCAGCATGGTAGATTTTGATATTATCTTGGGCGTGGACTGGTTGTCGCCCCATTATGCTATTCTTGATTGTCACGCCAAAACCATGATGCTGGCTATGCCAGGTGTGCCGTGTGTTAAGTGGAGGGGTACTTTAGATCACACCCCCAGTAGAGATATTTCTTTCCTTAAGGCTCATCGAATGGTTGAGAAGGGGTGTGACGCGTATTTAGCTTATGTGCGAGATGTCAGTATTGATATCCCTTCAGTTGATTCAGTCCCAGTAGTACGGGATTTTCCCGATGTGTTTCTAGCTGATCTTCTGGGCATGTCGCTTGATAGAGATATTGATTTCGGCATTGATCTATTGTCGGGCACTTAGCACATTTCTATTCCTCCGTATCATATGGCTCCTCCTAAGTTAAAGGAGTTGAAGGATCAGTTACAGGAATTGCTTGATAAGGGTTTTATTCGGCCCAGTGTATCACCTTGGGGTGCTCCTGTCTTGTTTGTGAAGAAAAAAGATGGTTCTATGCGTTTGTGTATTGATTATCACCAGTTGAACAAGGTTACAGTGAAGAACCATTATCCTTTGCCTCGTATTGATGATCTGTTTGACCAGCTTCAGGGCGCACGAGTGTTTTCTAAGATTGACTTGCGCTCAGGTTGCCATCAGTTGAAGATTCGGGAGTCAGATATCCCGAAGACTGCTTTCAGGACTTGATATGGTCATTACGAGTTCCTTGTTATGTCATCTGGGATGACCAATGTCCCAGCAGCCTTTATGCACTTGATGCACAGTGTGTTCCGGCCGTATCTTGACTCATTCATCATTGTCTTTATTGATGATATTCTAGCGTATTCCCGGAGTCGGGAAGATCATGAGCAGCACCTGAGGACTGTGCTTCAGACTCTGAGAGAGAAGAAGTTATATGTTAAGTTCTCGAAATGTGAGTTTATGTTGGATTCCGCGGAATTCTTAGGCCACGTGGTATCGAGTGAGGGTATTTAGGTGGATCCGAAGAAAGTAGAGGCCGTGCAGAGTTGGCCCAGACCATCCTCAGCTACAGAGATCCGCAGTTTCCTTAGCTTGGCGGGTTACTACCGTCGTTTTGTTGAGGGGTTTTCATCGATTGCAGCCCCTATGACCAGACTGACCCAGAAGGGTGCTCCGTTCTAGTGGACAGAAGAGTGTGAGGCGAGCTTTCAGAAGCTCAAGATAGCTTTGACTACAGCCCCAATTTCGATACCGCCTACAGGTTCAGGGTCTTACACGGTGTATTGTGATGCCTCGAGGATTGGCCTTAGAGTGGTTTTGATGCAGGATGGTAGGGTGATTGCCTACGCATCCAGACAGTTGATGGTTCACGAGAAGAATTATCCGGTCCACGACTTTGAGTTACCTGCCATTGTTCACGCCTTGAAGATCTGGCGTCATTATTTGTATGGGGTTCCTTGTGAGATTTATACTGATCATCGGAGCTTGCAGCACTTGTTCAAGCAAAAGGATCTAAATTTGCGCTAGAGGAGGTGGTTAGAGTTGCTGAAGAACTATGATATCACTATTATGTATCATCCGGGCAAGGCCAATGTGGTGGTCGATGCCTTGAGTCACCGAGCAGAGAGTTTGGGGAGTTTGGCTTATTTGCTAGCATCAGAGAGGCCTATGGCGATGGATGTTCAGGCCTTAGCCAGCCAGTTTGTGAGATTGGATCTTTCGGAGCCCAGTCGGGTTCTAGCTTACGTGGTTTCTCGGTTTTCCTTATTTAATCGTATAAGGGAGCGTCAGTATGATGACCCTCATTTGCTTGTCCTCAAGGACAAGGTCCAAGACGACGATGCCAGAGAAATGACTATTGGTGATGACGGTGTATTGAGGATGCAGGGTCGGATTTGTGTACCCAATGTTGATGGGCTTTGGGAGTTGATTCTGGAGGAGGCCCATAGTTTGCGGTATTTCGTTCATCCGGGTGTCGCGAAGATGTATCATAATTTGAGGCAGCACTACTGGTGGGGGCGGATGAAGAAAGATATAGTTGGATTTGTAGCTTGGTGCCTCAAGTGTCAGCAGGTGAAGTAGAGCACCAGATACCGAGTGGGTTGCTTCAGCAGATAGAGATTCTTGAGTGGAAGTGGGAGCGGATCACCATGGACTTTGTAGTTGGATTCCCACGGACTTTGAGAAAGTTCGATGCTATTTGGGTGATTGTGGATCGGCTGACCAAGTCCGCCCACTTCATTCCTGTGTGTATTACCTATTCTTCGGAGCGCCTAGCGAAGATATATATCTGGGAGATTGTTCATCTGCATGGTATTCCAGTTTCCATCATTTCAGATAGAGGTACTGAGTTTACATCACTGTTCTGGAGGGCCGTTGAGCATGAGTTGGGTACTCGGGTGGAGTTGAGTACAACATTTCACCCCCATACGGACGGACAGTCCGAGTGCACTATTCAGATTCTTGAGGATATGCTCTGTGCGTGTGTGATTGAGTTTGGAGGGTCTTGGGATCAGTTCTTGCCATTGGCGGGGTTTGCCTACAACAACAGTTATCAGTCCATCATTCAGATGGCACCGTATGAAGCTTTATATGGTAGGCGGTGTAGATCCCCGGTGGGCTGGTTTGAGCCGGGTGAGGCCAGATTATTAGGCACAGACTTGGTTCAGGATGTTTTGGAGAAGGTTAAGGTGATTCAAGATAGACTCCGTACAACCCAGCCTAGACAGAAGAGTTACACGGACAGGAAGGTTCGTGATGTTTCCTATATGGTTGGAGAGCGGGTTCTGCTTCGGGCATCGCCTATGAAGGGCATTATGAGATTTGGGAAGAAAGGGAAGTTGAGTCCGAGGTTTATTGGCCCTTTTGAGATATTGCGGCGTGTTGGGGAGGTTGCTTATGAGCTAGCCTTACATTCCAGCTTGGCAGGAGTTCATCCGGTATTTTATGTTTCTATGCTCCGGAGGTATCACGGTGATCCATCGCACGTGTTGGATTTCAGTTCAGTCTAGTTGGACAAGGATCTATCTTATGTTGAGGAGCCAATGGCAATATTGGACAGGCAGGTTAGAAAGCTGAGGTCAAAGAACATTGCATCAGTAAAGGTTTAGTGGCGGGGTCAGCCGGTCGAGGAGGCGACCTGGGAGACCGAGCAGGATATGCGCAACCGTTACCCTCATCTTTTCACTACTTCAGGTATGTCTCTATGCTCGTTCGAGGACGAACGAATGTTAAGTGTAGGAGGATGTTACGACCCGGCCGGTCGTCTTAAGAATTAATGCCCCGAGTCCCTATCAACTTCATTCCCCGTGTTTATTTTTGCTATTTTGATTTGCCGGGATATTCGGTTTTGAGTTTTGGGACACTTAGTCCCTAAAATGAGAGCATAAGTGTTGGAAATTTGACCGTAGTCAGAACAGTGTGAAGACTGCCTCGGAATGAAATTCCAATGATTCCATTAGCTCCGTTGGGTGATTTCGAGTTTAGGAGCGTGTTCGGACGGTGTTTTGGAGGTCCGTAACTAATTTAGGCTTGAAATGCCGAAAATGAAATTTTTGAAGTTTCCGGTTCTATAGTGAGATTTTGATCCGAGGATCGGAATGGAATTTCGGAAGTTTGAGTAGCTCCGTAGTGTTGATAGTGACGTGTGTGCAAAATTTCAGGTCATTCGGACGAGGTTTAATGCACTTTTTGATCGAAAGCGTAAATTTAGAGTTTTGGAGTTCTTAGGCTTGAATCTGTGGTTGATTCATCGTTTTGATGTTGTTTTAGGTGTTCTAAGGATTGGTATAAGTTGGGATAGTGGTATATGACTTTTTCGTGATTTTGGTTGAGGTCCCGGGGGCCTCGGGATGATTTCGGATGTTTGACAGAAAGGTTTGGAGTTGAAAGTTGCAGCTGAAGCTTTAAGTCTACTGTCATAACCGCACCTGCGGCTTGGGGACCGCAGGTGCGAGATCGCAGAAGCGGTCGAGCAACCTCAGAAGCGGTTTAAAACAAAAAGGTAGTTGACCGAAGATGCAGTCAGGTCACCGCAGAAGCGGCACCACATTTGCGGTAAGGTAGTCGCGGGTGCGAAAATCCTCCTTTAAGTGAAAAGTCGCAGATGTGACCATGTCCTCGCAGAAGCGGGACCACAGATGCGGTCCCAGAGCCGCAGAAGCGGATTAGCTGGGCAGAAACATATAAATTCTTGCCTTCACGAATTTGAGCTATTTTCACCTCTTTTCAAACGGGAAGAAGCCTTGGGGAGCATTTTTAAGAGGGATTTTCGGAGGAATTCATTGGGGTAAGGTCTTTGGTCCCTAAACTCGTTATTGGGGTGATTTTTATCATTATAAACATGAAAATTTAAGAAAAATCAGTGGTAATTTGGGGGTTAGGGCTTGACCAATTAGAGACCTTTGAGTGATGATTTGAGGGACCATTTGAGGTCCGATTTTGGTACTCTTAGTATGAATGAACTCGTGAGAGTGTGAGGATTCTGAAAATGTGAATTTCACCTGATTCCGAGATATTGGACAGACGGACATTTTGGTCATTTTACCTAATTTTGCGTTTTAGCTTAGAATTTCTTTGTAGAATCAGTTACTTGTTGTGTTATTTACGTTATGAAATTGAATTGAATAGATTTGGGCCATTTGGAGTCGAGTACTCGTGGCAAGAGCGTGGTTTCAGATTGATTTGAGCTGGTTCGAGGTAAGTGGCTTGCCTAACCTTGTGTGGTGGATCTCCCCCTTAGGATTTGGTATATTTGATAATTGAAATGCCTTGTACGTGAGGTGGCGAGTGCGTACTTGAGCTAATTGTTGAAAATCCGATTTTCCTTTTTCCTGTCTTATACTACTTGTAATTTAAGCCTGTTGTTAACTTAGAAAAAGCATGTTTAATTGACTTAATTGCTTAAACTGCCTTAATTGTATTACATGAAGCACGTTAGGTTAGAATTTCATGTTTTACTGGGTACGAAATTGATCTTAATTGAGTATTCCTTGTGTTGTTGCTGTGTGTTTTACTTTGGGACTACGGGACGACATCCCGGGAGATCCCCTGTACGTATTTATGACTTGAGCTGAGGTGAGGGATACCGAGAGATCCCTGACACGTATATTGAGGATACCAAGAGATCCTCGGGATATCTAGAGATCCCTAGCATATATTGAGGATACCAAGAGATCCCTAACATACATTGAGGGTACTAAGATATCCTCGGGATACTGAGAGATTCCCCAGTTATTATCCTTGTGAAGAATGGTATTTCCTTGTTATTTTATTTATCTCTATTCCAGTTACTGTATTCCTTATTATCCTGTATTAAATTCTCTCTGTCAATTTTCAATTATACTGCTTATCTTATTCTTTCATCCCGTATATTTTATTTAACCTCAGTAGGGCCCTGACCTTTCTCGTCACTACCCGACCGAGGTTAGGCTTGGCACTTACTGAGTACCGCTGTGCTGTACTCATGCCCTTTCTATGCATGTTTTTCATGTGCAGATCGAGGTACCTCCACGCAGTCTTTCCACGCTTGAGTCGAGGCGTTCGTAGAGACTCCGAGGTATATATGTCGCGTCCGCAGACCAAAGAGTCCCTTTTCTACTCTCCTTTTTGTATTAGCCCTTCCGTACTTGTATCCTTGTTATATATTCTGGAGTTAGACGTTGTAGACTTTCAAAGGCTTGTGATCATGAGATTCCGGGTTTTGGAAAAATATGTTTAGCTTTCGAGAGTTATTATTGTGTATGCCAAGAGGCACTTTAAATTTACTGTTTTATTTCACTATTTCGGTATTAAATTATTTCTTCCGCAAATTGGTTTATTTTTTCTGCATTGTTAGTCTTACCTAGTCGTAGAAACTAGGTGCCGTCACGACGGTCCACGGAGGGCGAATCGGGGTCGTGAAATTTGTACACGTTCATTTAATGCAAGACCCAACCCTTGCAGCAGCAATAGCAATAACAGATCTGAGAGTGACCATTTTTACCACATGTGAAAATGTTTCCCGGTAATTCAAGTCTTCCTTCTGACTATACCCTTTAGCCACAAATCGAGCCTTGAACCTTTCTATATTTCCAGAAGCCGTATACTTGATCTTATAGACCCATTTGCAACCAATTGTCTTCTTGTCATGAGGCCATGTCACAACTTCCCATGCGTGATTGTCTTCTAAATCTTGAATCTCTACCTTCATGGCCTCAACCCACCTTACATCCTTAGCTGCTTCATGATAGGATGTAGGTTCAATTTCTGAGGATAATTTTGTAATATAAGCTTGGTAAGTTACTGAAAGACCACCCTAATGCATTACATCACTAATTGGATATAGGCAATGATGTGTTGAACTGGACCCCTCTTGAGGTCTAATGTAATCCTTGAGCCAAATGGGAGGTTTAATGGTCCTGCCAGACTTCCTCAAATCGCAAGCAAGAGGTGTCTCATTTTGTACCAAAGCATGATCTCACCAACTGCTATGTGTGTCTCTCAAGAAGGAGAAGCAACTTCTATATTGTTGGAAGTAGAAAATGAAGGATCGGTTCATTGTGTTCTGTATTACCAGTCCCTATTGAATTAGTCCAAAGAGAACTATCACCCTTGCTACTAACAGGTGATATCATGTAGTTAGTGTTTTCTATATGAGTTATCTGCGGGAATGCTCTGAACTCTTCAGTAACCTGTTAAAAAGGATACATATCTTCATGGAAAACTACATCCCTGCTCACAAAGATTGACCTTTGTTCAATGTTGTATAACATGTATCCTTTTTATGTAGGAGCATATCCCAGAAAGACTGTTTCACTGCTCGAGGACGAAATGTATCTCCATTCAATAGGTTTGTGGCAAAACATAAAACATACTAGAACCCTCATGCGAGACAGAGAAGCATGTCCGCCAAACAACATTTCAAATGGTGACTTGTTGTTTAGAACAGTTAAAGGTATCATATTGATGATGTATACTGTTGCTCCCACACATTCCCCCAAGAATCAAATAGGCAAGTGACCCTGAAATCTTATGGCCCCTACTGTCTCCAGAATATGCATGTGCCTTCTTTCCACCACTCCATTCTATTGTGGGGTGTATGGACAAGAACTTTGATGCATAATCTCATGTGCTGAGAATAATTCATTGCAATTTTGATTAAAAAATTCCGTACTATTATCAGACCTAAAGCATTTTATTGTGTCAAAGTTCCCAAAGAGCCTCAAGGACCCCGGGCAATGCTCACACCTGATCCATACATTCAACACAGAGTTCGTAAGAGATTAGAAGCCAGCTCAGTGTGTCAGAGTTCAAAGGAGTCTCAGGGACCCTAGGCAGTGCTCACATTGGAGGTGGTAGGAACCTAGGTAGCTAAGAGTGGAGATTTGAAAAGTAGTACATGTAAGGGGTAGGGGATAGTTTTTAGAAAACAATTTTTCTTCAAGAGAAAACAGAAATAGAATTCTACCTAGACAAGCAGAATACAGACAGATTGGTATAAATACCGTGTCAACTAAAGCAATCACAATGGCCCTCCGGCCCAAACATATTACATATAATAGCCCGAAATATCTATTTTGTATATTTTTTGTATAGTGACAGTCTGTTTTATATATTTGTTTTGTATAGTGGCAGTCTATTTTGTATTTTGTATAGTGACAATCCATTTTATATATATTTTGTATAGTGACAGTCTATTTAGTACATTTTTATATAGTAACAGTCTATTTTTGTATTTATTTTGTATAGTGACAGTCTATTTTGTAATATACCAATATTAAAAGAAATGCTCTCAGTCCAATTCATAGTCTAAAAATGTAAGAAGTATGGTCTACCTCTACATTGGTCAAACTTTTGGGACTACTACTTGATTTGGAGTGATTTTTTTTCTTGTCTTTAAGTTGAAGTTTTCAAAAATTGAATACAAGATTTGTCAAATCTCAGTAGTTGTAGTATTAATACTAATGGTGTCCAGGCTCCAGCTTCGACCTCACCACAAATTGTGAAATTGAAATCAAAACCCAGTCAGTTTAACCCATTGTGCTCGATCTCGTTGGCTTTAAATTTGGACAGAAACTCAAAAATCGGCGACCCTCCATTAAATCCGGCGACTCTTTCTTCTCGTTTTATTTACTGTTTTTTGGGGTTTTGATATTATGAAAATCTACATCTAAGATGATTTGCTTGCTATTTGGATTTCGGCAGATCTGGCCGTTTTATAGATTTCCCGGTGACCGTGAATTTATTCCTCCACTACTGCAACCGATGAAGTTCTCAGGCTAAACTATTTCGGGCCGAAAATCATTTCTCCAGTGAACTTGTGTTTAGGGGTGGGTATAGTTTGAACAAATATGAAATCCATTTTTTTTAGATTTTTGGTTTTAATTTTCGGATTGGATTTTGGATTTAATTTTTAAAATTTTCGAATTTCGGATTGGAATTGAATTTGGTACTTCGGATTTTTGAATATCCAAAAATCCAAAATTTTTTTGCTTTATATTTAGTCCATTATCCATATGAAAATAGTAATAAGTTCAATACCCTACCTATTAGATATTATCTCATATATTCAATAGTAATTATTAAGTACTGTGAGAATAATTTTTGTTTGGATATGATTTTACTATTGCTATCTCTATTGTAGTTTTTTTAATAACAATTTCATTATTTGAATACTTTATTTGGATGATTGCGGCAAGAATGAGGAACTTTTTAGGCAATTTAATATGAATACTTCATTTGGATATTCATTTTTGTAAGAAGTAGAAACATCTCAACTTATACGCTCAAAACCGAAAATCCATTATATCCAAACCGATTAATTCGAAACTGAACTTAAAAAATCCGATCCAATCCGAATTTATTTGAGTTAGATTTGGACCGTCATTTTTTTAATCCGAAAATCAAATCTAAACCGAAATTCTCTATCCAATCTGAACTGCCCGAATGGCGAACGCCTACCCTTACCTGTATTTGTACTTGTTGGTCGGATGTATAATTCGGTGGCTAGCCACTAGAATTAATTTTGGGTTATAAAATATATATTATAATTTTGGCTACCGTGTATTATAAGTTTGGCCTGAGTATTGTAAATAAAGTTTGCTCAATTTTTAGAGAAAATCTCATTTTATACCCATTAATTCCAAACTAATTACCCTTTAATGCCAATGCTCAAATTATTTACTTCTCCTACTCATGCAGCCCAAACTATTTACGTGGCTCATACATTAGCTTATTCCCCTCATTTAATGCCTCAGTTAACGCTATTTTACCCAGCCATTTCTTTCATTTCAAATATCCCATAGCCAAACCATGAGAAATCATATTTCACACAGCAGTTACTGATTTGACTTGTGAATTTTCTTCAGATTTTGTTTCTATCTTCAATTTTGTTGTACATGAGTTTCACTACAATATCCTCTTTCTATATTAGGTTTTTTTGTATTTATTTGTATTTCTAAACCCATGTGTTGTTGCAGTTATATATTAAATTTTCCAGCTTTGATTTTTGTGGGTGTATGAAGATCCACCATTGATGAGTTTGAAGCCCTGTAACGACCCGGCCTGTCGTTTTGAGAGTTATAGCCCTATTTCCCCCATCTATGCTTCGTTATGTATTATTCAGCTATGTTGAGTTGTATCGAGTTGGTAGGTTTGGGTTCGAAGTAGTTTTGGAGTGAAATGAACATTTAGTCTCTTAGTTAGAAAGCTAAGTTAGAAAAGTCAATCGGAAGTTGACTTATGAGTAAACGAATTCGGATTTGAATTTTTATGATTCGATTATCTTCGTTGGGTGATTTTAGAATTAGGAGTGTGTCCGGAATATAATTTGAAGGCCCGTGATAGAATTATGCTTGAATTGGCGAAAGATGAAAGTTTAGAAATTCTTAGGCTTGAATTCCAGGTTGATTTGGTGTTTTGGTGTTGTTTAGAGTGTTATGGAGGTTCGACTAAGTTCGAGTAGTGATATATAACTTGTTAAAATTATTGGTTGAGGTTCCGAGGACCTCAGGTGTGTTTTGGATAGGTTTAGGTTGTGTTGCGCTCGTTTTTCTTATGTTTCGACGTCGTTTATTCAAGCATAAATGATATCATATTGAACAAATGAGCTCCGATTTATTTTTTAATTGAATCATTAGATCCGTATCGTAATTATGGACTTGTATCAAAAAGAATCATCTAATTTGGACATCGTATGAGGATTTTATGGCCATTTTACTAAGAATTAGGTTGCCAGATTTTTCAGATTAATTACGAATTTGCCATTGAAGGCGTAATTAAAAATCTGCACTATTTGCAAATATTAAAACCTACATATCTCCTTCATTATAAGGTCAAATTGAGTGATTAAAAATCCTAACTTGACTAGAATTTTACAAGGAATCCATTGGAGGCATAAACTACGAGTTTCGGGATAGTTTGGCACGAGAAACGAGGAAGAATAGCTGGCAGAAAATATATAAAACTAGGGTTTGTTCATTCGGTCATATTTTGAGTTGGGGAGCTCGGATTTGGGCGATTTTGGAGGCGATTTTCACCATATGGATTGGGAGGGGGGGTTAAGTATTCTCTACTCGATTTTGGTTATATTTCATGAATCCATCATCGTTGTAGGGATTTGATTGATGATTTCAAAGTGAAATTGAGGGAGTTAGGGTTTGAGTTTTGGAGAGTTTTAAGTGAGGATTTGAGGGACCAAACGGAGTTCGATTTTGATAAATTTTATATGGTCAGACTTGGAAGAGAACGAGGTTTATGATTCTACCATTTTTGACTGATTCCGAGACGTGGGCCTAGGAGCCGGATTTTGGCCGATTTCGGATTTTTGGCATATTTTGTAGTTTTTATCGTGGAATTAGATTCTTTAGCACATGGTGGTGGTATTAATCTGATTATGATTAGATTTGGAGATTTTGGAGACAGAGTCCAGAGACGAGGGCATCCCGGAGTAGGATTTTATGCGGTTGAGGTAAGTAACAGTTTTAACTCTGGCTTTGAGGGTATAAACCCGGAGAAATTGATATCATGTGATTGTTTGGTGGTGATACCCATGTTAGGTGACGGGCATATGGGTGTGCACCGCGAGGGATTGAGACTTGGTCCGTCCCGTGAGGCTGCGAGGCCTAATAGCTATTATCTGTGGTTATGTGTTTACTTGTTGTTGAACTTGTTTGCCTTCATGTTAGAGATCATGCTTAGGCTTTATTCATGCTCACATTATTTGTACTCAGTCATAGAAATTATTGTACATGTTTACCTCAATCTCTATTATTTTGCTGATATGTTGTGATACATGATGTGGGATGTGTCCCCTTATTGGTGGTGCATTGTGAGGCTGGAGAGGTACATGACTGAGTGAGGCTGAGGGACTGGTTGTGAGGATATTAATACCATAACACGTGAGCTGTCCGCGTAGCACGTTTAACCGTGCAGGTCCAGGTATTTATACCATAGCGCGTGAGTTATCCGTGTGGTACGTGAGTTGACCGTGCAGATCCAGGTATTGATATGATGGCGTGATTGTGAGGATATTAATACCATAGCGGGTGAGTTGTCCGCGTAGCACGTGAGTTGACTGTGCGGGTCCAGGTATTTATGCCATAGCGCGTGATTTGTCCGCGTAGCACGTGAGTTGACCGTGCGGATCCAAGTATTGATATAATGGCACGTGAGTTATCCGTGCTTAGCGCTTGGGCTTTGGGAGCCCCTCCGGAGTCTGTACACACCCCCAATGAGCGCAGAGTGTTGAGTGTTTTGAGTGTATTGAGTGTTGAGTGCGAGTGATGAGTGATGGAGTGACACTGTTGTGAGGTTGTTTTTATTTGTGTTGTTGTTGCATTTACCTGTTAACTTCTTTGTGGCATTTACTGAGTTATGGAATTTACCTGTTTATTCCTGTTATTTTTAAATTGTGAAAATAAATAATTGGACTGTTTTACTTAGCTCGTCACTACTGCTCAGTTCCTTAGTTATTTCTGTTACTACTGAGGTGGTTGTACTCATACTACACCCTGCACTTTATGTGCAGATCCAGGTGAGTTAGAGCGTGGCGATCGTTAAGTTCAGGCAGGCTATTTGTGGAGATTGCAAGGTAGCTGCTAGTGTCCGCAAGACCTTGTTACTCCTTTTGTTATTTCTTCTTTTGGACAATTAGACAGTTTATGTATCTTAGTTTATAGTTTAGACGCTCATGACTTAGTGACACCCCGATGTTTGGGGCTCGTTTCCGTATTCTTCTATATTATATTTAGAGTTGATTTAGTTTATGAAAAATTTAAATGTTAAAATATTTTAGTAATTTCTTATAATCAGTTTAGTAGTAATATTTTGGGAAGTAGGCTTGCCTTGTAACACGATAGGCGCCATCACGACCATGGTTAGATTTTGGTCGTGACAAGCTCCTGTATTTAAAATTTTATTTTGAAGATGTATTGTTTTATTCGATGTGGGTGCTATAAAATATTGATTATATTACCTTCAAGTAAGCTTTCCGGATCTGATTTTTTATGTGTATTTGAATATTCACCATTGTTAGGCTTGAAGCTCTAGAATTTAAAATTTTTATTTTGAAGATTTCTTGTTTGATACTGAAATTTGATAGCATTTGGAGCTGATTTGAGGTGATTGAGATCGAAATTTTCAGCTAAAAATCGAAGAAGAACACAGCTAACCAATAGTATGCCGCTACGGTATACAATATGATGTAGGAGTATATTGCTATACTGCAACAGTATACTATTATAGTTTACAATATACTACAACGGTATATTGTAATAACCGAAGAAGAACACAATTACCTAACAGTATACTGCTACAGTATAAAATATACTATAGGAGTATATATTTATACTACAACAATATACTATTATAGTATACTATTATAATAATATGCAATATACTGTAACAGTATGCTGTAATAGTATACAATATACCATAATAGTATACTTATTACCCGTAAATTCACTTGCCTTTTCCCTTTTAGTTTGCTTTAAGCTTTTACCCAGCGTGAGGGGCAAATTGAAAATGCAAAACTTTTTCCGTTTTGATTTATTCTATGACTTGAATTTCAAGACTTCTGACTTTTGCAAAACATTAATCTGATATTGGAGGACCTTGAAGCTTTGAAACTCATAGATTGGGTTTGTTGAGTTTGTGGTTATTTTGAAACTCAAAACAAGAATTTTTTGTTAATTCTTTGCGTACAATTATATACCCTGTTGGTATGGCTATGTACTATACTTGTATCATATGTTAGTTAATACTTTTTGATTGTATTAGCTACGTTTAATTGGTACATAATTTGATTTTTCTTTAGTAATAGTATAAAAAAAAGAATAATAAAAAAATAGTAAAACCAATAAATGAAATAAGATTATGAAGAGAAAAAGAATATAAAAAAAGAAGTTAAAATTAGAAAAGGAAAAAAGAAAAAATAAGAAGAAAACGAGAAAAAAGAAAAGGAGAAAAAAAAGGAAAAAAGAAAAAAAGGAAAAGAAGTATAGAAATAAAAAATAATTGGAGAATAAATAAAAAATTTCCCACAAAAACTACTATGTAAAGGAAATGTAATTAGTTTGATGGGTAGAAAAACAAAGAGAAATTTTCACAAACCACTATTGTTTAGTGGTTATTAGCTAGTTGTAGCTACCATTTACTATATTACTTCCTATAGCTATATTTTTAGGTTTTTTAGAGTGTATTCGATGTATTTAAGCTACTGTATTAATGAATACAATAGCATTTATCGGCGTGAAACAGAGGATTACAGCTAGACAGATTATTGTATTCGACTGTATTCACGATGTGAAACAAGGGACTACATCTAGACAGATTATTGTATTCGACTGTATTCACGATATGTATTTGTGAATACGATAACGTAAATAGCACAATTCATGGTCTATTCACTTGTTTTTAAACGCAAAGTGAATCAACTAACATAATCGACTCCTAATATAACTCAAACTCAATTATAACACACAAAATTTGTATTACCAGTTATAAAAAAGATTCTCAATCGAAAAACACCCCAAAAATATAGCAATCTTCAGAGAAATTATATAATTACATTGGATATAGTAAAATACATAAAAATACATTGAATACATGAAGTATAGCAGGTCATCTATTGTGCGAAAACATATGAATACATACTGCAGATACATTTGAATACATATATACATCTGAATACATAAATTATATTAAATAAAAAAAACATATGAATACATTCTTGGAATATAGCGAGACAGTGAGTACAATGAAATACATGGAATACAATGGGATACATTGAAATACAATGAAAACAAAGATAATGAATACAATGAAATACATAGAATACAGTGAGATACATTGAAATACAATAAAAAAAAGGTAACTTACTCTTCAAGTTGTTCAGCCCCAAACTCCGTCATCTTTGTTCAAGAACAACTCTAATGTCGTCTCATCAAGAGGGCCGCGATTCTGACTCGAAACTCTCAAAAATTGTCTTCTTTTGTTAGTAATTGCGAATTTGGTAGATGAAGAAAAGAAGCAATGGAGGTGGTGAGAGGCAAGAGTTGCAGTGGCCGTGTCCAGATTTCATTGCAAAGCAACGGCCATCAGAATGGGTGGATCTTTCCTTCTAGGGCTTGATTTCGACATGGATTCAGTGGAGATTAGTGGTTGTATTCATGGAGAAAGTGTCACTGTCCAAATTACATTATAGGTCGTGATGGCTCCCAACACCGTTGTCAGGCAAGCCAATCCTAATCAACTAGTGAGTTCCATTTATGTTACCAAAACATTTCCAACAGTTACTTGGATTATATTTTAACCGGTCGAAAATCAACATTCTCATAACAATAGAAATGCAACCCAAAATGATAGTCTACAGTATGTGCCAAGAACTAGTGTCACAAGTACTAGGGCAACTAGTAGAATATACAAAATGCTACTATCCTACTGCCTGAAACAGAATTGTCACGACCCGGATTTCCCACCCTCGGGAGTCGTGATGGCGCCTACTCGTAGAAGCTATGCAAGCCAAATTTAGTTCTTTTCATTTAATAAACAATCCTTCAACAATAATATTTAAACAATGAAAATCAACAATAATAAGCCGAAGTCTTAAATTTAAATAGCTAAGAAAGATACTGAATTCCAACATAATCTCTACCCCGGATCTGGAGTCACATACTCACGAACATCTAAGGAATACTAAATACAAGGTCTGAAAGAAATATAAATCTATTTATCCCGAATGCAAAGAGATGACAGTCTAATGTAAGGATAGAAGGGAGACGCCGGGCCTGCGGACGCCTGCAAGGGTACCTCGGGTCTCTTCGAACTGGAAGATACGCTCCCGAACTAAAGCTGCTGCTGCTGCTGCTCGAAACCTGGACCTGTGCAAAAGTGCACAGAGTGTAGCATCAGCACAACCGACCCCATGTGCTGGTATGTGTCTAGCCTAACCCCGGCGAAGTAGCGACGAGGCTAGACCAGACTACCACATAAACCTGTGCAATTTCACATATATATACAGCGGAATCGAAATACAAAACAGATAAACAATATGGGAGGGGAACATGCTGTGGGGAGTAAAATAAATTCCCAATAAGAGTCGTCCAATAATAAAGGAATACAGCACAACTCAATAGTACGTAATGAAATAGAATTCAACCAGTGCACGGCATCACCCTTCGTGCTTTTACTCTCGTCCTCACCAAGCAATAACATGTGCACGGCATCACCCTTCGTGCTTTTACTCTCATTCCTCACATATATCAATAGAATCGGCACAGAATGGTACATCGTGCGGCACGACATCACCCTTCATGCTTTAACACTCTTTCTCATAATAAGCAACAATGCACGACATCACCCTTCGTGCCTTACACTCTTTCCTTACCATAAACAAACAGTGCACGGCATCACCCTTCGTGCTTTAACACTCTTCCTCACCCAATCAACAATCACAAGCAAGGGCAAGGGAAATAAATAAACAATAATGAAAATCCCGGCAAGGGAACACAAACAACAATTAAGAACCCGGCAAGGGTACAATATCAATAACCAACAACGTCACGGCAAGGGAATAAATCATTAACTCTTTCCTTTCTTTCATTTCATCTCATAGTTCACATTATCACTTGAGCCAATGCTCCAAAGAGTTGTTTATCTCATATACCTTCACAATTTATATTTCAATCCGAGCCAATGCTCCACTAATTTTCAAGATCATAATTTCTTTCACAAGGTCTTTACAACATATAGAAATCACCGTTTAAGCATGGAAGGCATAACAACAACCAAACTATTCGCAAATAAGGACTCACGGTCATGCTTGACACCAATGTATAGATACTCGTCACCATGCCTATACATCGTACTCAACAATTAGCAAGTTACAAATAAGACTCAACTCCTATTCCCTCAAGCTAGGGTTAAACCAAACACTTACCTCGAAGCCTTGAACTCAACTCATGCCTCAACTATGGCTTTACCTCGTAATTCCACCTCCGAACCGCTCGAATCTTGCCACAAATTACTTAATTACATTAATAAACACTAAATGAATCAATTTGAATTCATAAAAATGAATTTCCCAAAGTTTTTCCCAAAAATTCCAAAATCGCCCTCGGGCCCACGTGGTCAAAACCCGAGGTTCGAACCAAAACCCGGTTACCCATTCCCCCACGAACTCAAATATGTAATTTGTTTTAAAATCGGACCTCAAATTGAGGTCCAAATCCCCAATTTATAGAAAACCTAGGATCTACCCAAAAACCCCAATTTCACCCATGAAAATCCTTGATTTTAGGTGGAACACATGTTAAATGATGTTAAAGGTTGAAAGAATTGAGTAAAAATCGACTTACAATTGATTTGGGATGAAGTTTGTTCTTGAAAAATCGCCTATGGTATTTGGGTTTTGAAAGAATGGTGAAAAGTGATGAAAATTCGACTAAGTATAAAATTTGCTGGGCTGCGGATATGGGAATTGCAAAACTGGGTTCGCAATTGCGAACCCTGCAGGCTTGGGAAATGCGACGCCTTGGTTCGCATTTGCAAACTCAGGTCTGGAGGCCAGACTTCGCATTTGTGAAAATGTGATCGCATTTGCGACCAGTGGCCTCTCGCATTTGCGAGCAAAATCCTCGCATTTGCGACCTGTGCGTAATTTCCCAGACATCGCAATTGCGACTCGAAGCTCGCATTTGCGAGCTCGCAATTGCGAGTCTGCCCTTCGCATTTGCGAAAACCACAGAAGCCAACATACCAGATTTTCGAAAAATGAGAAATGCAATCCGATGCCTATCCAAAACTCACCCGAGCCCTCGGGGATCCAAACCAATTATGCACACAACCTCAAAAACATCTTACGGACTTATCCGTGCGATCAAATCGCCAAAATAGCATCATATACAACGAATTAAACCTCAAAATTCATAATTTCTTCCAAGTTTTCATAAAACATCAAATTTCCATTTAAAGTCCGGAACACGTCAAACGACGTCCGTTTTCAACCAAATTTTACAGAAAGCGCTTGAACCATATATACGACTTGTACCGGGCGTCGAAACCAAAATACGAGCCCGATACCACAGTCTTTTAATCAATTCCCATTTCCAATTTCCTTACTAATTTCAGAAAAACAATTTCACAGAAAAATTCATTTCTCGGGCTCTAGACCTCGGAATTCGACTCCAGGCATATGCCCGAGTCCCATATTTTTCTACGGACCCTCCGAGACCGTCAAATCACGGGTCCAGGTCCGTTTACCAAAAATGTTGACCGGAGTCAAATATATTCATATTAATATCAAAATTTAGCATTTTTCACAGAAAATTCATATTTAAGCTTTCCGGCTACGCGCTCGGACTGCGCACGCAAATCGAGGCAACCGTAAATGAGGTTTTCGAGGCTTCGGAAGCACGGGATGAGTAAGAAAACAAGTGATGACCCTTTGGGTCGTCACATTCTCTACCTCTAAAACAACCGTTCGTCCTCGAACGGACAAAAGAAAGAAGTACCAGAGTCGGGGAAAAGATGGGGATAACGGCTCCGCATATCAGACTCGGACTACCAAGTCGATGCCTCAGGGGGCTGACCTCTCCACTGAACACGAACAGAAGGAAAACTCCTGGATCTCAGCTGACGGACTTGCCGGTCCAGAATAGCTACCGTTTCCTCCTCGTAGGACAAGTCCTTGTCCAACTGAACAGTGCTGAAGTCTTAACACATGGGTAGGATCGTCATGATACCTTCGAAGCATGGTACATGGAAAACTGGATGTACGGCTGATAAGCTAGGTGGCAATGCAAGTCTATAAGCCACCTCTCCCACTCGATCGAGAACCTCAAACGGACCAATGTACCTAGGGCTAAGCTTGCCCTTCTTCCCAAATCTCATCACGCCCTTCATAGGCGACACCCGGAGCAATACCCGCTCACCAACCATGAAAGCTACATCTCGAACCTTACGATCTGCATAACTCTTTTGCCTAGACTGAGCTCAACGAAGTCTGTCCTGAATGATCTTGACCTTGTCCAAGGCCTCATGAACCAAATCCGTACCTATCAACCGAGCCTCTCCCGGCTCGAACCATCCAATCGGAGACCGACACCGCCTACCATATAAAGCCTCATAAGGGGCCATCTGGAAGCTCGACTGGTAGCTGTTATTGTAGGCAAACTCCGCTAGAGGCAAGAACTGATCCCATGATCCTCCAAAGTCAATAACACAAGCCCGGAGCATATCCTCCAAAATCTGATTAGTCCGCTCGGACTGACCGTCCGTCTGGGGATGGAATGTTGTGCTCAACTCGACCCGTGTGCCCAACTCTCGCTGAACTGCTCTCCAGAAGCGCGAGGTAAACTGCGTACCCCGATCCGAAATGATAGATGTCGGCACACCATGAAGGCGAACAATCTCCCGGATATAAATCTCAGCTAATCTCTCGGATGAATAGGAGACTGCCACAGGAATGAAATGCGCTGACTTGGTCAGCCTATCCACAATGACCCAAATTGCATCGAACTTCTTCCGAGTCAACGGAAGTCCGGTAACGAAGTCCATAGTGATCCTCTCCCACTTCCACTCGGGAAGCTCAATCCTCTGAAATACACCACCAGGCCTCTGATGCTTGTACTTAACCTGCTGACAATTCAAACAACGAGCCACATATGCTACGATATCCTTCTTTATTCCACACCACCAATAATGCTGCCGCAAATCCTGATACATCTTCGCGGCGCCCGGATGAATAGAGTACCGGGAACTATGGGCCTCCTCTAAGATCAACTCTCGAAGCCCATCCACATTAGGCACACAAACTTGCCCCTGCAATCTCAAAACTCCATCCGCATCTAAGGTAACCTTCTTTGCACCTCCTCGCTGCACCATGTCTCTAAGGACACACAAATGGGGATCATCAAACTGCCGATCGCGGATACGCTCCAATAATGAAGAACGAGTGACCGTGCAAGCTAACACTCGGCTAGGCTCAGAAATATCCAACCTCACAAATCGATTGGCCAAGGCCTGAACATCCAAAGCAAGCGGCCTCTGACTGACCGGAATATAAGCAAGACTGCCCATACTGGCTGACTTCCTACTCAAAGCATCGGCCACCACATTGGCCTTCCCCGGATGATATAAAATGGTGACATCATAATCTTTCAATAACTCCAACCACCTCCTCTGCCTCAAATTCAACTCCTTTTGCTTGAACAAGTACTGAAGACTCTTATGATCAGTGAACACCTCACAGGCCACGCCATATAAATAGTGCCTCCAAATCTTCAAGGCGTGAACTATGGCTGCCAACTCCAAATCATGCACTGGATAGTTCTTCTCATGAATCTTCAACTGCCTCGAAGCATAGGCAATGACCTTGCCATCCTGCATCAACACTGCTCCAAGCCCAACACGGGAAGCATCACAATAAACAGTATAGGGCCCTGAACCTGTGGGCAAAACCAACACCGGTGCCGTAGTCAGAGCTGTCTTGAGCTTCTGAAAGCTCGCCTCACACTCATCCGACCATCTGAACTGGGCACCCTTCTGGGTCAACCTGGTCATCGGGGCTGCAATAGATGAAAATCCCTCCACGAACCGTCTGTAGTAGCCTGCCAACCCCAAGAAACTCCGAATCTCTGTAGCTGATGCTGGTCTAGGCCAGTTCTTGACTGCCTCAATCTTCTTCGGGTCCACCTGAATACCCTCTGCTGATACAACGTGACCCAGGAATGCAACTGAACTCAGCCAGAACTCACACTTGGAGAACTTGGCATATAACTGACTATCCCTCAGAGTCTGAAGAACCACTCTAAGGTGCTGCTCGTGCTCCTCCTAGCTGCGGGAGTACACCAAAATATCATCAATAAAGACTATCACGAACATGTCCAAATATGGCCCGAACACTCGGTTCATCAACTCCACAAATGCTGTTGGGGCATTGGTCAACCCAAATGACATGACCAAGAACTCGTAATGCCCATATCGAGTACGGAAAGCTGTCTTAGGGACATCGGATACCCTAATCCTCAACTGATGGTAGCCAGATCGCAAGTCAATCTTGGAGAATACCTTGGCACCCTGAAGCTGGTCGAACAAATCATCAATCTTCGGTAGTGGATACTTATTCTTAATCGTTACCTTGTTCAATTGCCGGTAATCAATACACATTCTCATTGACCCATCATTCTTTTTGACAAATAACACTGGCGCACCCCAAGGAGAGACACTGGGTCTAATGAAACCCTTCTCAAGCAAATCCTGCAACTGGTCCTTTAACTCCTTCAGCTCTGGCGGGACCATACAATATGGCGGAATAGAAATGGGCTGGGTGCCCGGAGCCAAATCAATACAGAAATTAATGTCCCTGTCGGGTGGCATACCCGGCAGGTCTGAAGGGAAAGCATCTGGGAACTCCTGGACAATAGGCACAGAATCTATAGGAGGAACCTCAGCACTGGAATCACGAACATAGGCCATATAGGCAAGACAACCCTTCTCGACCATATGTCGAGCCTTCACGTACGAAATGACGCTGCGGGTAGAATAACATGGAGTACCTCTCCACTCTAAACGAGGCATACCCGGCAACGCTAAGGTCACAGTCTTGGCATAGCAGTCCAGGATAGCGTGATAGGGCGATAGCCAATCCATACCCAATATGATATCGAAGTCAACCATATATAAGAGCAACAAGTCTACACGGGTCTCCAGACCCCCAATCACTACAACACACGAACGATGGACTCGGTCGACTACGATAGAGTCCCCTACCGGTGTAGACACATATACAAGAACACCCAATGCATCACTAGGCATGACCAAGCATGGTGCGAAATAAGATGAAACATAAGAATACGTAGACCCTGGATCAAATAGTACCGAAGCATCTCGGTCACAAACCAGAACCGTACTTGTGATGACTGCATCTGAAGCCTCAGTCTCGGGCCTGGCCCGAAGAGCATAACAACGGCGCTGGGCCCCACCACCCTGAACCGTGTCCCTAGGTCGATCTGCTGCTGGCTGACCTCCACCTCCACCTCTAGTACCTCCACCGCCTCTAGCTGGCTGGGCTGGCTGTGGAGCACCTGGTGCCTGGACCATGGCACGAGAATCCTGGCGCGGAGAACTGCTCGGTGCTCGAGGGCAAAATCTGGCAATATGACCCGTGTCACCACAAGTGTAACAAGCCCTCAGCTGTTGAGCCTGCTTTCCTTGTCGACCTGAATGGCCATCGCGGAAACTCTAAAGTGGCGGTGCGTTGATAGGAGCTGGCGGTGCATTGAGTGGCTGCTGATCGGAATAGTATGCCTGAGAACCACGGGCACCTGATGTACCGTGAGAAACCTGAAGGGCCGACTGAAAGGGCCTAGGAGGATGGCCTCTACCATATGAATCTCTAACTCCAGATGAGGTACCACTGAATCTGCCAGAATGACGGGCTCTCTTGTCTCCCCCGTGACCACTCCCCTGTGATAGAACCATCTCAACACGGCGGGCCACATTGGCCGCCTCCTGAAAGCTGATCTCAGTACCAGTCTCCCTAGCCATCTGGAGATGAATCGGCTAAATCAAACCATCAATAAACCTCCTCACCCTCTCTCTCTCGATGGGAAGTATGACAAGAGCATGGCGAGCTAGATCGATAAACCGGGTCTCATACTGAGAGACCGTCATAGAACCCTGCTGGAGGCGCTCGAACTGCCTCCGATAAGCATCTCTCTGAGTAACGGGGAGAAACTTCTCCAGGAACAACTCTGAAAACTGATTCCAAGTCAAAGACGGTGACCCTGCTGGTCTGTCTAAACAGAAATCTCACCACCAAGTCTTGGCGGATCCAGATAGGCGGAATGCAGCAAAATCAACTCCATTGGACTCAACAATGCCCATGTTCCGAAGAACCTCATGGCAGCTATATAAGAAATCCTGTGGGTCCTCAGAAGAAGCACCGCTGAATGTAGTAGTGAAGACCTTGGTGAACCTATCCAGCCTCCACAAAGCATCTGCGGACATAGCCACTCCATCGGCGGACTGAGCAACTACCCCCGGCTGAACTGCCATAGCTGGCTGAACCACTGGAATCTGACCCTGGGGAGCTACCTGCTCCGGAGTACGTGTAGTAGGAGTCTGGGCTCCTTCTCCAGCCTGAGAAGTGGCTGGTGCTACAGGAAGCAATCCTGCTCGGGTGACACTCTCCATGAGGCCCACCAACCGGACCAAAGCGTCCTGAAGAACTGGGGTAGCAATAAACCCCTATGGGACCTGAGTTGGGCCCACCGGAACTGCTGCGGCTGGGGCCGGAACCTCCTCCTCGAAGTCAACCTGAGGCTCCGCCGCTGGTGCTGCTGCTTGGGGCTGAGCTCTGCCCCTACCTCGACCTCTAGCACGGCCTCGCCCTCGCCCTCTGCCCCTAGCGGGAGCAGCCTGGGGCTCGGACTGCTGATCGGTAGATGAAGAAGTGCGTGTTCTCGCCATCTGCGAAAGAACAGAGTGGATATCCAATTAGCATTGAGAAACAGAATCGCACGACTAGAAAGAACAAATGTCAAACTTTTCCTAACTCTGTAGCCTCTGGGGGATAAATACAGACGTCTCCGTACCGATCCCTCAGACTCTACCATGTTTGTCCGTGAGTTGTGAGACCTATGTAACCTAGTGCTCTGATACCAACTTGTCACGACCCGAATTTTCTACCCTCGGGAGTCGTGATGGCGCCTACTCGTAGAAGCAAGGCAAGCCAAATTTAGTTCTTTTCCTTTAATAAACAATCCTTCAACAATAATATTTAAACAATGAAAATCAACAATAATAAGCGAAAGTCTTAAATTTAAATACCTAAGCAAGATACTGAATTCCAACATAATCTCTACCCCGGATCTGGAGTCACATACTCACAAACATCTAAGGAATACTAAATACAAGGTCTGAAAGAAACATAAATGTATTTATCCCGAATGCAAAGAGATGACAGTCTAATGTACGGATAGAAGGGAGACGTCGGGCCTGCGGACGCCTGCAAGGCTACCTCGGGTCTCTTCGGACTGGAAGATATGCTCCCGAACTAAAGCTGTTGTTGCTGCTGCTCGAAACCTAGACCTGTGCAAAAATGCACAGAGTGTAGCATCAGCACAACCGACCCCATGTGCTGGAAAGTGTCTAGCCTAACCCCGACGGAGTAGTGACGAGGCTAGACCAGACTACCACATAAACCTGTGCAATTTCACATATATATACAGCGGAATCAAAATACAAAACAGATAAACAATATGGGAGGGGAACATGCTGTGGGGAGTAAAATAAATTCCCAATAAGAGTCATCCAATAATAAAGGAATACAGCACAACTCAATAGTACGTAATGAAACAGAATTCAACCAGTGCACGACATCACCCTTTGTGCTTTTACTCTCGTCCTCACCAAGCAATAACATGTGCACGACATCACCCTTCGTGCTTTTACTCTCATTCCTCACATATATCAATAGAATCGGCACGACATCACCTTCGTGCTTTAACACTCTTTCTCATAATAAGCAACAATGCACGATATCACCCTTCGTGCTTTACACTCTTTCCTTACCATAAACAAACAGTGCACGGCATCACCCTTCGTGCTTTAACACTCTTCCTCACCCAATCAGCAATCACAAGCAAGGGCAAGGGAAATAAATAAACAATAATGAAAATCCCGGCAAGGGAACACAAACAACAATTAAGAACCCGACAAGGGTACAATATCAATAACCAACAACGTCCCGACAAGGGAATAAATCATTAACTCTTTCCTTTCTTTCATTTCATCTCATAGTTCACATTATCACTTGAGCCAATGCTCCAAAGAGTTGTTTATCTCATATACCTTCACAAATTGTATTTCCACCCGAGCCTATGCTCCACGAAGTTTCAAGATCATAATTTCTTTCACAAGGTCTTTACAACATATAGAAATCACCGTTTAAGCATGGAAGGTATAACAACAACCAAACTATTCGCAAATAAGGACTCACGGTCATGCTTGACACCAATGTATAGATACTCGTCACCATGCCTATACATCGTACTCAACAATTAGCAAGTTACAAATAAGACTCAACTCCTATTCCCTCAAGCTAGGGTTAAACTAAACACTTACCTCGATGCCTTGAACTCAACTCATGCCTCAACTATGGCTTTACCTCGTAATTCCACCTCCAAACCGCTCGAATCTAGCCACAAATTACTTAATTACATTAATAAACACTAAATGAATCAATTTGAATTCATAAAAATGAATTTCCCAAAGTTTTTCCCAAAAATTCCAAAATCGCCCCCGGGCCCACGTGGTCAAAACCCGAGGTTCGAACCAAAACCCGGTTACCCATTCCCCCACGAACTCAAATATGTAATTTGTTTTAAAATCGGACCTCAAATTGAGGTCCAAATCCCCAATTTATAGAAAACCTAGGTTCTACCCAGAAACCCCAATTTCACCCATGAAAATCCTTGATTTTAAGTGGAAAACATGTTAAATGATGTTAAAGGTTGAAAAGAATTGAGTAAAAATCGACTTACAATTGATTTGGAATGAAGTTTGTTCTTGAAAAATCGCCTATGGTGTTTGGGTTTTGAAAGAATGGTGAAAAGTGATGAAAATTCGACTAAGTATAAAATTTGCTGGGCTGCGGATATGGGAATTGCGAAACAGGGTTCGCAATTGCGAACCGTGCAGACATGGGAATTGCGAGAATTATGTTCGCATTTGCGAACTCAGGCAAAATGGGGAGGGATCGCATTTGCGAGAAAAGCCTCGCATTTGCGAAAACTGGGCATCCGCATTTGCGAAGGAAAAGGCCGCATTTGCGATCAAGCTGCCCAGGGCCCATCTTCGCATTTGCGATGAGAAGCTCGCAATTGCGAGTTCGTATTTGCGAATGCTGGCTTCGCAAATGCGAAGCCTGCAGAACTGAGATACCAGATTTCTTCCAAGTTCAAAAATGCACTCCGACACCTATCCAAAACTCACCCGAGCCCTCGGGGCTCCAAACCAATCATGCACACAACCTCAAGAACATCCTACGAACTTATCCGTGCGATCAAATCGCCAAAATAACCTCATATACACCGAATCAAGCCTCAAAACTCATGAATTCTTCCAAAATTTCATAAAACATAAATTTTTCATTTTAGGTCCGAAACACGTCAAACGACGTCCGATTTCAACCAAACTTTACAGAAAGTGCTTAAACCATATATAAGACTTGTACCGGGCTTCGGAACAAAAATACGAGCCCGATACCACAGTCTTTTAATCAAATTTCATTTCCAATTTCCTTAGTCATTTCAGAAAAACAATTTCACAGAAAAATTCATTACTCGGGCTCTAGACCTCGGAATTCGACTCCGGGCATATGCCCGAGTCCCATATTTTTCTACGGACCCTCCGGGACCGTCAAATCACGGGTCCAGGTCCGTTTACCAAAAATGTTGACCGAAGTCAAATATATTCATATTAATATCAAAATTTAGCATTTTTCACACATAATTCATATCTAAGCTTTCCGGCACGCAAATTGATGCAACCCTAAATGAGGTTTTCGAGGCCTCGGAAGCACGGGATGAGTAAGAAAATAGGTGATGAACTAGTCAATACAAGCTCAAGAGTTCATCTATTTGAGTAATTTTCCAACCCTAAATGCAAAGTTCATAAAATTAATCCTCGGGCCCACGTGCCCGGATTCCGGAAATTGTTTAAGAAAGTTGTTACCCATAACCTAAGGATCAACAATATCTGATTTTTACTCCATTCCATAACAAATTTCGTGGTTAGATCTTGTTTTTATCAAAACCCTAGGTTTTACTCTAATTCCATGATTTCCACTAATTTTTATGTATTAGTCTACCCAAAACCCAAGTATTAAACTCACATTAAGTAGAGATAACTTACCTCACAATGCTAGATTGAAATCCCCTCATTGAAAGCTCCCAAATCGCCTAAGTGCAGAAGTGAAATGAAATAAATGGCCTAAGTCCCGTTTTTAAAAGTTGTGTCCAGGGCTCTCATGTCGCATTTGTGATATCAGGTTTGCAAATGCAAAGTCAAAATTGCGACAAAATCATCACAAATGCGAACTGAGCCTCCCTCTGCAATGATCGCAAATGCGACAGAAGGGTCACAAATGCGGACCCTGCTGGGTTCGCAAATGCAAACAAAATATCGCAAATGCGACCACTGCCCCTGCCCAGGCTTCATTGCAATTGAGAAGCCTCACTCGCACATGCGAGGATCGTATATACGAACAATTCCTCGCATTTGCGAGACCTGCAACTCTGCCCAGAAATACCAGTAAAACTGGGGTGTTTTCACCTCAACCCTCATCCGAAACTCACCCGAGCCCTCGGGGCCCACCACGAATACTCACATCAGTCAAACAACATCATATAAACTTGCTCGTGCGATCAAAATGACGAAATAACATCTAAAACCACGGATTTAACACCAAAACGCATGAAATCCTTAAGGACATTTGAAATTCTTATTTTTACAATCGGAGGTCCGAATCACGTCAAATCAGTCCCGTTTCTCACCAAATTTCACGGGCATGGCTTAAATGTTATATTGGACCTGTACCGGGATCCGAAACCAACATACGGGCTCGATACCAACATGATTAAGCATTATTTAATTTCTATAAATCCTTAGATTTTCAGTTTAATAATTTTTAACAAAAATTCATTACTCGGGATAGGGACCTCGAAATTTGATTTCGGACATACGCTCAAGTCCCATATTTTACTACGGACTCTTCGAGGCCGTCAAAATACGAGTCCAGGTCCGTTTACTGAAAATATTGACCGTAGTCAAACTTGGCATTTTAGGCCAACCATAAGGAACCAAGTGTTCCGATTTCAACCCAAACTCTTCCAAATCCCGGACCAACCATCCTCGCAAGTCATAAACCAGTTAAAGCAAGTACCGGAGGTTTTATTTAGGGGAACACGATTCTAGAAGGCAAAACGATCAGTCGGGTCGTTACATTGTCCACCTCTTAAACAAACGTTCGTCCTCGAACGAACATAGAAAAGTACCCGAGCTAGGAAAAAGATTGGGGTATCTGCTCTGCATATCCTCCTCGGACTCCCAAGTCGCCTCCTCGACTGGTTGGCCCCTCCACTGGACCTTCACCGCAGAAATCCTCTTGGATCTCAACTGGTGATCCTGTCTATCAACAATGGTAGCTGGCTCCTCCTCATAACCCAAGCTCTCATCTAGCTGGATAGTACTGAAGCCTAGCACATGGGACAAGTCGGCGTGATACTTCCGAAGCATAGATACGTGAAAAACTGGATGAACTACTGATAGGCTGGGACGTAAAGCAAGCTCATAGGCAACCTCCCCAACTCACCTCAACACCTCAAATGGTCCAATAAACCTTGGGCTTAACTTTCCCTTCTTCCTGAATCTCTTAATATCCTTTATCGGCGAAACTTTCAAGAGGACCTTCTCGCCGACCATGAATGATACATCACGCGCCTTCTGATTCGCGTAACTCTTCTGTCTGGACTGTGCTGTGCGAAGTCTTTCCTGAATCAACTTTACCTTTTCTAAGGCATCTTTCACCAAATCTGTACCATACAACTTAGCCTCTCCGGGCTCAAACCACCCGATAGGAGAACGACATCGCCGATCGTATAAAGCCTCAAATGGGTCCATCTCGATGCTAGAATGATAACTATTGTTTTAAGCAAACTCGGCCAAAGGTAAGAACTGGTCCCACTTTCCTCCAAAGTCAATCACACATGCTCTAAGCATGTCCTCCAAAATCTGAATTGTCCGCTCCTACTGTCCGTTGGTCCGAGGATGGAATGCTGTGCTGAGCTCCACACGGGTCCCCAACTCACTGTGAACAGCTCTCCAGAAATGGGAAGTGAACTGAGGTCTTCTATCTAATATGATGGAAACCGGCACATCGTGCAATCGAACTATCTCCCGAATGTAGATCTGATCCAACCTCTCCGAATATAAGTAGTCACCAATGGAATGAAGTGTGCCGACTTGGTCAACTTGTCGACAATAACCCAATTGCATCAAACTTCCGCAACATCCGCGGTAACCCAACTATGAAGTCCATAGTAATCCCATTTCTACTCAGGTATAGGCATCTGCTGAAGTAAACCAACTGGCCTCTGGTGCTCATACTTAACCTACTGGCAATGGAAACACCTAGCCACATACTCAACTATGTTTTTCTTCATCCGCCTCCACCAATAATGTTGCCTCAAGTCACGATACATCTTCGTGACATCTGGATGAATAGAATACCGTGAACTGTGTGCCTCCTCCAGTATCCTCTCTCTCAAGCCATCGATATTAGGAACACGTAGGCGACTCTGGAGTCGCAGAACACCATCCTCTCCAATAGAAACCTCCTTAGCACTACCCTGTAGCACTGTCTCTCTGAGAACTGCCAAATGCGGATCATCGAACTGCCGAGCCTTGGTCTTCCTTAATAATGAAGACTAAGCAACAACACATGCAAGGATTCGGTTGGGCTCTGAATGTCCAACCTGACAAGTCTGTTGGCCAAGGACTGAATGTCCAAATCTAGTGACCTCTCCTCCGCGAAAATGAATGCCAAGCTACCCATACTCTCTGCTTTCCTACTCAAGGCATCTGCGACCATATTTGCCTTGCCCGGATGATAAAGAATAGTGATGTCATAATCCTTTAGTAACTCCAACCACCTACACTGCCTCAAATTGAGATCCCTCTGTTTGAACAAGTGCTACAAGTTGCGATGATCATTGTAAACCTCACATGACACCCCATACAGATAATGCCTCCATATCTTAAGAGCATGAACAATCGCTGCTAACTCCAAGTCGTGCACAAGGTAATTCTTCTCATGAATCTTCAGCTGATGAGAAGCATATGCAATAACTCATCCATCCTGCATCAATACACATCCCAAGACAACGTGTGAAGTGTCACAATATACAGTATACATCCCCGAACCAGAGGGAAACACTAGAACTGGTGCTGTAGTCAAAGTTGTCTTGAGCTTCTGGAAGCTCGTCTCACAATCATCAGACCAACGGAAAAGAGCACCCTTCTGGGTCAATCTAGTCAGAGGTGATGCAATAGATGAAAAACCCTGTACAAATCGACGGTAATAACCTGCTAACCCCAGGAAACTTCTGATCTCGATCATTGAAGTAGGACGTGGACAACTCTGAACTGCCTCAATCTTCTTGGGATCCACCTTAATACCCTCTCTTGATACAATATTCCCCAAGAATGCCACTGAATCTAGCCAAAACTCACACTTGGAGAACTTAGCATATAGTTTCTGCTCTCGCAAGGTTTGAAGCACTACTCTCAAATGTTGCTCATGCTCCCCCAGGCTACGTGAGTATATCAAGATGTCGTCAATGAAGACGATAACAAAGGAATCAATATAAGGCCTGAACACCCTATTCATCAAGTCCACAAATATCGCTGGGGCATTAGTCAAGCCAAAGGACATCACCAGAAACTCATACTGGCCATATCTAGTACGGAAAGCAGTCGTCGGAACATTTGAGTCCCGAATCTTCAATTGATGGTACCCTGATCTCAAGTCAATCTTAGAGAACACCCCAGCACCCTGCAACTGGTCGAACAGATCATCAATATGTGACAACGGGTATTTTTTCTTTATGGTAGCCTTGTTCAACTGGCAGTAATCAATGCACATCCGCATGGTCCCATCCTTATTCTTTACAAACAACACTGGTGCACCCCAAAGTGACACACTTGATCTAACAAACCCCTTTGCTAACAACTCCTCAAGCTACTCCTTAATTCCTTCAATTCTTTTGGAGCCATACGGTATGATGGGATAGATATAGGCTAGGTTCCTGGAGCCAAGTCAATACAGAAATCAATATCACGATCCGGTGGCATGCCAGAAAGGTCAGAAGGAAACACATCGACGAACTCCTGGACTACTGGAACTGAATCAATCGTCGGAGACTCTGTGGTGGTGTCCCGAACATATGCTAGATAAGCCAAGAAACCCTTCTCGACCATATGTCGAGCCTTCAGAAAAGAGATCACCCGACTAGAAGTACTAATTGAGGAACCCTTCCACTCCAACCTTGGCAACTCTAGCATCGCTAAAGTAACAATCTTGGCATGGCAATCCAGGACGGCGTGGTATGGGATAACCAATCCATGCCCATGATGACCTCAAAGTCGGTCATATCAAGCAACAGGAATCTGATCTAGTCTCGAAACCACAGAAAGTGACCACACAGGACCGGTAAATCTAATCCACAACCACAGAATCGCCCACAGGAGTGGACACATAAACGGGAGTACCCAAGGACTCACGAGGAATATCCAGGAAATGAGAAAACAGAGATGACACATATGAATAAGCAGACCCTGGATCAATGTTTTAAAAGGCGGGGGCGTGAGGCGAGGCGTTTTACCTCTGACGAGGCGAGGCGTAAGCCCTGAGACATGGGGCGTAAGTCCCACGGATCTTTAAATTTTACTAATTTCAAGAATTTTAAGATAGTATAAAATAAAAAATAATTATAAAAATTACATCAAAATCACAAAATTATAACAAATAATCTATTTAAAATATTTATAAATTATAATTCGACTATGAATAATACGAAAAGTATGACATATATCCTAATATGCAAATTAGTTGCAATGTCGTTACTCGTTACAACTCAAACATCAAAAGTAATGTATCCAATATGAAATCTTATACTGTATGTATCTCTTAAGGAGTAATAAATCTTGAAAGAATTTCAATATTATAATTTAATATTTTACTTAAAAAACTACTTTTATTTAATATGCTTTCTATTCGAAAGAGTAATTTATATAAAAACATAATCACTAATTTAAATATGATTCTCTAGCATCATTATTTTAAAGTTTCAACAAGTTAATAAACTAACACATAATTCACCATACATATCATGATAACTATTATAATAGTAAAGACATAACAAAAGCTAATAAAATAAATACTTTTTGAAATGAAAGATTTATATTTAACATTTACTATCATAGCAGTCTTAGCGGATAACGTGCAATAATTTTTTATTTTTAATTATGACATAAAATACTCTCAACTTAATGATTTATGATTAGAAAGAAGTAATTTTGAATAGTCAACGATTCATTAAGAAAATTTGAGGGTTTACAAGGTTAGTTACATACAATTGTATAAAGTTCTATTAGGCGAGCCCAGTACCCTGGGCGTTGGGCGTGTCCGGGGCGTAAGCCCCGGTGGCCGAGGCGTAAGTCTCACGGAACTAAGCCCCACACATAAGCCCAGGGGCGTTTTACGAGTGCTCCGCCCCGGGGCGAGCCCCAGGCGAGTCCCAATTCTGCCTTTTAAAACAGAGCCCTGGATCAAATAGCACTAAAGAATCCCTACCGCAGACAAAAATAATACCTGTGATAACGGAATCTAAGGCAAATACATCTGGTCTGGCCGGACTGGATGGAGCGCCAGTTGGCTGGCCTCTACCTGACTAAGCAGTAGCTGGCTGATCTCTCCCTGCCTGGCCTCCACCTCTAGGACGTCCCCTACCAGTCTGTCCTCCGCCTCTGGGCGGCTGGGCAATCAGTGCTGTAATCATGGGCTGCTGACCCTACTGTACTACCTTGCCTCGAATCCTGGGGCAGTATCTTCGTACTCAAAACAACCCCACGGTGTGTTGACCTGCTGCCCTAATGTATGGCCCTGATGGCTTGTAGACCCACCAGAAGAAGCTTGAATAGCCGGTGGACGGTATGAACTCTCTGGTATAGCACTGAGATAGGAACCAGAAGAACCCTGGGGACCTGAATACCCACTGGAGGAACCCTGAATAGCTGGCGGGCGATAAGAACTCTCTAGTATTGAGCTAAAATAGGGGCGCGCTGGAGCACCTCGAGGAGGTGGTGGTGCTGAATATGGAGGTCTGCTAGGCTAACCCCTCCCAAACTGACCTCTGCCCCTATCCGGAGCACCTCTGAACTCTCTAGAGAATCTATCCCTCTTTTCCTACTGCATCTTCTCCCTACCTCTCAGATGGTAGCCCTCAATCCTCCAAGCAATCTCCACCACTAGCTCATAAGGAGTCCTCATCCCCACCTCTCGGGCCATGTTGGCCCTAATGCCAGAATGCAACCCTGCAACGAACCTCTGCACCCTCTCTGTGTTAGTAGGAAGTATCATCAACACATGGAGGGAACTTAGAAAACCTTGCCGCATAGTCGTTCACCGACATCTGACCCAACTCAAGCTGCTCAAACTGATACCGCAGCTCTTCCCTCTCAGAGGGTGGAATATGCATGTCCAAGAATAGTTGTGTAAACTGACCCCAAGTGATGGGAGGAGAACCTGCTGACCTACCAAGAACATAAGACTGCTACCATCTATAGTCCCTGCCCTCCAACTGGAAAGTAGTGAAGTCAACCCCATGATACTCCAATATCCTTATGTTGTGTAGTCTGTCCCTGCACCTATCAACGAAATCCTGACCATCCTCATGACGCTCTCCCCCAAGATAGGATGGTGTAACCTATTCCATCTATCCAATAACTTCTACGGATCACCATCCGCAGCTGGTCTGAGCTCGGGTACCACTGCGGCAACTGGCTAAGCCTCATCCGCGAGTACTGCACCCGAAGTGTGATATACTGCAGCTGCATGACCCAGAGCCTGAGCAGTAGAGGTTTATACTCCCCCACCCACCTGAGATATAGTTGGATCTTCTGGGAATAAACAAGCCTGAGTCATGGTATCCTTGAACCGCAACATATGGCCCATGACCTCCTGGAAACCCGGTGCCGTCATGAAGTCCGCTGGAGTGGGCTCAGCTGCGGGCACCTCGCCCTGTTCCTTAATGACGGGATCCCCCGCAGGATCTGCCGGTGGTTCAACTGGGGTAGCTCTTGGATGCCCTCGTCCCCTACCTCGGGTCGGTGCCCTTTCCCGGCCTCTGCCTCGGCCTCTAGCAACGGGGGGAGCAGCTCCTCCGGGGTTTGGAACGTCTGCCGTGCACGTCCTCACCATCTGTGAGAGAATAGAAGAACGAAATTTAGTATACTATCAACTGCATGATAGAATATGAATAAAGAGTAGTTTCCTAACACCCTATAGCCTCCCAAAGATAATTGCAAACGTCTCTGTACCGATCCGCAAGACTCTATTAGGTTTGCCCATGACTTGTGAGACCTACGTGAACCTAGTGCTCTGATACCATGTTGTCACGACCCAAATTCCATTATAGGCCGTGATGGTGCCCAACACCGTTGTCAGGCAAGCCAATCCTAATCAACTAGTGAGTTTCATTTATGTTACCACAACATTTCCAAAATTTACTTAGATTATATTTTAACCGATCGAAAATCAACAATTTCATAACAATAGAAATGCAACCCAAAATGATAGTCTATAGTGTGTGCCAGGAACTAGTGTCACAAGTACTAGGGCAACTAGTAGAATATACAAAATGCTAGTATCCTACTGCCTGAAACAGAATAGACAATACATAATCAATGACAAAAAAAGAGAACTCTGATATGTTGCAGAACGGCTCAGAAGGGGCAGCTCATCGTGGGATCTCGAACAGGAATCAGGAACGCGTGTCAGAGAGGTAACTAGATGTACCTGCCTCAGATCATGTACAGTTAATTACAGAAGCATAGTATGAGTACATAAACAATATGTACCCAGCAAGTATCCAGTCTAACCTCGAATAAGTAGTGGCGAGTGGTCGACTTGAAACTTACTAAGGTCAATATCAATAATAATATATAAGGCTTACACTAAGCATGATTATAATAACAATCTCAGAATTTAGGAGAAAATGATATATCAATTTCAGTCATGTCATATAATAATTTATACTTCAAAGCATTTAAACAGAGTAAATCATGGATTTATTTCCACATAAATATCATGTGCACATTATGCCGAGGTTGTACGGACCGATCCAATATAATAAAAACTGTGCAGTGCCAGAGGGTCGAATGCGTGAACCATAAATGCATCTATTTCTACCGAGGCGATGCCGATCCACAAATAGCAATTATTATCAAGAAGGCACATAAAGGCGTATTTATAGTCAAATAAATTCATACAACTCCTCAAGTAAGTGCATACATCCCTTTATATTTATTTTAAATTCCTAACATGTCCTAAGTGATCTCATTAGCAAGTAAGAACATAAGAATTTGTAAATATGGCATGATACGGGTCCTAAACTACCCGGACAATTAGCATAATAGTAGCTACGCACAGACTCTTGTCACCACGTATGTACGTAGCCCCTACAAACAATCACATGCATTTGTTTAATTCACCTAGGGGTTTATTTCCCTCTTACGAGGTTAGAAAGGAGACTCACCTTGCTCCGAAACTTACTTCCAAACTCAAGAACGTGCCCAAAATCCTCAATTCAGAGCCGAACGATCCAAAACTAATCAAATGGGGTAAGAACTAGTCAATACAAGCTCAAGAGTTCATAGTCTAGCTATTAGAGTAATTTTCCAATACTAAATGCAAAGTTCCTAAAATTCATCCCCGGGCCCACGCGTCCGGATTCCAAATTTTTTTGAAGAAAGTTGTTACCCATAACCTAAGGATCAAGAATATATGATTTTTACTCCATTTCATAACAAATTTCATGGTTAGATCTTGTGTTTATCAAAATTCTAGGTTTTACTCTAATTCCATGGTTTCCACTAATTTCTATGTCTTAATCTATCCAAAACCCAAGTATTAAATTCACATTAAGTAGAAATAACTTACCTCGCAATGCTAGGTTGAAATCCCCCTTGAAAGCTCCCAATTCGCCTAAGTGTAGAAGTGAAATGAAATAAATGGCCTAAGTCCCATTTTTAAAAGCTGTGTCCAGGTCTCTGATGTTGCATTTGCGACATCAGGTTCGCAAATGCGAAATCGCAATTGCGACAAAACCATCGCAAATGCGAACTGGGCCTCCCTCTACAATGATCGCAAATGCGACAGAAGGGTCGCAAATGCTGACCCTGCTGTGTTCGCAAATGCGAACAAAACGTCACAAATGCGACCACTACCCCAGCCCGGGCTTCATTGAAATTGCGAAGACTCCCTCGCAAATGCGAACAATTCCTCGCATTTGCGAGACCTGCAACTCTGCCCAGAAATACCAGAAAAACTGGGGTGTTTTCACTCCCAACCCTCGTCCGAAACTCACCCGAACCCCTAGGGCTCCACTCTGAATACTCACACAAGTCTAACAACATCATACAAACTTGCTCGTGCGATCAAATCCTGAAATAACATCTAAAACCACCGATTTAACACCAAACACATGAAATCCTTAAGGACATTTGAAATTCCTATTTTTACAACTGGACGTCCGAATCATGTCAAATCAGTCTCGTTTCTCACCAAATTTTATAGACATAACTTAAATATTATATTGGACCTGTACCGGGCTCCGGAACCAACATACGGGCCCGATACCAACATGATCAAGCATTACTCAATTTCTTTAAATCCTTAGATTTTCAGTTTAACAATTTTTAACAAAAATTCATTACTCGGGCTAGGGACCTCGGAATTCGATTCCGGGCATACACCCAAGTCCCATATTTTACTACGGACCCTCGGGGGCCGTCAAAACACGAGTCCGGGTCCGTTTACTAAAAATGTTGATCGTAGTCAAACTTGGCCTTTTAGGCCAACCTTAAGGAACCAAGTGTTCTGATTTCAACTCAAACTCTTCCAAATCCCGTACTAGCCATTCTCATAAGTCATAAACCAGTTACAACAAGTATGGGAGGTCTTATTTATGGGAACGAGATTCTAGAAGGCAAAACGACCAGTTGGGTCATTACAGAAAGACTAGCGTTGAGAGAGAGAGGGTGGAGAAAAATCTGAAAGAATGAGAGAAAAAAATAATACAAAGAGTATTTTATGGCTTAAGGTAGGAGGCAACCATAAATACATATTTGGCTATAAAAATAAAAAGGTAGCTATGAAATATAATTTTTTAAAAGTGTATTTATTTAAAATAAATAAGGTATAAACCTTTGATACAGGAGGTAAAAATTCCAAAAACAAATAAATAGAAAAGGGCAAATATTTTTGTTTTTCCAATTTTTACTTTTGTTCCTCACACAAGCTACATTAATTGAGGCTAGCAACAACTTTAGCTTAATGATAGATGAGCGTTAGCCGTCCTGGGCTACCACTGATTGACTTTAATATTCATGTAGTATTGATTTTGCTTTGAACAACATATTTTATCCAGAATACCAGAGTTTATTTTTTTTTTCACTAATCTTAGTGAGAGAAACTCTTATCCATCACTATAAACAACCAATAAAAAACCCACCCAAATCACCTACATACCACCGGAACCACCGAACGACACTGTCATGGAAGAAGACGCAACCCAATCCTACTCCTACAAGGAAATGCTACTTGATAAGCAAAATACTACACAAGCGGATTACTTCACTACAGAAATCCAATCCACCTTAACACAAGAAAAAGGTAAGGAAACAATAGGACCTATACTACTCTCTCAAGAGGATAAAAACAGGCTATATGAACCATGGCGTTACTCAGTTATCATAAAACTATTTGGAAAAAAAATGCCACACTATCTCCTCCGATCTACACTAGTTGATTTATGGAACCCATCCGAACAGTTGATCTTGGTTCCTAGGATGGGATCTTTTTCATAGTCAGATTTGGTAAAGAGGAGAACCTAGTGAAAGCTATACAAAAAGGACCATGGTTCATATTAGGAAATTTCCTCTCAGTAAGTAGATGGGAACCCAAATTCGTCCCACAAGAAGCAACTCTATCCTTCACTGCAATTTGGGTAAGACTACCATAACTACCCACCGAGCTATGACAAGGAAGTCCTAGAAAAAGTGGGCAGGAAACTAGGAAAACTCCTAAAAATTGATACGTGCACTTTAGCCACTCTCAGAGGAAGGTATGCAAGGATATGCATACAGGTACCCTTAGAAACACCAGTTGCTACCTCTGTCACAATAGGGGACCATAAACAGTTAGTGCTCTATGAAGGAGAAAATGTACTATGCACTGGTTGTGGAAGGATAGGGCAAATCTTGAAAGGATGCCTACACAGACAAAAAAAACAACAACCACAAACTCAAGACAGCCCAGAGTGCTCAAATACTAAGCAAAACGATGTTTCAAGTCATACACCAAACAATGAGGAAGAAGAAGAATGGAAAGTGTTCTCCTTCCCCAGAAGACGAGAAAAAGAGTACAACACAAAGCAAAATGAAGCAACGGACAAGATTAGAAAGGATAAACCATCAACAAAGCCAGAATGCATCAAAGTGAAAATGTTCGACGCTACATTCGGTAAGTTTCTTGATACTCAAACTTTCCGATACACCAATAAATCTAATACGTTTCAGGAGATGGACCGAATCCAACCCACTTCTACAAAGGGACCACAAATTGGACAACAAAATACAATTGGGCAGCCCATAAGAGAAAGGCCCAACACAAGTATCAAACGAAAAGCAGACCCAGGGAACGCCCAAATGCACACAAATTACAGACATGGGCCCACGACACAAACAAAAGCAACGACAGACTCCATAGTTAGTAACCCAAACCAAACGGACACTACCCCACAGCCAAAGTCAACCAAGCCCAAAAGCCAAGAGGAAAACCAAAAAAGCCAGACTAGGCCACCCCACACCTCTGGGAAAATAGACCCCATGGTAGACCACAATGATAACCACTACAACACTACGTCTCCCCTAACAACACCAACTGGAGGAAATCCCTCCATGAAAGACCAAGAGCCAAAGCAGTATAATCACAAAATCTTCAGTGATGTGACAGAACCCATCAACTCAATCGGATATCAAAATAACCCCATTCCCAGTGTATCAGACACAAACCCCAAAATAATAAGCATGTTTACCGATCCAAATTCACAACCGCCAGAAACGTTTGATTACCACAATACTCCATCTTTTATTACCAACCCAAAAACGGATAGGAAAAAGAAACCCAAAAATGGAACCAAATCCCAACCCCCCAATCTTCTTAACCTCCACCCCACCACAACCGGACCACCTACCAGCATCATGGCTGGAGCTGGCACTCCATGGACAAGCCCTAAGCTATAATTTTCAGCTGTGCGATCAACAGATCTCTCTAATCATTCAGAACCCAGCTCATCTAGCAAGGGTAATAGCAGAAGCCCTAAACAGGGGCTTAGGGATGCTTGGAGCACAAATGTGACAGTTAGTCATGGAGCAGACCCACCCAGCCAACATGAACAACAACAACGACTCATCTATCCAAGACAGGATTCAGCAGATCTTCAACAGTATCCCATTCTTCCCAGACCTAACAATAAAGGATCCCTATGCAACCCCAGTTCAAAATACTCCAGCCGGAGTCAACCCAGAAAACTTCACCTTCAGCGCAGGAGAAACAACATCAATCACCCTAAGAAAGGCAACATCAATCGCCTCTAGGGAACATATCCAAAGGAATTTCAATAGCTTTGGAGCTATTGAGGAACAAAGAGGCGCCAATGGACCACGAAGAAACTCCAATCGACAATCTAGTGAGGGTGGACTCACTGTGGTTGGAAGCAGTAAGGGCTGTGGAATTCAGCGTGGACCACAGCGAGACATAGATCCTACTTTGCCCAAAGAACCTAGTTCGTTGCGGATTGGAATTCTTATCTCACCTGAACCAAGGTACTCTCAAACCCCTTCTGACCCTAACCCAGTGATGAGATCCCAACAATCTCAACATAGGGGAAGAGATGCGAGCAACCCCAGGGCAGGGAGAAAGCATCAACGAGCACCAGCCCTCCAACACTGAACCCTCTAATGAATTTCATAATATGGAATGTTAGAGGGGCAAATAGTGCAGAGTTTAAGAGGCACTGCTCAGAAATGGTCAAAATGCACAAGCCTATGATATTGGTTCTCCTGGAGACCAAAATGGCAGACCACAAAAAGCTTACTGAGGAGCTTCAATTCGACATGCAGTTCCCTGCTATTGGCCACTCTGGAGTTATAGTGATTATATGGAGGGATAATTCCCTCCAAGTTGATGAGGTAGCTGTCAACTCTCAAGGTATCCATGCCATGGTCAAGGTATTACCCTTAAACTCACCCTGGTTTTTCCTGTAATCTATTCCAGTAACCACATTGAGGATAGAAGAGGCCTATAGGATAGTCTTGTTGATATCTCAAAACACACAAAGGAAGTTGGTTTGTAGGTGGGGACTTCAATGAAGTCCTTAAAACAGAAGACAAATTTGGGGGAAACCCTATAAACACCCACAGAAGCAACTCTTTCTGGAATTGTATTAACAACCGTCAACTTATAGACCTAGGGTTTAAAGGCAGCAAGTATAATTGGTCTAACAAGAGGTACAAAAACAGGACCTATCTAATACTAGAAAGAATTGACAGATATTTTGCTAATAACCATTGGATAAATGAGTACCCTGAAGCAAATATCACTCACCTTCCTAGGAACCAGTCTGATCACTGCCCCATGCTTGTCAATTTAAGCAATAACAGTCCTAGTCCCCTCAATAAACACTTTAGGTTTGAATTTAATGTGGTGTAGCCACCCCATGTTTCAAAACCTAGTTAGGGACTCTTTCAAGCCTGACTCTACTCTAATCTCTTCCACCACCTTGTTCAAGGTAAATGCCCTCAATTGGAATAGGCATACCTTTGGGAACATCTTCCACACAAAAAAAGAGTTGCTAGCAAGGATAGCAGGAATTCAGAAATCCTCCTTCTATCCCACCAACACCCCAATGCAAATCCTTGAAAGAAACCTCATTGAGGAGCTTAACTCCATCTTGAAAAATAAAGAGGACTTTTGGAAGATGAAGTCCAGAATCCAATGGCTCTCAGATGGAGATGCCAACACAAAATTCTTCCATACTTCCACCTTAAATAGAAGAAGAAGGAACAAAATCCTTTCCCTCCAAAATGACTCTGGTCAGTGGATTTTTGAGGATGGGGAGATCAAGCAAGCAATCTCAAAGTTCTTCCAAGAACTCTATACCTCCTCCCTCCCCCAATCTCAGAATGGCTTATCCTCCACTGAAATCCAGGGACATTGCCACTCTCAGATTCAACAAACAACAATTAGGATGCCTATAAGGGATAGTGAAATTAAGAATTCCATTTTCTCCTTTAAGCCTTTCAAAGCTCCTGGGCTAGATGGCCTTCACCCTTTCTTCTATCAAAAATACTGAGACATAGTGGGTAAGGATGTCACCCTTTTTTGCAAAAAATGTTTCTCCACATCAACTATGGACCCAGTCATGAATGAAACACTGCTGTGCCTCACTCCAAAGTGCCCTCAAGCCACAATGATAAAAAATTTCAGACCCATAGGCTTATGTAATACTGTTTATAAGACAGTAACAAAAATCATTGTCAATAGAATCAAGCCTTACGTCCCTCACATCATTGGGCCTAGTCAGACCAGCTTCCTCTCCAACAGCAAAGCTTCAGACAATGCCATCATAGTCCAAGAGTACATCTCCCACTTTGGGAAAATGAGGGGAAAATACTGTAGCATGATCCTAAAGATTGACCTAGAGAAGGCTTTTGACAGACTAGAATGGCCTTTCATTAAGCAAACCCTCCATGCTTTCAAATTTCCAAACACAATCATCAACCTCATCATGTCATGTGTCAGCTCCTTCACCATCTCTTTAATTGTCAATGGAGAGCAAACCACCCCTTTCATGCCCACTAGGGGCATCAGGTAGGGTGACCCCCTTTCCCCTACCTGTTTATAATGTGTATGGAAAGACTTTCAAGAGACATTGACAATAATGTCCTCCAAGGGGAATGGCACCCAATCAGCATTGGCAGAATTGGCCCTAAAATATCTCATCTCTTCTTTGCTGATGATTTAACTCTTTTTGCAACAGCTAACCAATCAAGTTACAATACAATTATGAATACTCTTAATTCTTTCAATCTGACATTTGGGCAAAAGATCAATCTCACTAAGTCCAAAGTATGCTTCAGTGCTAACTGCCAACCTCATCAAATGGAGCTCATTTCAAACACCCTCTCCATAAAAGCCTCAATAAACTTTGGGAAGTATCTGGGGTTCCCGATTTTCCACAAAAGACCCACTCATAGTGACTTTCAGTTCATTATTGACAATCTCCACTCAAAAATGGCAGGTTGGAAGACAAGCATGCTTAACATGACTGGAAGGACCACTCTGGAAAAAGCATCCCTAAACTCAATCCCAAATCATGTCATGCAATACATCAAACTGCCAGCTAAAACAACCAAAGAGATTGATAAAGTTCAGAGGAACTTCATCTGGGGCACTACTGCTACTAAAAAGAAAATGCACCTGATATCTTGGACACAGTCACAAAGCCTAAGGATAAGGGGGGCTGGGAATCCAGAAAGCTGAATTGAAAAATAAAGCCCAGCACTCAGGCCTTGCTTGGAGGCTATACCAAAATCCCACAACTCTTTGGGCAAAAACTCTAATTGCAAAACACTGCAATTAGAGGAAACCTCCCAAATATCCAAGTCCCACACCTGGCAATGCATCCTAAAAGGATGGGAAACATGCATGCAAGCAAAAAGATGGGTAGTTCATTCAGGAAACAGAGTTAGCTTTTTTAATGACCCTTGGATAAACAACCTCCCTGCTATAAGGTCCCTAATTCATGGTCCTCTGACAAGGGAAGACATGTCCAAAACAGTTGCAAATGCTCACTAAAATAGAACTTGGGATCTCTCTACTTTCTCTCTCACCATCCCNAAGCTAATTGCATATAAATGCAATTATAGCCTATTTTACGATTAGTAGTGTTTTATAATTGCAAAATCAGTTCCAGTATTTTTTAGTTAATACATATGTATTATTTAATTGGTTCAGCATCTTTAATTTTTTTTTAAAATCATTTTCATTATTTTTTATAAAATAAAAGGGAAAACTGGCTATTTCAATTATAGCCCCAATTCATTTCAATTGTAGCCCCCACTACATTTCAATTTTAGCCTAAAACTGATCCAATTTCAAACCCAAAATCGGACCAGCCCAATCCCACTTAACCCAACCCAATAACCCATTTATCTAACCCGCCCGAATTACCTTTTAATCCAGGCCGTTGATCATTTTAATCAACGGTCCAGATCACCCATTTCCTTTTTTATAACCAGAGATTGTCCAACCACTTGGGCATCTCTCAAGAAAAAAGCTTACAACAACATCATTACTAGGGAAGAGCTTCTCCCTTTCTGCTTTTGGCAAATTTGGCTAACAAGGAATAACAACCTTTTCAATAACAGAAAAGATAGGGCAGACTCCAATTGTGCAATAGCTAAGGCCACTGAATATGTTACAATAATGCTGGATAAAGAACCCAAAAACAAAAAGAATATCTGGATAAAATGGGAGCCACCAAGCAACAACTCCTACAAGCTTAACACTGATGGAGCTGCAACAGGGAATCCGGGAAAGGGAGGGCTGGGGGGAGTCTTCAGAAATGCAAGTGAAAACTGGATACGGAGCTACATAGGCTCAATCCAATACACCACTAACACTCAAGCAGAACTACTAGCACTCCTAAAGACTGCAATTTACAGAAGAAAGACATTTCATACCTTTGGAAATAAACACCGATTCAACAGAGGTAATTAGAATGCTAATCAATGGAAACCTCCATTTTGACTCAATTATTCATGAATGCAGGTCAATCGTCCAAAGACTAGGCGCCGTGGTGGTAAAGCACAGCTATAGGGAGACCAACAAAGTTGCTGACATGCTAGCGAAGGAAGGGACAAGAAATTTTTTTTTGAAGATGTTTTTGTAACAACAGTTCCTCCGGTGTTTGTCAATCATGTATTTTGGGCAGACATCGCAGGAACTATGTTTGAAAGGAAAACAATGGATTGTAATATTGCTAACAATAGCATGCTAGAGAAGGGTATCATGTACCCACCCATAAACACTCTTTTTGTACATCCTAACGGGTAGTTTATTTTTAGTTATAATATGCACACGCTTAACAAAAAATGGTGTGAGGCTTTTTATCGTAAAAATAACACAGTATAGCCAATTTTCGGACTAGTCATTCAAAAATAGCCAACGTTTATGAAGTCAATGAAAAATAGCCACTATTCTGCTGCAACAGAGACCGATCCATCATAATATACTGGAGTTCGGTGCACCTGTGTATGAACTCCAGCATATTATGCTGGACCGGTATACTTTGCGACTCCAGTATAATATACTGGAGACTGGAACACTGGTGCTCCAAACTCCAGTATATTATACTAGACAATTATACTTGCTGGAACTCCAGTATATTATGCTGGTTCTAGTGTACTTATGCTGGAACTCCATCATATTATGCTGGAGTTCCAGCATACTTATCCTGGAACTCCAGTATAATATGTTGGAGTTCAAACATACTTATGCTAGAACTTCCAGTATAATATACTGGTGTATTTTCCGGGTTTTGAACAGTATTTTCGCTCAATTTTCTTTATATGAAAAGTGGCTAAATTTTGATTACTTTTGAAATTTGACTATTTTTGAACGATTAGTTGTAAATATGGCTATTTTTGAATTTCTTCCGAGGTTAGAGATGTGGATGAGAGGGAGAATTACTTTTCACATGTGAGGCACCAATGGCAGTGTCTTTTGGACTTCTCTAAATTTTCGCATTTCTCACCTTCCCTGTGTTCTTTTTGTTCTGTTCGCCTTCTTTCAACTTTTTTGATACAAGGTTGTCGGAGCCGTTGGCGTCGATGGTCAGCATAATGAACTTTGATAGGAGGCGTAGTACTGAATATGAGTGTATTAGGAGAAATCATAGACATGATGTTAGGGAAAATCAGTGTAGCTCTTCACTTGTAAAGCATATTAGAGCTCCTGTTCATCGTGTAAGTGATCCCAATTTAGTTTCTTGAATAAAGATTCGATTTTTATGTTTATTTAAGCTTTTCTTGTAAGCGCCCACCCCCCCAAATTCAGTTTCTTGACAGAAGATTTGATTTTTATGCTTATTTAAGCTTTTCTTGTAGACCCAAGTTAGTTTAGTGGAAAAAGACTTGATTTTTATGCAAATTTAAGCTTTTCTAACTCAGATCTATATGTGATTGACATGTTATTAAGAGTCCGATGGGTTTAATGTTTTGCTTTATAATTCATCTTGTAAGTGATCCCAACTTAGTTTCTTCATTAAAGATTTGATTTTTATGTTCATTTAAGCTTTTCTTGTAAATCCCCCCCCCCTCCCACCCCACCCCAATTCAGTTTCTTGACAAAAGATTTGATTTTTATGCTTATTTAAGCTTTTCTTGTAGACCCAATTTAGTTTATTGGAAAAAGACTTGATTTTTATGCAAATTTAAGCTTTTCTAACTCAGATCTATATGTGATTGGCATGTTATTAAGAGTCTGATGGGTTTAATTTTTTGCTTTATAAATGATTCATAGTGACTACCTCAACTTGTTTGGAATTGAGATGCAGTTGTTGTTTTAGTATGGGATACTTTTGAAGCTTTGTTTGAGTTGGTATTGTTTACAATTATATTTTCAGTTAGGATTTAGCTTAACATTGTAGACAAACAAGATAAGGAACTTTACTGCTAGAATGATGTACTAAAATTCTGATAGTTATTTTAGGTAACGTAGATTAAGGATTTCAGTTTTCACAAATAATTGTGCAACAACAACAACAACAACAACGACCCAGTAAAATCCCACGAGTGGGGTCTGGAGAGGGTAGTGTGTACGCAGACCTTACCTCTACCCCGCTGGGGTGGAGAAATAACTGTGCAACAGGGAAAAATGTTTTTCATATTTTTGGGGTGGTGAGTGGGGGTCTTCGTTATGGTCGCTACAGATCGATCACCTTCATCTTTATCTGTTGAGGAAGCTAGTTTTAGAGACAAATAATATGCTTTTGAACCCCATTATCCCCGAGTTTGGAAAATTATATGCTTTTGAACTTTCTTTGGACATAATGTATTTTAGGCTGTTTATCCGGTAGAAAATGCAGCGAGTTTGAAAGATTTCTAGATGTTTAATCATTTCATTGCCTAATTTCATTGATGTTCTTAATCTCAATTGTTTAGGCTTGTCAGGCAATTACTGGATAAGATCGAAGAATGCTTGACTGTTTTGGGTTTCAATGGTTACTTGTACTCTGTTTGAATGTAGATACTGGATGTACTGCATATATTTTTTCAGGGTGCTTACTGGGTATTGGTATATTTGATAGATTTGATCATTAGTGAGGAGGTTTGATCAGCCACAGAGATATAAACCATTTGTCAGCAGGTGCATCGTGCAATGGGACCTTGAAATTGGTAGTGTCAGAGAAGTGAATGTTAAGTCCGGACTCCCAGCTACCACAAGTAAGGAGAGATTAGAGCTTCTAAATGTCGAGGAACACATCTTTGGTGTAAAGATTGTGGGTGGAGATCACAGGCTCAGGGTATGAATATTTTATCTTCTCATTTGACATGTTAATCGGCTTGTTAGACTTAGATGCTTATTTTATGTGCGGGAAACCTTGTTAAACGGGGAAAAAATTATATGTGCTGTCAACTTTGTTGAGGTAATGTGTTTTGAGCTTCTAATTGAAGTTTCATTTTCCTAAAAGAAGGAATACAGAATCTGATGTCTTTCCAATGGTAGTAAACTATGCTGCTCCAGCCATCTCGCATCTTTGTGTTAATTCAATAAGTTTAACTATTTGTTCTTCATTGCTTTTTCCGCTTTGCAGAGGTGGGTGGTTCATGTTTTGGGTTTCTGTGAAAGACTTTAATGTTCTTAGATTCTTGTTATTTTTTTATAATCACTCCGTTACTTTCTAAAGCTTGAGAGACTTTCTGAACTTTTCTCAATAACCTGATCTTTAATATAACTTGTCTCCACTAAAAGGTCAAAAGCAACTCCAACAGTAATTTTTTTGAGTGTGTAAGATCGGAATCATTTCTTGAACATGAACAAAAGCTGTCACAATACATGTCTGGTGGCTTATATGCCATTGTTCAATTTGGAAAAGCTGAGAACTTTGTGGGTGATCTTTTAGCAGTGAACGCATTCGTAGGCTTTCTAGGTTTGAATATCACATAAAAGTTGTTTGTCGCCATTTTCTAGTTGAGAGGAGTAGGTACTCTGTGGTAGTAGTATCTAGAAACTGTGTGCTGTGTGGAAGTACCTTAGCTTGTTGAGATGTTCCATGACTCTTTTTTTTAATTAGGAAATGAACTTGCGCAGGCAGGGTAGCACTCCGTCTGTGGTAAGAAGAGTTCTTTTCTTTGCTTTGTATTAAACAAGTGTAGATGCAGATTTGCAATGAGAATATGGCATGTGATTTAGGATCATATAGCCAAATCAAGATTCACAACCTTTTTCAATCATCATATGTAGTCAGAAACTGAAAGCCCAATTGTTTGCTCTATGGAATAATGACGAGAAGCAAAGGACACCTGCTAATCCCCTCCGAGAGTCTACCATGAAGTCCCAACAACTGACCGCCCATATAGTCAATTAATTAAGCTTTCTGCTTATTTGTGACCTTTCTTGTGATCTTTTTGTTTGATTTTTTCTCGTGTTTTTTGTTTGTGTGTGTTAGCTGTTCACTTTTAATTATTAAGCCAATTTCAAATGTTCTGAGAATATATTGGGAAGTATAAACAAAAAAGATAGGAAGTTACCAAAGGCTTTGGAATAAATGGTATTTCATGTAGATGCCAGCTCAATACTTCTATCAATTCATAACTAATTCCTTTCTGACCTGCCTGCCTGCATTCATATGGATTACAAATCCGAGCCAAGGAATCATTGTAAATTCCTTTATATTAGTCTCGTTCTCTTCCCATTTGTGTGCGGTTGGAGTGGTTGTTCCTGCTGCTGCTTTTCTCCGCTTGGCTGTGCAAATTATGCCATAGTTTGTTTAAGTATCATTCTCAGTTCATCTTGTACGCTTCCCAACTTCAGTTTCTTTAAAAAAATTGATTTTTATGCTTATTTAAGCTTCTCTTGCTCAGATCTATATGTGATTGACATGTTATTGAGACTCTGATGGTTTTCTTATTTTGCTTTATAAATGATTTATACTGACGATCCCGACTTGTTTGAAACTGAGATGGTAATTGTTGTTGTAGTGTTTAATACTTTTGACTTCACTTGCTGTCGTCTACAATTGTATTTTCAGTTAGGATTTAGCTAAACATTCTAGACAAAGAATAAGGAACGTTATTGCTGGAATTGATATGTTTAAATCTTTATAGCTATTTAAATCTTGCTGGAATTGTATAGATTGGAATTCAGTTTTCACAAATAACTTGTGGATTAGGGTAAATGGGTTCTTGGTTTTGGTTGGGGTGGGGGGTGGTGGTGGTGGTTATGGTTGCTAGAAAGCGGGCACCCACATCTTTATCTGTTGAGAAAGCTAGTTTTAGAGAGAACTTATATGCTTTTGAACTTCTCTTTGGAGATTATGTAATTTAAGCTGTCTATCAGGTACAAAAAGCAATGAGTTTGAAAGAATTCAGGACATTTAATCGTTTCATTGTTTAATTTTATTAATTTTCTTAGTCTAACTGTTCAGCCTTGTCAACCGATCACTGGATAAGATTGAAGAATGCTCGGCTGTTTTGGGTTTCTATGGTTAACAAGTATACTATTTAAGCATGGATACTGGATGTACTGCATATGTTTTTTTTCTTCGGGTGCTTATTGTTTTTTGGTATATTTGATAGGTTTGGTATCAGTGAGGAGGTTTGACAAGCCACAAAGGTACAAACCTATGTTGCGCGGACTCTCCAAAATGCTGCCGGGTGCGCGTCGGATCCTCCAAAAATACACTACTTTTGGAGGATCCGACATGCACCCGGCAAAATTAGAGCAACATAGGTACAAACCATTTGTTAGCATGTGGATCGTGCAACTGGAACTCCCGGCTACCACAAGTAAGGAGAGATTAGAGCTTTTAGATGACTAGGAGCATATCTTTGGTGTAAAGATTGTCAGTGGAGATCACAGGCTTAGGGTATGAATCTTTTATCTTCTCATTTGATATGTTAGTTGATTGTTAGATGCTTATTTGTATGTGTTGGGTAACCTCGTTAAAAAAGAAGAAAAAAATTTATGTGCTGGCAACTTATTTTTATGCTCTTGGATTCTTTCTACTTTTATCTAATTACCCCAGGTACTATCTCAAGCTTGAGAATTGAGAGCTTTTTCAAACTTGTCTCAAGTTAAGAGTCTCATCTTTGAGTTAACTTGTCTCTGTTAAATGGTTCAGAACCACCCGTGATAGTTATTTTTTATTGAGTACATTAAATGAAAGAACTACTCATTTATGTCCCGCCTGTAAGTTACTTTGTCGTTGGCAACAGATTTACTTTTTTTTTTTTTATCTATTGAATATGAAATTGCTATATAATATTCCCTGGCCTAGCTGAAGCTGTTTGCTCTATGGAATGACGAGAAGCAAACACCTGCTAGGAATAAGGTCATAAGAGTGTTTCGGTAACTTTATCCTCTGAGAGTCTATCATGAGGTCGCTACAATTGCCTTCTATATAGTGTCACGATCCGGATTTTCCCACCCTCGGGGGTCATGTTGGCGCCTACTCGTAGAAGTTAGGCAAGCCATAAATCATAAACTCCTACCTACTTTATTTTAAATTCTTTTATCAATCATAACAAGCGTTAAATATTTAAATGACAGCGGAATATGAAATTAAAGCGGAAGACTTAAATTAAATAAGCTGAAAAATAATGCGGAATTCAACATGTGCCTCTACCCAAGAATTGATGTCACATCATCCACGGATTACTAAGAGTACTAAATACAATCGCTTGAAAGAAATATAACACTGTTCGTCTCGAAAACATGAGATAACAGAATAAAATATAAGATAGAGGAGACGCCGGGCCTGCGGACGCGTACAAGGCTACCTCGAAGTCTCGGTGGACCGAAGGCTGACTCCCGAGCTACTGCTGCTGTCCGGGGCCTAGATCTGTGCAAAAGAGCACAGAGTGTAGTATCAGCACAACAGACCACATGTGCTGGTAAGTGCCTAGCCTAATGTCGGCGAAGTAGTGACGAGGCTAGGACTAGACTACCAAGTAAACCTGTGCAGTTATATAATGTATAGCGGAAAGTAAAGCAGGAATGAACAAGTAAGGATGGGAGGGGGAAACATGTTGCGGGGAGATAACAGTTGAAACAGAATCTCAAGAGAATTATCAGGAAACCAAAATTCAACTTCTAACAAGGATAAGGAAAACAAAGGCAGGTTTCACTCTCGGTTCACAACTCGTTGCAGGCGTGCAACCCGACCCCATTTCATTATATCTCGTGGTAGGCGTACCACCCGCTCCCATTTCACTAAATCAACAGTTCTTCCAAATGAAATTTACTCCAACAAACGCAACAATTAATACGATTTCATAAGACAACAAGTACACAATAATTATGAATCACTGAGGAAAACAAGTAATGACAAGTAGCAATTAATTACGGACTTTAAGGAGCAAATAGGCAATTTAATATTTAGTATGCTAAATGTCAAGTAGCAATTAAGTCACATAAACATGTAGCAATTATAGCATAAATTCAAGGCATAATGTTGCGCAAGGATACCTCGAGCCAATAATAACAAGTGACACAATAAAGGAACATGCCAACATAAAGAATCACAGTAATAGTGGAATAAGACAATTAATGCACTTGAACCGATAACAACAAGAAAATCAGTAAATAAAAGTAAAGGACAACATAATTCAATTATCAGCAAGAATCAGGAAAATCAAAGACAAGTGCACGGCATCACCCTTCGTGCTTTTACTCTCGTCCTCACCAAACAATAATATAATGAAAACGTGCACGGCATCACCCTTCGTGCTTTTACTCTCTTTCCTCACCAAAGCAATTAGAATAATAAAATGTGCACGGCATCACCCTTCGTGCTTTTACTCTCATTCCTCACCAAAGCAATCAGAATAATAAAATGTGCACGGCATCACCCTTCGTGCTTTTACTCTCTTTCCTCACATATAATAAATAGAATTGGCACGAAATGGTACATCGTGCGGCACGGCATCACCCTTCGTGCTTTAACACTCTTCCTCACCCAAACAACAATCACAAACAAGGGCAAGGGAAATAAACAAGAACATATAGGAATCCCGGCAAGGGAACAACGATTTAACAATTAAATCCCGGCAAGGGAGCAATCAAGTAAATAATTAAATCTGTATTGGTCAGAATCTGTCCACACGACCACGGCGGCAATGATCCCGTCCCAACCATCCTGCAGTTGTAATCGACGAACTCGACTTCATCTAATCACTGCTATTTACGATATAAGCGTCGAGGTCGAGGCCTCTCCATGAGGGGAGGTCACCTCCCCGACCCGGCCCAAATAAAGTATGATGAGCACGAGAAGTTCTAGACTATAAATAGATGGCAGAAGAACCTCTTAAGGGGGGTGGGCTCTCCATGATCCACAAACCGTGGAAATAATGGAAGAACTCCATGAAAGAGAGACTGAGCCTATACAAAGAGAGGGAGATTCCACCTTCAACCGGGGAGGAAGAAATAATTTGATTGTAATCTCCTGAACCTCTTCAAGGAGATGCAGGCCAAATTTCTATAATCAATAAAACCTCCCAAGTGTCATTTCAATTGACTCTTCTATCTTTATGATTCTGTTCTTTGATCCAGTATTAATTATGGTTGACTATGATTTACCCCTTCGTCTATATTGATTGATTTGCTTAAAAAGTGTTGAACAACTTTTGAGTCAAACAATTTGGCGCCATCTGTGGGGATTTCCTAGTGAAAATACTTAGTTCTTCCTGGATCGAAGAAAAAGAAACACCAAGAAGAAAATTCGACTCAAACCAGAGTCAATGGAGGCGCATCAAACACAAAAAGATGAAGAATCGAATGCGCCAACGGGAGCTAGAAATCTTCCGCCCTGTTGACCTCGAACAACCCGAGCGAGGAAAGAAGTGATGCAAAGCGTCCCCCCTTCTCCTCCTGATCGCCGGGCAGAAGAGTGGAGCATCCCCCCTCATCCACCAAACTGTGTCAGGCCGGAAACCGGCGCAGAGGTGTTTCAAACGAGGAATCGAAAATCACCTCGAAGCAACCTGAATGCCACGGTCAGGCGAACAATCATAACACGGGTACAACATACAACCACAGGCCAAAACGAAGCCGACACTTAACGCCCGAGGCGTTGAACCATCGATGTAAACAACAGAACCAGGCTAAGTGCCTTCTCCATCAAAGTTTGACAGTTCGACCTCGCTCGAACTGGGACTCAGGCTAAGTGCCTTCTCCATCAATGTTTGACAGTTCGACCTCGCTCGAACTGGACTCAGGCTGTGCCTTCGCCATCAAAGTTTGACAGTTCGACCTCGCTCGAACTGGGACTCAGGCTAAGTGCCTTCGCCATCAAAGTTTGACAGTTCGACCTCGCTCGAACTGGGACTCAGGCTAAGTGCCTTCTCCATCAAAGTTTGACAGTTCGACCTCGCTCGAACTGGGATTCAGGCTAAGTGCCTGAATACCGTCAAGGAACGACAGGTTCGACCTCGCTCGAACTGAGACGAGCTATCCTCTCGAAAAGTTCGTAATGAAACCCACGACCAGAAACTTTCATCACATGAGGGGAACCGGGACTCGTCTGACGAGCCCCCACCCCGCGACTAGATCGTAAATCAACAGAGAACTGAAATGTAAAGCAAGAAGGGAAGAAGAATCCTTCTCATGAAGTCAGAAATGCGGGCTATCGCCGCTTACATCTAGTCCAGGCCAGCCAACTAAAAAAAAAGAGAAATGAGAGGGGAAGAAGACACCAAGGAACAAACAAACGCCCATCGGCATACGAAACAAAAAAAAAAGAAGAAGAAAAGACAACGAAACACAATTTTCTCTCACTCGGCGCCAACACCGTCGTTATCATCATCACCACTGGCGTCCCCATCAGCTTCGGGTGTCGCCACATCATATCCACAGTTGGCTCGAGCCTCTCGAGCCTTCTGGCGCGCCTCCTCGAAAGCTCCCTCAGTCACGGTGCCCGCCTCCCACAAGTTCTTGAAAATGTCACGTTGAGCTTCGGCGTAGACCCAGAGTTCATGAGCCTGGCGGGGAACAGCAGCACGGGATGATCCAGCCTGGGCCCTCAGCCGCCGATTCTCCTCCTCCAAGGCCGCAACTCGATCCGACAAGGCTAAGGCCTCCTGATCAATCGCACTAATCCGCTCCTCGAGCCTCTCCTCCCTAAGGGCCGCAGTAGCCCTCTCCGACTCTCGCTCGGACTCATGTACACGAACTGCCGCCTCTAAGGCCGCTGCCCTCGTCGAAGCATCCAACGCTTCCCTCTCCATGCGCTCCAAATCGGCGACCTTGCTTTCTAGTGCAGTCAGCTTCCCTCTCCATTCAGCATCCACCTCCGCGGCTCTGGCCTGGCTCTGCTCCAGTTCCAACTGCATTGCTCGTAACTTGCCCTGCAGGTGCTCACATTCCGCAGCGACCCCTCTGCCCACCTCGAGCTCCTCGTCCTTGAGGCGGATTTGCTCTTCAAGTTCGCTCCTGCTGCGGAGCGCCTGCACTAGCTCCTGGTCCCTCTTCTCCAATTCCTCGCCCAAAGCCCGGTTGCGGGGATCATTCCTTAACCGTTCATGCAACTCACGGCATCTATCGCGATAGCGACGATACTTTTCCAGCATCTGCAAGAAGATCCTCGACCGGACGTTGGCCCTGCGAATATTCTCTACCTCCAACATGTACGTCTGCAAAACAAGAAAGCAGTCAAACTAATGCTCATTCTGCAACAAAGGAGAAATAAATCGAAGTCAGATATAACATACCCGTAAGCCCATCACAGCCACCTCGTCCATCACTTCAACATCCGAAACATTCCTCAGGGACTCGTTCTCGGCCTCAGAACACAGCAAGCTGAATTGTGGTACCAAGTTACCTCCTTGAGTCAACAGGTTCACGTCAGCGGGGATCTCGACGAAACGGGCCGACCCCTCCGCATGAACCACCGAGTGAGTAATGCCCTCCTCGAACATCCGAACATCATCAGGGTCCAAGTCAGACTCGGACTCGTATTCATCGACCATTACACTCTTTCCCCTCTCCGCTGCCGGTGGTGTGGCGCGACCTGCCGAGGACGATAACGGCACACTCGAGGTCACGACGGCAGCGTCAGGGGTCCGATTCTCTGCTACAGCGAGATGTCCTGCGTCATCAGCGGCGGGAACTCCTGATCGGGTCACTACAGCAGCGGAATTTCTCTGGCTCTGACTGGTGGGAGCGGCTCCGACCACCCGCTCCCCCTCAGCGGTAGACGCCGCAACGACACCTTCCTCTGGGTTTGCTGGGGGTGAATCCAAGTTGATCACTGTCGGAGGAGCCATCTCAAACCCTACCCTCCGTCTCTTCGACGGCCCTTCCTCCTCCCCGGTTGATGGCGAGTCGTTCTGAGGACGGACGGTACCAGATCGACCCTCCTCCGGAGATATAGTCCGGGTCGGAGCGGCCAAAGCCACAGATTCTACCGACGCCGCCCTCGACGAAGGACGGGCTGCAGGTACTGCACTGATACGAGCGGACGCGGTCGGCCGACGGAAAGCTAACTGTGGAGCTCTGACTCTGTGAGCTCTCCCTGGCCACGACAAGCAATACTCGAAAGGTAAGATCGAAACAAAAAGGAACGGGTAGAAAATAAGGGCGCTACCTCACCTGTAAGAGGCCTACGACCGAATCTCATATGAAACGTCGACCATGTGCGAACTCCCGCTGTATGGGGAAGAATGGCCTCGACCCATTCTCGAATCCCCTCCAGAGGAGGCGGGGGTAACTTCTCGGCTGCAAAACATCGAAATAGATTAATATTTACAACATGAGATATAAAGAAAGCGAGGACAAAGTGGGTACTCCACTAATCAAGGACGAAGACTTACGGGCAAAATTCCACACTTCTGGAAACCCAGTTGGATCCGCTACAAGGTGCTCGGTCCGTACATAGAAAAAGTTATCAAAAAAACGACGATTGGTCCTGTCGTCCATCTTGACCACTAAACCTTTCGACCCTCGGGGACGCGCGTGGATCATAGTGCCGCGAATCTTTTGGGGAGCGAACAGGCTGAGCACGTTTCTCAGAGTGACCTCCCGACCGGCCAGCTCCGCGTACTTGATAAACATGAGGAACAACTTGTACAGGTAAGGAGAGAGTTGGGCAGGACACACCTCATAATAGCGGCAGAAGTCGACCACCAACATTGGAAGCAGAAGTGTGTACCCCACTAGGAAGGGGTAAGCATAGAACGAGCAGAACCCGGGACGGTCGATCTGGACCCTATCTTCTCTCTTTGCCGGTACCATCTCGACATAACCAGGAATACCCCATCGTGACCTTAAATCCGCTATTCCGATCTCCCCTATAAGGGGACGAATATTTACCTGCTCCGCACCACCATCGGCGCTGAAATCCACCACTGCCCTCCTCGGGCGGGATAAAATTTCCTCTACTGAAGGAACATCTTCGCACTCCATCGGGTCTACGTCTCCGTCTGCCGGAGCAGGGTCCCCAGCCGCCGGAGAGATAGCCGGAAGATTATCGTGAGAAGAAGTTCCTGTCATCTTTAACTCACAAAAAGAGGAGGAAGGAACTTTGAGGAAGAAGCGAGAAAGCTAAAGATTGCTGCGAGCAAAGGAGTCGAGAAGAGTTCAAACTAATAGAAAGGGAGATATTCTGGGAATTCTCTCGAAGATGAGCGATGAAGTGTGAGAAACAAGTGACAAACCCCTTCAATTTATAAGATAGATTCTCCAGGGCACGAAAACCAACGGTCGCCGCCAGAACCTGGCCGGGCACGAAAGGATTCAGCTTCTCGGGAACGTGCGCCATTGTGACTGCTTGTACGAAGCTACGTTTCGTTTATCAACCGGCTCTTCGGTTTCGAAATCATCGTGATGGCATAAGAGTATTAGAAAGACGCCTCCGGGCAGTTTCGAAATTTATAACGCCACTAAAGAAAAATATGCGAATCTGACTCCCTCCACGATCACGTCGCAAACATTATCCGTCCGCCAAGGTCGGTAAGATACGACCCCGACGAACGGAGGGACTAACTGTATTGGTCAGAATCTGACCACACGTCCACGGCGGCAATGATCCCGTCCCAACCATCCTGCAGTAGTAATCAACGAACTCGACTTCATCTAATCACTGCTATTTACGATATAAGCGTCGAGGTCGAGGCCTCTCCATAAGGGGAGGTCACCTCCCCGACCCGGCCCAAATAAAGTATGATGAGCACGAGAAGTTCTAGACTATAAATAGATGGCAGAAGAACCTCTTAAGGGGGCTGGGCTCTCCATGATCCACAAACAGTGGAAATAATGGAGGAACTCCATGAAAGAGAGACTGAGCCTATACAAAGAGAGGGAGATTCCACCTTCAACCGGGGAGGAAAAATAATTTGATTGTAATCTCCTGAACCTCTTCAAGGAGAGGCAGGCCAAATTTCTATAATCAATAAAACCTTCCAAGTGTCATTTTAATTGACTGTTCTATCTTTATGATTCTGTTCTTTGATCCAGTATTAATTATGGTTGACTATGATTTACCCCTTCGTCTATATTGATTGATTTGCTTAAAAAGTGTAAAACAACTTTTGAGTCAAACAAAATCTGGCAAGGGAACAACAATTAAATAATTAAATCCCGGCAAGGGAACATTTCAATAACTCTTTCTCTATCTTTCACTTGTACTTCATAACTCACTTTACCACTTGAGCCAATGCTCCAAAGGGTTCAATCATCTCATATACTTTCACAATTCATAATATAACTCGAGCCAATGCTCCAAAATGTTCAAAGGTCTCAATTCCTTCCACAAACATTTCACAACAACTAGAAATCATCACCAAAGCATGAAGAATACAACGAAATCATGAAAATCACAATATAAGACTCACGGTCATACTTGACACCAACGTATAGATACTCGTCACCATGCCTATACGTCGTGCTCAACAATGATCACATAGCAAATAGAACTCAACTCCTAATCCCTCAAGCTAAGGTTAGACCAAACACTTACCTCGATGCCTTGAACACAACTCAAGTCTCAATTATAGCTTTACCCCTTGATTCCACCGCCAATTCGCTCGTATCTAAATACAAATTACTTAATTACATCAATAAGTGCTAAATGAATCAACCCCAATGCATGAAAATGAGTTTTTCAAAGTTTTACCCAAAAAGTCAAAAATTGCCCCCGGGCCCACGTGTTCAAAATCCGAGGTTCGAACCAAAACCCGATTACCCATTCCCCCACGAACTCAAATATATAATTTGTTTTGAAATCGAACCTCAAATTGAGGTCCAAATCCCCAATTTTTGAAAAACCTAGGTTCTACCCTAAACACCCAATTTCCCCCATGAAAATCTTTGATTTTAGATTGAAATCATGTTAAAAGATGTTAATGATTGAAAGAAATGAGTAAAAACTAACTTACAATTGATTTGGAAGAAGACTTGTTCTTGGAAAATCGCCTAAGTGTGTTTGGGTTTGAGAAAATATGAAAAATGGGGTTCAAAATCGTTTAAGTATAAAATTGCAGGTCTCAGATGTGGGAATTGCGAACAAGGGTTCGCAATTGCGAACCAACCTCTGCTGGCTTGGGAATTGCAAAAAAAAGTTTGGGAAATGTGAATCAGGAATTGCGAAAAAAGTTTGGGAAATGCGAACAAGCCTGGTAATTGCGAAAAATATTTGGGAAATGCGAACCTGGGAATTGCGAAGAAAGTTTGGGAAATGCGAACAAGCCTGGTAATTGCGAGAAATGTTTGGCAAATGCGAACCTGGGAATTGCGAAAGTTTTGGAAATGCGATGTCTGCAGGCCTGCAAATTCCCCTTAAAACGTACCGTAAACGTTTAACCCGTTACGGTCCGTACGTACCGTAAACCGTAACCGTAACCCGTACCGGTACCCCGTACCCGGGGTACCCGGGTTACCCCGGTAAACCCCGTAAAAACCGTAAAACGTTAAACCGTTAAACCCGTAAACCCCGTAAAAAA
>NC_031997.1:46570303-46715630 GCF_001879085.1 Nicotiana attenuata
CGAATGTAGATCTCAGCTAACCTCTCGGATGAATAGGAGACTGCCACAGGAATGAAATGCGCTGACTTCCTACTCAAAGCATCGGCCACCACATTGGCCTTTCTCGGATGATTTAAAATGGTGATATCATAATCCTTCAACAACTCCAACCATCTCCTCTGCCTCAGATTCAACTCCTTTTGCTTGAACAAATACTGAAGACTCTTGTGATCCGTGAACACCTCACATGCCACGCCATACAGATAATGCCTCCAAATCTTCAATGCGTGAACTATGGCTGGCAACTCCAAATCATGAACCGGATAGTTCTTCTCATGAATCTTCAACTGCCGCGGAAGCATAAGCAATAGCCTTGCCATCCTGCATCAACACTGCATCAAGTCCAATACGCGGTGCACCACAATAAACTGTATAAGGCCCAGAACCTGTGGGCAAAACCAACACCGGTGCCGTAGTCAGAGCTATCTTCAGCTTCTGAAAGCTCGCCTCATACTCGTCCGACCATCTGAACTGGGCACCCTTCTGGGTCAACCTGGTCATCGGGGCTGCAATATATGAAAACCCCTCCACGACCGACGATAGTATCCTCCCAATCCCAAGAAACTCCGAATCTCTGTAGCTGATGCTGGTCTAGGCCAATTTTTGACTGCCTCAATCTCCTTTGGATCAACCTGAATACCCTTTGCTGACACAACATGACCCAGGAATGCAACTGAACTCAACCAGAACTCACACTTCGAGAACTTAGCATATAATTGACTATCCCTCACGGTCTGAAGAACCAATCCAAGATGCTGCTCTTGCTCCTCCCGGCTGCGGGAACATATCAAAATGTTGTCAATGAAGACTATCACGAATGAATCCAAATAAGGCCTGAACACTCGGTTCATCAAATCCATAAAAGCTGCTGGGGCATTTGTCAACCCGAATGACATCACCAAGAACTTATAATGCCCGTACCGAGTGCGGAAAGCTGTCTTAGGGACATCGGATGCCCTAATCCTCAACTGATGGTAGCCAGATCTCAAGTCAATCTTGGAAAATACCTTGGCACCCTGAAGCCGATCGAACAAATCATCAATCCTCGGCAGCGGATACTTATTCTTGATTGTAACCTTGTTCAATTGCCGGTAATCAATACACATTCTCATTGACCCATCCTTCTTCTTAACAAATAACACCGGCGCACCCCAAGGCGAAACACTGGGTCTAATGAAACCCTTCTCAAGCAAGTCTTGCAACTGCTTCTTTAACTCTTTCAACTCAGGCGGGGCCATACGATACAGAGGGATAGAAATGGGCTGAGTGCCCGGAGCCAAATCAATGCAAAAGTTAATATCCCTGTCGGGTGGCATACCCGGCAGGTCTGAAGGGAAAACCTCAGGAAACTGACGAACAACGGGCACAGAATTTATGGAAGGAACCTCAGCACTAGAATCACGAACATATGCCAAATAGGCCAAACACCCCTTCTCGACCATACGTCGAGCCTTCACATAAGAGATAACGCTATGGGTAGAATGACCAGGAGTCCCTCTCCACTCTAAACGAGGCATACCCGGTAAAACTAAGGTCACAGTCTTGGCATGACAGTCCAAGATAGCGTGGTAAGGTGATAACCAGTCCATCCCCAATATAACATCGAAATCATCCAAGTCCAGAAGAAGCAAATCTACACGAGTCTCAAGACCTCCAATAACCACTATACATGAACAATGAACGCGATGCACCACAATAGAATCACCCGCCGACGTAGACACATAAACAGGGGCACTCAAAGAATCACTAGGCATGACCAGATACGGCGCAAAATACAACCGAAGCTTCTCTACCACAAACCAGAACAATACCTGCACCTCCACCTCTAATACCTTTACCTCCACCTCTAGCATCTCTACCTCCACTTCTAATACCTCTACCTCCACCTCTAGCTAACTGAGCGGGCTGGACGAGTCCCTCAATGAACCTCCTCACTCTCTCTCACGGTGGGAAGTATGAGAAGAGCATGACGAGCCAAGTCGGTGAATCTGATCTCGTACTGAGTAACAGTCATAGAACCCTGCTGGGAACGCTCAAACTGCCTCCGATAGACCTCTCTCTGAGTGATGGGGAGAAACTTCTCCAGAAATAGCTGCGTGAACTGTTCTCAAGTCAAAGCTGGTGACCTAACTGGTATAGCCAATCAATAACCTCTCCAACAGGTCTTGGCGGATCCAGACAAGCGAAAGGAAGCAAAATCGACCCCATTGGTCTCCACGATCCCTTTGTTCCTGAGAACCTCATGACAGCTGTCTAGATAATCCTGGGGATCCTCAGTAGATGCACCGCTGAATGTAGTAGTGAAAAGCTTGGTGAAACTTATCCAACCTCCACAAAGCCCCCGAAGACGTAGCTGATCTATCACTGGTCTATGCTGCTGCTCAGCTGAAGAAGCGGTACATGACCTCGCCATTCGCGAAGGGACAAGAGTAGAGGTTTCAATTTAGCATTTGAGAAACAAAACCGCACGACAGGAAAGAACAAGTGTGAAGTTTTCCTAACTCCGTAGCCTCTGGGGATAAATACAGACGTCTCCGTACCGATCCCTCAGACTCTACTGAGCTTGTCCGTGAATTGTGAGACCTGTGTAACCTAGAGCTCTAATACCAACTTGTCACGACCCGGATTTTACCCACCCTCGGCGGTCGTGATGGCGCCTACTCATAGAAGCTAGGCAAGCCACAAATCATAAACTCCTACCTACTTTATTTTAAATCCTTTTATCAATCATAACAACAAGCGTTAAATATTTAAATTACAGCGGAATATGAAATTAAAGCGGAAGACTTAAATTAAATAAGCTGAAAAATAATGCGGAATCAACATGTGCCTCTACCCAAGAACTGGTGTCACATCATCCACGGACTACTAAGAGTACTAAATACAATCGCTTGAAAGAAATATAACACTGTTTGTCTCGAAAACATGAGATAACAGAATAAAATATAAGATAGAGGAGACGCCGAGCCTGTGGACGCGTACAAGGCTACCTCGGAGTCTCGGTGGACCGAAGGCTGACTCCCGAGCTACTGCTGCTGTCCGGGGCCTGGATCTGCAAAAGAGCACAGAGTGTAGTATCAGCACAACCGACCCCATGTGCTGGTAAGTGCCTAGCCTAATCTCGGCGAAGTAGTGACGATGCTAGGACCAGACTACCAAATAAACCTGTGCAGTTATATAATGTACAGCGGAAAGTAAAGCAGGAATAAACAAGTAAGGATGGGAGGGGGAAACATTTTGCGGGGAGATAACAGTTGAAACAGAATCTCAAGAGAATTATCAGGAAACCAAAATTCAACTTCTAACAAGGATAAGGAAAACAAAGGCAGGTTTCGCTCTCGGTTCACAACTCGTTGCAGGCGTGCAACCCGATCCCATTTCATTATATCTCGTGGTAGGCGTACCACCCGCTCCCATTTCACTAAATCTCGTGGTAGGCGTACCACCCGCTCCCATTTCATTAAATCAACAGTTCTTCCAAATGAAATTTACTCCAACAAACGCAACAATTAATACGATTTCATAAGACAACAAGTACACAATAATTATGAATCACTGAGGAAAACAAGTAATGACAAGTAGCAATTAATTACGGACTTTAAGGAGCAAATAGGCAATTTAATATTTAGTATGCTAAATGTCAAGTAGCAATTAAGTCACATAAACATGTAGCAATTATAGCATAAATTCAAGGCATAATGTTGCGCAAGGATACCTCGAGCCAATAATAACAAGTAGCACATTAAAGGAACATGCAGACATAAAGAATCACAGTAATAGTGGAATAAGACAATTAATGCACTTGAACCGATAACAACAAGAAAATCAGTAAATAAAAGTAAAGGACAACATAACTCAATTATCAGCAAGAATCAGGAAAATCAAAGACAAGTGCACGGCATCACCCTTCATGCTTTTACTCTCGTCCTCACCAAGCAATAATATAATGAAAACGTGCACGGCATCACCCTTCGTGCTTTTACTCTCTTTCCTCAGTAAAGCAATTAGAATAATAAAATGTGCATGGCATCACCCTTCGTGTTTTTACTCTCTTTCCTCACCAAAGCAATTAGAATAATAAAATGTGCACGGCATCACCCTTCGTGCTTTTACTCCCTTTCCTCACATATAATCAATAGAATTGGCACGGAATGGTACATCGTGCGGCACGGCATCACCCTTCGTGCTTTACACTCTTTCCTCACAATAGCAAACAATGCACGGCATGATCCTTCGTGCTTTAACACTCTTCCTCACCCAAACAACAATCACAAACAAGGGCAAGGGAAATAAACAAGAACATATAGGAATCCCGGCAAGGGAGCAATCAAGTAAATAATTAAATCCCGGCAAGGGAACAACAATTAAATAATTAAATCCCGGCAAGGGAACATTTCAATAACTCTTTCTCTATCTTTCACTTGTACTTTATAACTCACTTTACCACTTGAGTCAATGCTCCAAAGGGTTCAATCATCTCATATACTTTCACAATTCATAATATAACTCGAGCCAATGCTCCAAAATGTTCAAAGGTCTCAATTCCTTCCACAAACTTTTCACAACAACTAGAAATCATCACCAAAGCATGAAGAATACAACGAAATCATGAAAATCACAATATAAGACTCACGGTCATACTTGAAACCAACGTATAGATACTCGTCACCATGCCTATACGTCGTACTCAACAATTATCACATAGCAAATAGGACTCAACTCTTAATCCCTCAAGCTAAGGTTAGACCAAACACTTACCTCAATGTCTTGAACACAACTCAAGTCTCAATTATAGCTTTACCCTTGATTCCACCGCCAATTCGCTCGTATCTAATCATAAATTACTTAATTAAATCAATAAGTGCTAAATGAATCAACCCCAATGCATGAAAATGAGTTTTCCAAAGTTTTACCCAAAAAGTCAAAAATTGCCCCCAGGCCCACGTGGTCAAAACCCGAGGTTCGAACCAAAACCCGATTACCCATTCCCCCACGAACTCAAATATATAATTTGTTTTGAAATCGGACCTCAAATTGAGGTCCAAATCCCCAATTTTTGAAAAACCTAGGTTCTACCCAAAACACCCAATTTTCCCCATGAAAATCTTTGATTTTAGGTTGAAATTATGTTAAAAGATGTTAATGATTGAAAGAAATGAGTAAAAACTAACTTACAATTGATTTGGAAGAAGACTTGTTCTTGGAAAATCGCCTAAGTGTGTTTGGGTTTGAGAAAATATGAAAAATGGGGTTCAAAATCGTTTAAGTATAAAATTGCAGGTCTCAGATGTGGGAATTGCGAACAAGGGTTCGCAATTGCGAACCAACCTCTGCTGGCTTGGGAATTGCAAAAAAAAGTTTGGGAAATGTGAATCAGGAATTGCGAAAAAAGTTTGGGAAATGCGAACAAGCCTGGTAATTGCGAAAAATATTTGGGAAATGCGAACCTGGGAATTGCGAAGAAAGTTTGGGAAATGCGAACAAGCCTGGTAATTGCGAGAAATGTTTGGCAAATGCGAACCTGGGAATTGCGAAAGTTTTGGAAATGCGATGTCTGCAGGCCTGCAATTCCTTAAGTCCAAAATTTTACCCCGTGGCCTATCCAAAACTCACCCGAGCCCTCGGGGCTCCAAACAATATACACACAACCTCAAAAACATCCTATGGACTTATTCGTGTACTCAAATCACCAAAATAACATCATGAACACCAAATTAAACCTCAAGATCAATGAAATATTTAAGGTCCGAATCACGTCAAATGATATCTGTTTTTCATCAAATTTCACAGAAGCATCTTAAATCATATATAAGACATGTACCAGGCGCCGGAACCAAAATACGGGCCCGATACCATCATGTTCTAATCAAATTTCATTTCAAATTTCCTTAAACAATTTCAGAAAATAATTTCCTTTAAAAATTCATTTCTCGGGCTCGGGACCTCGGAATTCGATTCCGGGCATAACCGGGACCGTCAAATCACGAGTCCGGGTCCGTTTACCCAAAACGTTGACCAAAGTCAAATTAACTCATTTTATAGCCAAATTTTACCATTTTTCACAGATTTTCATATTTAAGCTTTCCGGCTACGCGCCCGGACTGTGCACGCATGTCGAGGTGATGCTAAAAGAGGTTTTCAAGGTCTCGGAAACATAGATTTTAATTTAAAGCAAGTGATGACCCAAAAGGTCATCACATTCTCCACCTCTAAAACAACCGTTCGTCCTCGAACGGTCAGAAGAAAGAAGGAAGTACCTGAGTCGAGGAAAAGATGGGATACCAACTCCGCATATCGGACTCGGACTCCCAGGTCGATGCCTCAGGAGGCTGACCTCTCCATTGGACATGAGCAGAAGGGAAACTCTTCGACCTCAACTGACGAATTTGCCGGTCTAGAATAGCTACCGGCTCCTCCTCATAGGACAAGTCCTTGTCCAACAGGATAGTGCTGAAATCTAGCACGTGGGTTGGGTCGCCGTGATACCTCCGAAGCATGGACACATGAAACACTGGATGCACGGCTGATAAGCTCGGCGACAAAGCAAGTCTATAGCCACCTCTCCCACCCGATCAAGAATCTCAAACGGACCAATGAACCTAGGGCTAAGCTTGCCCTTCTTCCCAAATCTCATCACGCCCTTCATAGGCGACACTCGGAGCAATACCCGCTCACCAACCATAAAAGCCACATCTCGAACCTTGCGGTCTGCATAACTCTTTTGCCTGGACTGAGCTGTACGAAGCCTATCCTGAATGATCCTGACCTTGTCCAAGGCCTCCTGAACCAGATCTGTACCCAACAACCGAGCCTCTCCCGGCTCAAACCACCCAACCAGAGACCGACACCGCCTACCATATAAAGCCTCATAAGGAGCCATCTGGATACTCGACTGGTAGCTGTTGTCGTAGGCAAACTCCGCCAAAGGCAAAAACTGATCCCACGAACCTCCAAAAGTCAATGACACAAGCTCGGAGCATATCCTCCAAAATCTGAATAGCCCGCTCGGACTGTCCTTTCGTCTGGGGATGAAATGCTGTGCTCAACCCAACTCGCGTGCCCAACTTTCGCTGAGCTGCTCTCCAGAAGCGCGAGGTAAACTGCGTACCCCGGTCCGAAATGATAGATACGGGCATACCATGAAGATGAACAATCTTCCGAATGTAGATCTCAGCTAACCTCTCGGATGAATAGGAGACTGCCACAGGAATGAAATGCGCTGACTTCCTACTCAAAGCATCGGCCACCACATTGGCCTTTCTCGGATGATTTAAAATGGTGATATCATAATCCTTCAACAACTCCAACCATCTCCTCTGCCTCAGATTCAACTCCTTTTGCTTGAACAAATACTGAAGACTCTTGTGATCCGTGAACACCTCACATGCCACGCCATACAGATAATGCCTCCAAATCTTCAATGCGTGAACTATGGCTGGCAACTCCAAATCATGAACCGGATAGTTCTTCTCATGAATCTTCAACTGCCGCGGAAGCATAAGCAATAGCCTTGCCATCCTGCATCAACACTGCATCAAGTCCAATACGCGGTGCACCACAATAAACTGTATAAGGCCCAGAACCTGTGGGCAAAACCAACACCGGTGCCGTAGTCAGAGCTATCTTCAGCTTCTGAAAGCTCGCCTCATACTCGTCCGACCATCTGAACTGGGCACCCTTCTGGGTCAACCTGGTCATCGGGGCTGCAATATATGAAAACCCCTCCACGACCGACGATAGTATCCTCCCAATCCCAAGAAACTCCGAATCTCTGTAGCTGATGCTGGTCTAGGCCAATTTTTGACTGCCTCAATCTCCTTTGGATCAACCTGAATACCCTTTGCTGACACAACATGACCCAGGAATGCAACTGAACTCAACCAGAACTCACACTTCGAGAACTTAGCATATAATTGACTATCCCTCACGGTCTGAAGAACCAATCCAAGATGCTGCTCTTGCTCCTCCCGGCTGCGGGAACATATCAAAATGTTGTCAATGAAGACTATCACGAATGAATCCAAATAAGGCCTGAACACTCGGTTCATCAAATCCATAAAAGCTGCTGGGGCATTTGTCAACCCGAATGACATTACCAAGAACTCATAATGCCCGTACCGAGTGCGGAAAGCTGTCTTAGGGACATCGGATGCCCTAATCCTCAACTGATGGTAGCCAGATCTCAAGTCAATCTTGGAAAATACCTTGGCACCCTGAAGCCGATCGAACAAATCATCAATCCTCGGCAGCGGATACTTATTCTTGATTGTAACCTTGTTCAATTGCCGGTAATCAATACACATTCTTATTGACCCATTCCTTTTTCTTAACAAATAACACCGGCACACCCCAAGGCAAAACACTGGGTCTAATGAAACCCTTCTCATGCAAGTCTTGCAACTGCTTCTTTAACTCTTTCAACTCAGGCGGGGCCATACGATACGNAGCTTATACTTTATTTAATAATTTAAAAATAATCTAAAAAATATATATGTAATTTTCTTAGCAAAAATTACTTACTAAGATAGGGAACACGCGCAACGCGTGTACACTAAGACTAGTACTATATTAAAAGCACGAAGGCCCTTAGCGAATTGTCGTTCGCCTTTTTTACCCTTTAAAAATAGAGTTCATACTAGATAAAATAGTCATTTAATTATTCTTTTAATATTTAAGATTTTAAAATTAACTAAAATTTGAGTTATTAAAGTTTTCCTTATTAGAAGTTGGTAATATACCATATTTGTAAAAGGAAAATAATAACACGTTAGTTTTCCTTATTACAGTAAGAGGGTGTTTGGCTAAGCTTATAAGTTGGTCAAACTGGCTTATAAGCACTTTTTGGCTTATATACGCGTTTGGTAAAATTAAAAGTGCTTATAAGTTAAGTGCTTATAAGCCAAAAATAAGCCAAAAGTCATAAGTTGGTCTCCCCCAACTTATCAAATTTCAGCTTATAAGCAGTTTAAGTTTGACCAAAATATTTACTATTCTATCCCTAAAATACTTTTTTTTTAAAAAAACTCTTCGTATACCCAATTCTTTAGCTGCATATTATTAATTTCAGCACTTTTATCCAAACACGTAACTGCTTATTTTTTAAATCAATTTCAGCACTTAAAAGTGCTTTTCAGCACCTAATGTTTATCAGCTACTCTAAATCAGCTAAGCCAAACGGGCTCTAAATCATGTTAGTTTCCCTGACAGAAAATTTTGGAGCACTTTGAGCTCCTTTTATGTTTAAGAGTTTTTTGTTTGTTATTATATTTTAACCAACTAGTCTTAGAGTACGCGCTTTGCGTGTGTATCTTAAATCAATGAGTATAAAATTTTAAAATTATATAAATATTATTAAAATAATATGTTTGAGGTATAAAATAGAATTTAAAAAATATAAGCTCTTAAAAATGATGAATATTGATCCTATTTGGTCAACAAAAATAATTTCGATAGCTTAATGATCTATTATTTATCCTTCTTTTGTGTTAACTTCAGATGGAAATAGTTGTCTAGGTAATATGTATTCTAGACAGGGCAACTAAAGAAAATAAAAAAAAATTATGTCGCTAAAAGGCAAATATTTATTCCTATGAGACGAATTTCAAAGTTAATTCCTATTTTTCTTAAAGTCAAATTCTGTAATAAATTTTTTTAAACAAACAAAAAGTCCTTTTCATCTAATTGACGGAAATAAGCACTATCATAAATTAATATATTGCCTTTGAAACAAAGTGTTTTAATTTAGTATTTTCTTATATGTATTCTAGGTAAAATTTTCTAAAGTCCTAAATGTAAAGAATTCTTGCTTAATTCAAATAAGGAAAAATTTAAAAATAATAAATTTGATTTAATTCAAACACCAAAATGTTAGCTAGGAGAATAATCAAATAATTATTTTGTCTAGTGTAAACTCTATTTTAAAAGGATAAAAATGCACTAAGGGCCTTCGTGCTTCTTTCTTGCATTTTAGAATAAGCTAGTTGTGAAATAATTCCTAGGTTTAAATATGTTTGATTTTGAAAAATAAAAATAACACTTTTATATTTGTTTAATATATTTGTGTAAGTATTTTATTTTAACATACGATATGTGTATTACCAGTTGAGTCATATTACAAGGGGTTTAAAATAATTTTACTTACCCAAATTACCATTTCAAAAATTGAAGGAGTTCGTGTGTATTTTTGTCCACAGTTAAAGAAAATAATAAGTGTCTGAATAGGAATATTTAAAGGAGTTTATATAAGGAAAATATTTAATTCAAAACTTCTAACATAGTTAAATAAGGAAAGAATAATAAGTAAAGTTTTAGTTATTTTAAAGTCCTAAATATTAAGAATTTAATTCAAATGACAGTTTTGTCCAATATAAAATTAATTTTTAAAGCGTATAAAAGGCGAACGATATTTCGCTAAGGGCCTTCGTACTTTTAATATAGTATAGATTAATCATTTATAAATATTTTAGTTAAAACTTTCAATTCAAATCATCATTTTTGGGTTAGAATTCATAATTAATGTAACAATGTCGTTGGATAATTGACGACCCGGATTTCCCACCCTCGGGGGTCGTGATGGCGCATACTCGTAGAAGCTAGGCAAGCCACAAATCATAAACTCCTACCTATTTCGTTTTAAATCCTTTTATCTATCATAACAACAAGCGTTAAATATTTAGATGACAGCGGAATATGAAATCAAAACGGAAGACTTAAATTAAATAAGCTGAACAATAATGCGGAATTCAACATGTGCCTCTACCCAAGAACTGGTGTCACATCATCCACGGACTACTAAGAGTACTAAATACAATTGTTTGAAAGAAATATAGCACTGTTCGTCCCGAAAACATGAGAAAACAGAATGAAATATATGATAGAGGAGACGTCGGGCCTGCGGACGCGTGCAAGGCTACCTCGGAGTCTCGGTGGACTGAAGGCTGGCTCCCGAGCTACTACTGCCGTCTGGGACCTGGGTCTGTGCAAAAGAGCACAGAGTGTAGTATCAGCACAACCGACCCCATGTGCTGGTAAGTGCCTAGCCTAACCCCGGCGAAGTAGTGACGAGGCTAGACAGGACTACCACATAAACCTGTGCAGTTATATATATATCTACAACGGGAAAATAACAAGAACAAACATTTTTAAATGGGAGGGAACATGCTTCGGGGATAGCAGATAATACAGAATTTCAAGGAAATAATAAAGAACATCAATAATTTAACTCTAACACGGATAAGGGAAATAAAAGCAGATTTCACTGTCAGTACATATCTCGTTGCAGGCGTGCAACCCGATCTCATTTTATTAAATCTCGTGGTAGGCATACCACCCGCTCCCATTTCATTAAATCTCGTGGTAGGCGAACCACCCGCTCCTATTTCATTAAATCTCGTGGTAGGTGTACCACCCGCTCCCATTTCATTAAATCTCGTGGTAGGCGTAACACTCGCTCCCATTTTATTAAATCTCGTGGTAGGCGTACTACCCACTCCCATTTCATTAAATCTCGTGGTAGGCGTACCACCCGCTCCCATTTCATTAAATGAACAGTTCTTCCAAATGAAATTTACTCCAACAAACGCAACAATTTATACGAATTCATAAGACAACAAGTACACAATAATTATGACTCACTGAGAAAAACAAGTAACTTTAAGGAGCAAATATGCAATTTAATATTTAGTATGCTAAAGGTCAAGTAGCAATTAAGTCACATAAACATGTAGCAATTATAGCATAAATTCAAGGCATAATGTTGCGCAAGGATACCTCGAGCTAATAATAACAAGTCACACAATAAAGGAAAATGCCAACATAAAGAATCACAGTAATAGTGGAATAAGACAATTAATGCACTTGAACCGATAACAACAAGAAAATCAGTAAATAGAAGTAAAGGACAACATAACTCAATTATCAGCAAAAATCAGGAAAATCAAAGACAAGTGCACGGCATCACCCTTTGTGCTTTTACTCTCGTCCTCACCAAGCAATAATATAATAAAAACGTGCACAGCATCATCCTTCGTGCTTTTACTCTCTTTCCTCACCAAAGCAATTAGAATAATAAAATGTGCACGGCATCACCCTTCGTGCTTTTACTCTCTTTCCTCACATATAATCAATAGAATTGGCACAGAATGGTACATCGTGCGGCACGACATCACCCTTCGTGCTTTACACTCTTTCCTCACAATAGCAAACAATGCACGGCATCACCCTTCGTGCTTTAACACTCTTCCTCACCCAAACAACAATCACAAACAAGGGCAAGGGAAATAAACAAGAACATATAGGAATCCCAGCAAAGGGAACAACGATTTAACAATTAAATCCCGGCAAGGGAGCAATCAAGTAAATAATTAAATCTGTATTGGTCAGAATCTGTCCACACGACCACGGCGGCAATGATCCCGTCCCAACCATCCTGCAGTTGTAATCAACGAACTCGACTTCATCTAATCACTGCTATTTACGATATAAGCGTCGAGGTCGAGGCCTCTTGATAAAAGAATGGTGGTCTAGATTAGTGGTTAAATAGTGGCATCCACCTCAACAATATGTCAGGCCAAGTGAGATAATTTTGCCATGGTGGAGGGTCCTAACGGCATAGGGTATCTTTGCACCAGTTTTGAGACGTCGGGGACTTTTGTGGACCAATAGTATAACGGAGGATATAAGTGAACTTTTTCAAATAATAAAGGGATATTTCTGACCCTTTTCCGAAATAGAAATTACAAGTATTCGATATTATATGATGGTTCACTACTGCAACAACTATGGATGATCATACAGACAAACACCAAGTTGATGATCCTGTGACGTCTACTCTTGCTAACGATTTGTTTGAGTTACATTATACTTTACTGATTGCTTTAGACGTGATAACAGAAGAACTCTCAACATGGAGATGTTTAGAAAGATACAATACCGCTCACTCCCACTCAGAAGATTTTTAGATGACTTATGAATAATAAATATCATTGAACTTCTTCTTAAGAGAGACTTGAATATCATTTATGTTTGGATAGGGAAAGCAACGACGATCCTTTAACTAAATTCAAGAAGATTATTAAGTTAAAGAATCCAATAACACCTATAATGCGTATTTATTTCAAAATAGACGTTGAACAGAGATACCACAAATATTTGATCAAGAGCCTAAAATTTTCGAAACATACAGACCAGGAACGAAGAAGCAATAATGTAACCCAGTAAAAATGGAAACATGAAACGGGAAATTTTCTTGCATAGATATCAGTAATGATATTCAAAGATAGTCAAAATCAGAATCAGAAAAAGTTCGATCATCAAAATCATATTCGAAGATAAGCAACTACATGCAACATAAACTGTTAAACAATAAAAATAGTCGATAATCAAAAACAAATAAAAAAGCACCAACGACACTTAAAACACCAAGTTATTTAACTATAAAATCAAGTATAATATTAAAAAAAAAAAAAAAACTCAAATTGTTTATACAATAAAAATATGTAGTCAATAATCAAAATCAGAAGAAGTTCGATCATCAAAATCATATTCGAAGATAAGCAACTACATGCAACAGAAACTGTTAAACAATAAAAATAGTCGATAATCAAAAACAAATACAAAGCAACAACGACACTTAAAACACCAAGTTATTTAACAATAAAATCAACTCTAATATTAAAAAAAACTCGAAATTAGTTAGTAACATAAAACTACTACGTAGTTACAAATTAAGTACAAAATCAAAGGTAGTAACGTACAACAATAAAATAATACTAAAATCGTTTAATACAAGACTTCGGAAATTGATAGTACCGACTTCGATATACGAAGTCGACGTCAGACAAACAAATAGTCAACAGGTCCAAATCTACATGCAACAGAAACTGTTAAACAATAAAAATAGTCGATAATCAAAAACAAATACAAAGCAACAACGACACTTAAAACACCAAGTTATTTAACAATAAAATCAACTATAATATTAAAAAAAAAACTGAAATTGTTTATACAATAAAAATATGTAGTCAATAATCAAAATCAGAAGAAGTTCGATCTATCAAAATCAGTAGAACGGCGACAATATAATACTAAAATTCGTATGATCACCTTTGGTCCAGTAAAGTTCAATACGACACTTGATATTAGCCACGTGTCACTAAAGATATGAAGGGTGTGGATCATTTTGTTTTAGCACCTCTTTAACCGAGTTTCTACTGAATTTTACTATCTTAATAAATAAAAAAATAAAAACGCATAACCGAAAATATGACATTTGAATTTGTAACATTGTGCTTGCCCATTGGAGATCAATCAAATTAGGTGGAACCGAATTTCTTCATATCCAGGAGTTATCGTCTTAACATTATTTATCCCAGGAGACGAGAGCTTTGACTTTGGGAGTTGGGGTTTGTTGTCATTTGGTAATGCAAAAAGAGTTCTTGACATTGTTGTGAAGTGGTTAAAAAATCATTTTTTTTGTTGGAAATTTTAGATCTTTGGTAAGTAATTCTGTTTCTAAAGCTTTTGCTAGTGCATAAAACACTTTGGATTTAATTTACTGTGGAGAGGAATTGTTGGAGCAAAAACGAAGAAATAAGAGTAAGAAGTTGAAGTGCAGACAATGATCACAGAGGAAGAATTTAGCTTGAAGAGTACAGAACGATTATGAAGAGGAAGAACTGGGGTTTTCTACTTAGGCTATACAATTAAAGAGAAACTTTTATTGAAGAGTAATAATGCAAAATGAATCCACACCCTTCATATCTTTAGTGACACGTGGCTAATATCAAGTGTTGTATTGAACTTTACTGGACCAAACGTTACTGGACCTGATATCATCCCGTGGAACATTGCTTCACAATACTATTTATGTTGAACTAACAACTATTTGTATATTAGTAACCGGAAAAAAAAGGCCCCGGTTCAACAAAACCTATTCGGGGAAAGAACCGGGAAGAAAACCCCCAAACTAAGGTATAGAAAAAACTATAAAAACACTCAGCGACGCCGATGTTACTTTGGATGCTTCTTCGGCTTTTTATGGTTGTTGCGACTACAAAAAAAAAAAAAAAATTAACTCATTAGGAACTACAATTAAATCAAATACTATTGATAAAATAAAGAAAATAAATGTCACTCACGTTGAGTGAACCTCGTGAAAATGCTGTTTTCTTGAACTATCAGCCGTGAACATGTGCATCCTATTGTTTTGCATGAAATCTGATGTGACTTGTGCTTTGCAGCATAGTGCGACTTCATTCCAATATAGTTCATGTGCTTTGATTTACAATTTGGAATGGGGCAAACAAACAAGTGCTCTTCATTTCGATAGTCGAATCTATTCGAAATCAAAGTGAATCCTGTTTAACCATAAAAAAAATTCAATCATCAAAAGCCTAAACAAAAAAATAAATACAAAAGCAATGACACTAGAAAACAGTAGAAGGGCAACAATATATAATACTAAAAAACACTAAAACTCGTTTATATCTTTAAATTCAGCTTCAGAATTCTAATCCTCTTCATTTTCAGGATTGATGTTATCAAAATCAGCTTCAGAATTGGAGTCAAATCCGTCAATGTTAGCTTCGGAGTTCGAGTCGTACTCATTTCCAAGGTTGATGCCTTCAACGTCATGATTGATATCTTCGACGTTTGAGTTGACATCGTCATCAGCAATAACATGCAACACCAGGTCGAAATTTTCCATTTGCATGCAGAACAAGCAGGCATTATGCGACAAAAAGGTGGGGAATTAGAACTTAGAAGAGAAAGAGAGAGAGCTAAGAAAGTACTGTGCTAGCTGTATTGAGAGTAGTGGAATGAGAAATAGCAGAATGATGACTGTGTGAACCATGACACCATTTTATATAGTGGATAGAGTTCACCCCATCTTGGAATCTAACTCGAGAGGGGGGGTCATTTGCCACAATGTTAACCGTGAATAATTTAATTGATTATACTTAAGAAGATTTTGAACTGTGGGACGTGGGTATTACCCTGCCAAAAGGTTTCTGCCAAGTTGTTATAAATTGTCACTATATTAACTAAAATGGACATAAAAACAAATTTAGGATATTAGATGCAATGTAAACAAGAATTGGATAAATTTAAATTGTGAAAGTGGAGTTCAAATATGGCACACGAGGAAAAAAATCCCCCAACATGCCATATTACAATTTCTTTGCAATTAGCAACTGCCATTAACTCGGCCCTGAAAAATGAAGCTTTAATTTAGAAAGCACACTCAACAAACTGAAAATTATAAGAAAACCACCCATGAATCCTAGCACCGAGCAATTTTAAGCCTCTCAATCATTGAACAATTTTAAGAGTTTTTTCTTCTTAGTCAGTCCCTATATAGTGGAGTACTTTTTATACATAAAAATAATTTAACTTTAAACTTTTTATTTTAACCTGAGACCTTAGTGAGATTAGTTACCGCTCTCCCTAATAAATGGTGGAAACTTTTTTCTTTTTTTTTTATAGGTGTGGGGTGTATGGGTGGGGAGGGGGTGGGGATAAGGTAAAATGATTAATGGTGGAAACTTTCAGGATAGAAACTTTCTTGGACAAAAATATGGGATATAAACTAGTAACCACCAAGTGATACACATTCTAATTAGATATTATATACTTCTAGACTACCTCTAAACAACTATCATATAAGAAGATTTGTATGAATTAATAGAAGATTTGTATGAAAGGGAAAGGCGATAAGAATAAAAAAGAAAGAAAAATTCAAAGAAGAGTCATTCATCTTGAAGGCACATTCTCATTGCTCGTAGTAGTAATGGTATCTTCTAGTTCAAAGAGTTGTAAAAATTTGCTATGTAATCTTATATAGATGATCTACATTTTGATCTTTACCCGAGGAACCAACTCCCCATTCCTTTCCAAATTCAAGAAAAACTATATTTTATGTTAAGCTTAAGAAGTTAAAGTATACTTACAAACATCTCTCTCAAAGATCGGAGATATTGCCTAAACCGAAAGCCGATGAAAATTTTCTTTCTTTTTTGATTTCTGGATAAAAATGAATGGTTATTAGGTTTTTTCGCTAAATTGGTGAAAAACGTTTTGTTTCATGGGTTTGATTATTAAATTAGCATGTATATTTGACTAGATTTTAAAAGCAATTCTATATTTTTTTGAATGTGTGATATCGTTTGTTATGTAATTACTAGATACATTAATTAAAATATTTTGTTGTTGATGAAATGTTAGATTGTTATATAAAAATATAAAATAGTAGACAAATAGATACAAAAAATAAATGGATTTAAGAAAGAAGAACAGATAATTTAACTATGTAATAGATCTTATCCATATTAAATAACTTCATGCAACATGAATAAAATATAGGATATGAATTAGTAACCACCATGCGATACATATTCTAATTATATATTATATACTTTTAGACTACGTCTAAACAATTATCATACAAGCTTAAACTCTAATATTTATGAAAGGAGAAAAAATAATCAAAGAAGGGTTATTCACCTAGCTGTCCAAGGAAAGGAAGGGGGACTTGGTTCCTCGGGCAAAGATCAAAATGTAGATCATCAATATGAGATCACATAGTAAAATTTTACAATTCTTTGAATTTGAAGATATAGTTAGTACTATGAGCAATGAGAATATATATGTAGAACATCATATAAGACTATGTAACAATCTTGTGATTTTATTGTTATAGTTGATAAAGTCTAGTGACTGCACGTGGAACTAACAAATTATAATTTTACAAGACGGATGAAACTGGAGCATGAGACGACGATAACTAACAGACTGCACAGTTATAATAGTAATCCACACAATTCCTATAGTAGTGGATTACACAAAAGTTCTAGTACTAAGTGATGGTGGGCTTTTATATTATTCCAATAACTGTTATACCTCAAATCATAATATGAAACAAAGGGAATATCTATTTCATAACATGGTGTAGCTTACAATTTGAACATTACAGGGCAATTGGGTGAGTTTGATGAGCCGAAGAAGTTAAACAAAGAGATCATTATTTGGTGAAATAGCACCGGTTAGCCAGTTTTCGGACTGATAATCAAAAAATAGCTAGCGTTTGTAAAGTTATTGAAAAATAGCCATTGTTTTATTGAAATAAAGAAAGTTCCAATATAATATGCGGGATTATGGAGCTCTTGTGCATAAACTTCTCGCATATTATGTTGGAATTCCAGCACACGGAAAGTTCCAGCATAATATGCTGGATTGGAGCTCCTGCATATAGGGGTGTCAATGGATATTTAAAAACTGACCAAACCGTACCGATTTTAGGTTTCTTTTAATAAAATGTAGGTTTTATATAAATCTATAGCCGTACCGATAATCAAAGTAGGTTTTTTATTTTGTGAAAATAAACCGAAAAAATACCGAACCATTCCGAATAAATTTACATATAGAAAATATATTTATATATTTAAGTTTAAAAATAATAAAGCATTAAATATTTTTTGAGCATTGGAATTATAAAAATGGTTAAAAGCCAAACGAGTTATTAAACTTAAAATCCTAGTTCCCAAAACTATTATGCTACTCCTATTAAAACTAAATTATTCTTAAGCATATTCGCTAGCAAGATACAAGGTATTCTAGCAATTATGAGTAGTAAACTACAATAAACTGAATATGTTCCCTTTCATATGATTTAAATTTATCTTTTTGAATATTTAATCTTCCATATACTTTATTCTTGAATCCAAGCTTGGTCAATATCTTTTCATTCGTGTGATTTATATTTTCTCTGTCTTTGCTTAGTTTCTTTAATGTTGCTGTAGAATAGTTGATGGATCTAATACTCTGGCCATCTTTCATGTTTTCTTAATTCATCACCCTTTAAACAGTAAAAATGTCTAGAGAGTTTTCCGAAATCCTATAAAAGTACGTATGTTATTGCATTCTACTCGTACTAGTGATTTTATCTAACATCTAAAAAAATATCAAAAATTAACCGAACTGTACCAATACCGAAGAAAAACCAGCATGATTGGTACGGTTTTGAAAAGTCTAATTTTGGTTATACATAATAAAATAATCGAAAAATTCGCATGGTACAAATTTTATAAAATAACCGGCCGAACCGAACCATCGACACACCTACCTGCATATAAACTTGTGACGACCCAAAGGGTCATCACCTGTTTTAATTAATTCTGTGCTTCTGAGGCCTTGAAAACCTCATTTAGAGTTGCCTCGATTTGCGTGCGCAATCCGAGCGCGAGCCGGAAAGCTTGAGTATAAAATTCTGTGAAAAATGCTAAATTTTGATGTTAAAATGAATAAATTTGACCTTGGTCAACGTTTTGGGTAAACGGACCCGGACCCGTAATTTGACGGTCTCGGAGGGTCCGTAGAAAAATATGGGACTTGGGCGTATGCCCGGAATCGAATTCCGAGGTCCCAAGCCTGAGAAATGAATTTTTTTTTTTGTAAAATTGTTTTCTTTAATTGTTTAAGGAAGTTTCAAATGAAAACTGATTTGAACGTGTTGTTATCGGGCCCGTATTTTTGGTTCCGGCGCCCGGTACAGGTCTTATATATGGTTTAAGTCATTCCTGTGAAATTTGGTTGAAAACGGACGTTGTTTGACGTGGTTCGGAGCGAAATTGGAAAATTTGATGTTTTATGAAGTTTGAAAGAATTCATGGATTTTGGGGTTTAATTCGATGTTTATGATGTTATTTTGGCGATTTGATCGCACGAATAAGTCCGTAGAATATTTTTGAAGTTGTGTGTATACTTGAGTTGGAGTTCCGAGGGCTCGGGGTAAGCATTTCAGACCGGGGTAAGCAGTTTACCTCGCGCTTCTGGAGAGCAGTTCAGCGAGAGTTGGGCACACGTGTTGAGTTGAGCACAGCATTTCATCCCCAGACGGACGGTCAGTCCGAGCGGACTATTTAGATTTTGGAGGATATGCTCTGAGCTTGTGTTATTGACTTTGGAGGTTCGTGGGATCAGTTCTTGCCTTTAGCAGAGTTTGCCTACAACAGCAGCTACCAAGTCGAGCATCCAGATGGCTCCTTATGAGGCTTTATATGGTAGACGGTGTCGGTCTCCGGTTGGATGGTTTGAGCCGGGAGAGGCTCAGTTGTTCGGTACGGATCTGGTTCAGGAGGCCTTGGACAAGGTCAGGATCATTCAGGATAGGCTTCGTTCAGCTCAGTCCAGGCGAAAGAGTTATGCAGACCGCAAGGTTCGAGATGTGGCCTTTATGGTTGGTGAGCGGTTATTGCTCCGAGTGTCGCCTATGAAGGGCGTGATGAGATTTGGGAAGTAGGGCAAGCTTAGCCCTAGGTTCATTGGTCCGTTTGAGATTCTAGATCGAGTGGGAGAGGTGGCTTATAGACTTGCTTTGCCGCCGAGCTTATCAGCCGTGCATCTAGTATTTCATGTGTCCATGCTTCGGAGGTATCACGACGATCCAACCCACGTGTTAGATTTCAGCACTATCCAGTTGGACAAGGACTTGTCTTATGAGGAGGAGCTGGTAGCTATTCTAGACCGGCAGATTCGTCCGTTGAGATCCAAGAGTTTTCCTTCTGTTCGTGTTCAGCGGAGAGGTCAGCCTCTTGAGGCTTCGACCTGGGAGTCCGAGTCCGATATGCGGGACCGTTATCCTCATCTTTTCCCCGACTCAGGTACTTCCTTCTTCTGTCTGTTCGAGGACGAACAGTTGTTTCAGAGGTTGAGAATGTGACGACCCAAAGGGTCATCACCTGTTTTAATTAATTCTGTGCTTTCGAGGCCTTGAAATCTCATTTAGAGTTGCCTCGATTTGCGTGCGCAGTCCGGGCGCGTAGCCGGAAAGCTTGAATATGAAATTCTGTGAAATATGCTAAATTTTGATGTTAAAATGAATAAATTTGACCTTGGTCAACGTTTTGGGTAAACAGACCCGGACCCGTAATTTGACGGTCTCGGAGGGTCCGTAGAAAAATATGGGACTTGGGCGTATGCCCGGAATCGAATTCCGAGGTCCCAAGCCTGAGAAATGAATTTTTTTTTTGTAAAATTGTTTTCTTTAATTGTTTAAGGAAGTTTCAAATGAAAACTGATTTGAACGTGTTGTTATCGGGCCCGTATTTTTGGTTCCGGCGCCCGGTACAGGTCTTATATATGGTTTAAGTCATTCCTGTGAAATTTGATTGAAAACGGACGTTGTTTGACGTGGTTCGGAGCGAAATTGGAAAATTTGATGTTTTATGAAGTTTGAAAGAATTCATGGATTTTGAGGTTTAATTCGATGTTTATGATGTTATTTTGGCGATTTGATCGTACGAATAAGTCCGTAGAATATTTTTGAGGTTGTGTGTATACTTGAGTTGGAGTTCCGAGGGCTCGGGTGAGGTTCGAGTAGGTTCCGGGATGCCTTAGGCTTAAAAAAATCAGATGTTGCAGGTTCAGGAGTTGCAGGTCTCTGAACCCTCTAATGCGGTCCGCGAGAAATCGCGTGCGACCGCGGAGGGGCCAGCGCGACCGCGGTCGCCTTTGTGCGGGGCGCGGTGGAGGCTGTGCGGCCGCAATCGGCTTTGTGTGGTCCGCACAGGGTGCTGAATTGCAGGTCTTCAGGTAAGCCTGTGCGGCCGCGGTCCATTTAATGCGATCCGCACAGGGGTCTCAGAGGGGTATAAATAAACGGGATTTTCAGTCATTTCACTTTTCAAAACCCCAATAACATAAGAGGCGATTTTTCAAACAACCTTTCTTCTCCAAAACATTGGTAAGTGATTTCTAACTTATTTTCTTCACTCCTTAACACCTTTTAACATGATTTCAACTTCAAATCAAAGCTTTTCATGGGGAAAAATTGGGAGTTTTGCGTAGAACCTAGGTTTTTCTAAAATTGGGGATTTGGACCTCAATTTGAGGTCCGATTTCAAAATAAATTATATATTTGAGTTCGTGGGGAAATGGGTAAACGGGTTTTGGTCCGAACCTCGGGTTTTGACCACGTGGTCCCGGGTGCGATTTTTGACTTTTTGGGTAGAATTTTGGAAAAACTCATTTTCATGCATTGGGGTTGATTCATTTAGCACTTATTGATGTAATTAAGTAATTTGTGATTAGATACGAGCGAATTGACGATGGAATCAAGGGGTAAAGCTATAATGGAGACTTGAGTTGTGTTCAAGGCATCGAGGTAAGTGTTTGGTCTAACCTTAGCTTGAGGGATTAGGAGTTGAGTCCTATTTGCTATGTGGTATTAGTCGTGTCCGACGTATAGGCATGGTGGCAAGTATCTATACGCTGGTGTCTAGCATGACCGTGAGTCCTTATATTGTGAATATCTTGATTTCATTGTATTCTTCATGCTTTGGTGATGATTTCTAGTTGTTGTTAAAAGTTTGTGGAAGGAATTGAGACCTTTGAACATCTTGGAGCATTGGCTCGAGTTACATTATGAATTGTGGAAGTATATGAGATGATTGAACCCTTTGGAGCATTGACTCAAGTGGTAAAGCGAGTTATGAGGTAAAAATTGAAAGATAGAGAAAGAGTTATTGAAATGTTTCCTTGCCGGGATTTAATTGTTTAATTGTTGTTCCCTTGCCGGGATTTAATTGTTTAATTGTTGTTCCCATGCCGGGATTCCTATATGTTCTTGTTTATTTCCCTTGCCCTTGTTTGTGATTGTTGTTTGGGTGAGGAAGAGTGTTAAATCACGAAGGGTGATACCGTGCACTATTTGCTATTATGAGGAAAGAGTGTAAAGCACGAAGGGTGATGCCGTGCTGCACGATGTACCATTCCGTGCCAATTCTATTGATTATATGTGAGGAAAGAGAGTAAAAGCACGAAGGGTGATGCCGTGCACATTTTATTATTCTAATTGCCTGGGTGAGGAAAGAGAGTAAAAGCACGAAGGGTGATGCCGTGCACGTTTTCATTATATTATTGCTTGGTGAGGACGAGAGTAAAAGCACGAAGGGTGATGCCGTGCACTTGTTTGATTTCTGCTTCTTGTTGACGTTGTAGTTATGTTGTTCCTTTCCTACTTGATGCTTTTTTCGGAACTGTTATCTCCCTGCAACATGTTTCCCCCCTCCCATCCTTACTTGTTTATTTCTGCTTTACTTTCCGTTGTATATTATATAACTGTACAGGTTTTATTTGGTAGTCTGGTCCTAGCCTCGTCACTACTTCGCCGATGTTAGGCTAGGCACTTACCAGCACATGGGGTCGGTTGTGCTGATACTACACTCTGTGCTCTTTTGCACAGATCCAGGCCCCGGAGTAGCATTTGGTCATCAGCAGTAGATTGGGAGCTATCCTTCAGTCCGAGTCTCCGAGGTAGCCCTGCTGGCGTTCGCAGGCCCGGCGTCTCTTCTATCAGTTTTAATGTTCTGTTGTCATTTGTACTCGAGACAGACTATGTTCCTTTCTTTCAAACACTTATTTATAGTAATCGTAGACAGTCCGTGGATGTGTGACACCAAATTCTGGTAAGAGGCATGTGTTGGTCTTCAGGATATTTTTGTCTTATATTTTATATAAGACTTCCGCTAAATTTCATATTCCGCTGTAATTTATTTGTTTATTTTCGGTAAATTTAATTGGTTAGAAAGGAATTGAAAACAAAAAGAGTTAATGATTTCTAAGATTGTGGCTTGCCTAGCTTCTACGAATAGGCGCCATCACGACTCCCGAGGGTGGGAAATCCGGGTCATGACAAAACTTCCCGTATATTATGTTAGAACTCCAGCACATTATGTTGGAAGCTCATATATAAAAAATTCGAACTTCAGCATATTAGCTGGAATATTTTCAGATTTTTAAGCGTGTTTTTGTTCAGATTTTATCTTTACATATCGCCTAGATAAGTATGTTCCATCCAAGTTTTTTAACAATTTTTGTCCGAAAGAAGATGATCTAAATAATTAATGAACTTAAAATGGTAAATATTTTAGGGCAAAGATCATTTTCAGCCCGCGCCAGAAATTATTTACATTCGGTAGCCGGAAAAGTGTATAAAATTTGTATATAATGTATAGAATTATGTATACACACACACAAAATATATGCAAAAATTATATTTTTCGACTATTATTTTGAGAACGGTTACATAATATTATTTTTTAAATATTTTATTTAAGAAATTTAACACGTGGACAAAATTTCATGTGACAGCGCGTGTCAATTTTGTCCTTATCATTTGAATTCCCTTATCTATGTACTACGTTTTATTTTATTTTTTTTATTACCTAAGATTTACCTATAATCTAAATGATGTTACACCTCTTTAAAATTTTAAGTAAGTCCACTAATCTATACTATATTAAGAGTACGAATACCCTTAGCGAAATGTTTTTCACCTTTTTTATCCCTTTAAATTATATTTTACATAGTACAAAATTGTCATTAAAGTCTTTCCCTATTATTTAGATGTTTTAAATCAACTAAAATTGTCACGACCCGAACTTTCCACCCTCGAGAGTCGTGATGACGCCTACTAGTGAAAGCTAGGCAAGCCAACCAACTGAACTATTTACCTTGTTTCCATTTTAATCCGATAACAGTTAAGAGCCAACAATTAGATAACAACAGAATTGAATAAGCGGAAGACTGCATTGTAAAGTTTTAATAATACTGTTAATACCAATCCATAACAAATCTACCCAAGACTGGTGTCACAACTTCATAGACTGTCTAGGAGCACTACAAATAAAGGTCTGAAAGAAATAAATACAATAGTGTCTCTGGAAATACATGAAAGAAACAGGAATAGTAGATAGAAGGAGACGCCAAGGCTTGCGGACGCCTGCAGGACTACCTCGGGTCGCCTGATGAACAAGAAACAACAATCTCACTGCAGTCCGAAGTCTACAGCACTGGGATCTGCACAAAAGTGTGCAGAGTGTAGTATCAGCACAACCGACCCCATGTGCCGGTAAGTGCCTAGCCTAACCTCGGCGAATTAGTGACGAGGCTAGGACCAGACTACCAAATAAATCTGGGCAGTTAAATCATATACAGCGGAAATAGAAGCAGATAATTACAACTAAAGTTGGGCGGGGGAAACATACTGCGGGGATTAACAGATAACAACAGAACAACAGTAGAGAAATGTAAGGAATGCCATAAATCAATTACCAGCAAAGATAAGGAAATAAGAAGAACAAGTACTCATGTAATACCGTTGCAGGCGTGCAACCCGATCCCATTTCATATAGTAGCGTTGTAGGCGTGCAACCCGCTCCCATTTCATATTGTACCGTTGCAGGCGTGCAACCCGCTTCGATTTCATATAGTACCGTTGCAGGCATGCAACCCGCTCCCATTTCATATAATTACCGTTGCAGGCGTGCAACCCACTCCCATTTCATATATTACCGTTGCAGGCGTGCAACCCGCTCCCATTTCATATATTTCCGTTACAGGCGTGCAACCCGCTCCCATTTCATGTATCAACACCAATCATAAAAGAATCCTGGCAAGGGAACAATAGCATAATAACAACATCCCGGCAAGGGAATAATAATATCACAACAAACATCCCGGCAAAGGAACAATAATACCACAACAACATCACGGCAAGGGAACAATAATGATAATTCTCACATGAAGCACAATAAACCACAACGGAGTCATAACGATTACAATACAAGACTCACGGGCATGCTTGACACTGACGTATAGATACTCGTCACCATGCTTATACGCCGTACCCCACAGTTAGCACATAGCAGATAAGACAACTCCTAATCCCTCAAGCTAAGGTTAGACCAAACACTTACCTCGATGCCTCGAACACAGTTCAAGCCTCAACTATCGCTTTACCTCTTGGTTCCACCGCCAATTCGCTCGTATCTAGCCACAAGTTACTTAATTATATCAATAAGTGCTAAATGAATCAATTATAATGCATGGAAATAAGTTTTCTAAAGTTTTTCCAAAAAAGTCAAAAATCGACCCTAGGCCCACATGGTCGAAACCTGAGATTCGAACCAAAACCCGACTACCCATTCACTCACGAACTCAAATATATAATTTTTTTTGAAATCGGACATCAAATCGAGGTCCAAATCCCCAAAATTTGAAAAACCTAGGTTCTACCCAAAACACCCAATTTCCCCCATGAAAACCTTTGATTTTGAGTTGAAATCATGTGAAAAGATGTTAAGGATTGAAGAAAATGAGTTAGAAATAACTTACAATCAATTTGGAGAAGAAATTGCCTTTGAAAAATCGCCCTAGAGTGTTTTGGTTTTGAAAAGATATGAAAAATGGTTGAAAATGCGTCTAAGTGTGAATTTACAGGTCTCTGCGTCTACCCAAAACACCCAATTTCCCCCATGAAAACCTTTGCGACATCGCATTTGCGACACATGTGCATTTGCGACGATTGGCTAACACTGGGGGCATCGCATTTGCGATGAGTTCCTCGCATTTGCTCGTTCAAATTTCCTCGTATGATGTTCAAAGAGCCCAGGCCAGCTTAACCTCACACTCCAGTTCAAATCTGCAACACCCTAAGTCCAAATTCCACTCCGTGGCCTATCCAAAACTCACTCGAGACCTCAGGACTCCAAACCAAATATGCTCACCCACCTAAAAATATCATACGGACTTGCTCGTGCATTCAAATCACCAAAATAACATCAACAACTATGAATTTAGCATCAAAATCATGAAATTACTTAAGAACATCAAATTTCCAATTTTTCTCAAATAAGGTCCGATTCACGTCATTTCAAGTCCGTTTCTTACCAAATTTCACAAACTCATGTTAAATCACATATAAGACCAGTACCGGGCTCCAGAACCAAGATCCGGGCCCGATACCATCAAATTTAAAACACATTTCATTTTCAAAAACTCATATATTTTTTAGAAAATAATTTTCTTTAAAAATTCATTTCTCGGGCTTGGGAGCTCGGAATCCGATTCCGGGCATACGCCCAAGTCCCATATTTTCTTACGGACCTCCCGGAATCGTCGGAACACGAATCCGGGTTCGTTTGCTCAAAATGTTGACCGAAGTCAACTTAAATTTATTTTAAAGGCAAAATTCATCATTTTTCATAGTTTTTCACATAATGGCTTTCCGGCTACGCGCCCGGACTGCGCACGCAAATCAAGGTAAGGTTAAAAGGAGGTTTTTAGGCCTCGAAAAACTGAATTTGCTTCTAAAACAAGTGATGACTTTTTGGGTCATCACATCCTCCACCTCTAAAACAACTGTTCGTCCTCGAACGGACATAAGAAGGAAGTACCTGAGTCGGGAAAAAGATGGGGATAACGGCTCCGCATATCGGACTCGGACTCCCAGGTTGATGCCTCAACATGCTGACCTCTCCACTGAACACGAACAGACGGGAAACTCTTTGATCTCCACTGACGAACCTGCCGGTCTAGAATAGCTACCGGCTCCTCTTCATAGGACAAATCCTTGTCCAACTGGATAGTGCTGAAGTCTAACACGTGGGATGGATCGCCGTGATACTTCCAAATCATGGACACGTGAAACACTAAGTGCACGACTAATAAGCTCGACGGCAATGCAAGTTTGTAAGCCACCTCTCCCACTCGATCAAGAATCTCAAACGGGCCAATGAACCTAGGGCTAAGCTTGCCCTTCTTTCCAAATCTCATCACGCCCTTCATAGGCGACACCCGAAGCAATCTGCTCACCGACCATGAATTCCAAATCACGAACCTTACAGTCGGCATAACTCTTTTTCCTGGACCGAGCTGTACCAAGCCTATCCTGAATGATCCTTACCTTGTCCAAGGCATCCTGTACTAGATCCGTACCCAACAACCGAGCATCTCCCGGCTTAAACCATCCAACCGGCGACCGGCACCGCCTATCATACAAAGCCTTATAAGGAGTCATCTGAATACTCGACTAGTAACTTTTGTTGTAGGTGTCACACCTCCTTTTTACTACCTCCGGAAGGGTATAAGGGAGTTTTTCCCAATTTAAGTGACAATCGAAACGGGATTACTTATTTAAAATTCAGAGTCGCCACTTGGGATAATATATGGTGTCCGAAGTCACCAGTTTAAAATTCCGAATCGAGGAAGTTTGACTCTATTTATGATTTGCGAACACAGAAATTCAGGTAAGGAATTCTGTTAACCCGGGAGAAGGTGTTAGGCATTCCCGAGTTCCGTGGTTCTAGCACGGTCGCTTTGATTATACCTGGCTTAAACAAATTGTTTGATTACTGATTTTAGAACCTATGTGCATTTGCCTCTTAATTAAGAAATTATCTTGAAACGGGTCACGCTCACGTGTACCCATTTGTTTGGCGCGTCAAAAATCAAGTCACGCGAACGTGTCCACCATTAGTAATGCTTTATTATTATTAAGAAAGTTCGGCCAAAGTTGCGCGAACGCGTACTCCGATTTTGCTTTTAGAAACCGTAATCATGTCACGCGAACGTGTTCACAATCACGACGATATACTAAACGCGCCTAAAGCAAAGCAACGGATATTCAAAGGGCTTTCTACACTAAGTTGTAAAATTAATATGAGGGCCATAGATTATGTGATTGGATGGCACACCTCAACTTATTCTAACGTGAATAGACGAAAATAACCAGGTTTTGCCAATTTTTTCTAGAATCATAAACACGAAATCAACCAATTAAACCTCAATCTAAAAACCAGTTAGGATCGGAATATAGGCATAATATATACGGGTACTAATACTAATTTTTTATTAAGCAATATATGTAAAGTTTAAAGTTTGTAAACAAAAACAAATAACAAAAACGGTCTAATAAAGATGAAGATTCCAATGCAACTAGAGATTATCAAAGGACAATTATAACCGCCCCTCTAATCTCAATAGTCCATACTGATGAAACAGTAAATGCAGAGAATAAGAAGAAATGTCTATTTAATTAGGAACAACGTAAACATAATATCCATTAAATAAATAGTGGTAGTAAATTAAAGAAGAAAATTTACCATGTAATGAGAACATGATATTGATCCCTATCGTTGAACACATTGACATGAATATTATCATTGGTGGAAGCATTTAGAAGAGGTCCAGGAAACATACCATTGATAGTTATCACCTTAATGAGGAAAATTTCCTTTCACAGTAATCAAAAATTTCCAGCGTGAAATTTCAGTGAAGAACAGAACCAGCGACCGGAAAACCTCAAACTGCGACTTCAAACTAACCTCAAATCGGAAGCTTCGAACGGATCTCACCCGAAAAATAGGAACTTCGACGGAAAACCAACCGGATTCTGCCTAAATTTGGACGAAACAATAATGAAATGAACCAGGCGACTAGAACCTCGGTCGAACCTAACTCGCAGCTACTGTCCCTTTCTCGTTTCTATTCGTGTGTGTGTATGGCTGCTGGTTCGATATGGTAGGGCGGAGATGAGGTCGTTTGGTGTGAGGTGAAAGGAGAGAGCAGGGGTCGTTTGGGTTGAACGGCGCTGGCTTTTGGTTGATTCACGCTAGGTCTCGTTAGGGATGTGGGGAAGACGACGACGTGGGGGTGGGAAGTCTCAAGGTCGAAAGCGGTGTTGCAGCTTTCTAGGTCTCTTTAGGCTTTTTTTAGGTCTTAGAGTCCTGTGTATTCACGGCTGATTGCTTCTTTTTGTTAGGTTAGCTCCTTTTCAGATTTTAGCCCTTGTTTGTTTTATAGGGTTTTTTTAGGTTAGGGGGTATGGGCCTAGGAATTATGGACTTGAAAATTATGGGCTAGGTCCGAAAATTAGGCTTAAAAATGGGTCACTGAGCCCAAATTTTTATTCTTTCTCCGTGAACAAGACTAAAATACTATCTAATTTATTTATTAATCCTACTTAAGTAAAATAACTATTAAAATAAGACTGACCGTTCAAACGAAACTATTTTTGGTATTTTTCAAGATTAAAAATGACTACAAAATATTAATGAAACTATTTTTTGTAATTTTTATTTTCTTGTAATAAAATAAAGTAAAAGAGTCAAAATTAGTTGAAATAGCGATAATAGGCCTAAATTAAATATTTACAGGCTAAAATATAAAAAATCTTGGGGAGGGTCAAAAATCACATGTCTACATCTGCTCCTCTTTGATTGGAAACACGAAGAGTTTTCAGACAAAGAACGACTAGACAGGTTTTTTGACCCGACCCTTATTTAAGGAGACCAAAAACTAAGAGGAAGGAGAATGTGACCGAGCCATGGTATCTGAGCTGCCTATATATTCTTACATATAAAGGAATCAGGCCACGTGTAGTTCAGAATTAGGAACAGTGATGGAGTACCGAGGTGGAGAGCCGATTGAGGTGTCATTCCGTCGAGGTTCCGGTCCGCGTTCCTGTTATTACATCAAAATAAAAAAATAAAAAAGACTAACTAAGCTTGTCAACTATGAGTTACAAGATTCCTATCTATAAGTCTTCTGAAGCTTGATCTTGAGTCTTGAATGGTTCTTCATGCAGACTTTGGATTTGAACCTTGATGCTTGTTAGTTGCAGGTGCTAGTTCACTCTTCTTCAGCTTTTCGGACCAAAACCGGACATACCATGCTTGTGACTTCAGTCATGTCTTGAGCAGCTCACATCTTTCATCAACTTCTACATTTGGATTCACTTCTTGCCTTTTTTTTATTCTGGATTGTGACTAACTTCCGTTGATCATCTCGGACTGTTGACTCGCATTCTTGCCGCGAGCTTCTTTTGTTGCTGACTTGAATTGCATTCTGAAGTGAATTCCCTTATTCTCCAGGTGGCGCCTGATTGCCAACATTTGAACTGTATTCCCTTGTTCTCCAGGCGGGTGCCTGATTACCAAAACTTGAATTATATTCCCTTTGTTACCTTAAACTGTTTTCCCTTGAAACCTGTGCTATCTTCCTTTGAAACTTGAACTGCTTTCCTTATTCTCCAGGTGGGTGCCTGATTGCCAGAACATGAACTTTATTCCCTTGCTCTCCAGGTGGGCGCCTGATTGCCAAAACTTGAACTTTATTCCTTTGCTCTCCAGGTGGGCGCCTGATTGCCAAAACTTGAACTATATTCCCTTGCTCTCCAGGTGGGTGCCTGATTGCCAAAACTTGAACTGTATTCCCTTGCTCTCTAGGTGGGTGCCTGATTGCCAAAACTTGAACTGTATTCCCTTGCTCTCTAGGTGGGCGCCTGATTGCCAAAACTTTAACTGTGTTCCCTTGCTCTCCAGGTGGGCGCCTGATTGCCAAAACTTTAACTGTATTCCCTTGCTCTCCAGGTGGGCGCCTGATTGCCAAAACTATAACTGTATTCCCTTGCTCTCCAGGTGGGCGCCTGATTGCCAAAACTATAACTGTATTCCCTTGCTCTCCAGGTGGACGCCTGATTGCCAAAACTTTAACTGTATTCCCTTTCTCTCCAGGTGGACGCCTGATTGCCAAAACTTGAACTGTATTCCCTTGCTCTCCAGGTGGGCGCTTGATTGCCAAAACTTCAACTGTATTCCCTTGCTCTTCAGGTGGGCGCCTGATTGCCAACACTTGCACTGTTTTTCCTTGAGACTTGAACTTCTTCTCCTTGTTCTCCAGGTGGGTGCCTGATTTCCAACACTTGCGCTGCTTTTCCCTCGAAACTTGACTTGTTTTTCCTTTGTTCTCCAGGTGGGCTCCTGATTGCTGAACTTGAACCGTCTTCCTTTGAAAATTGCTGCTTTCCCTTTGTTCTCCAGGTGGGTGCCTGATTACCAACATTTGCAGTGTTTTTCCTTGAGACTTGACTCGTTTTCCCTTATTCTCCAGGTGGGCTCCTGATTGCAGATACTCGAACCATCTTCTCTTGCTACTTGGAACTGTTTTCCTTAGAAACTTGCACCATTTTCCCTTGCTTTCCAGATGGGCGCCTGATTGTTGAACTCGCATCGTTCTCCTTTAAAACTTGTGCCGTCTTCCCTTGTTCTCCAGGTGGGTGCCTGATTTCAACAAAACAAACAAAACAAAAGAAATTTTTCTGCCCCAGTTTGATATTGGGAACATCTGTGAGTGTTAACCGAATCATAGTACCCAAAAGCTCTAAGAATTTAAAAGCTAAATCCCATTATCCAGGAGGGTCCTAAAAATTTAAAATTAAATCTCATCTCAAGAGTGACAACTTCAAAGCTAAAATTCTATTTCCTAAAGGTAAAACTTACGCTAAATCTTATTGTCTATGAAGGTCTTAAAAACTTAATACTAAATCCCATTATCCAGGAGGGTCCTGAGAACATTAAATTAAATCCCATTATCCAGGAGTGTTCTGAAAATTTAAATTAAGTCTCATTATCTAGGAGGGTCCTGAAAAGCCGAGAATGAACTTACCTGTTACACCCCAAGTTTTCATACGTGAGAGTACGTCGTAAGTCATTGATGTAAGCTCGAAAATGAGATTATATTTGGAAGCAAATAAAGTAAGTAAATCATGTTAACGTGGAGGTTACAAATATTTAAGATCATTAGTACCAAGTAGCAAGAGGGTTTGAAGGCTTAGAAGCTAAACGAATTGAAGAAAATAAGTTTCGTCGAAAGTCGACAAGTTGGAATGTTTTACCATATACTTTTGGGGTGATACTAGGGTTATTAACATTATAAGGAGATTATATTATGAGTTGTTTTAGTCGTACGATAGTTGGTGTTATGTTTTGAAGTCAAGCGAGTTGTGCAACAAAAGTTGGAAAAAGGTCATCACAAGTTCCATTCATAAATGTGCTGAAAATTAGGTCAAATGTAACTGAGTTTTTCTCCCAAAATACTTGGAATTAGGGGATGATCTACCTATAAAATTAAATATCTATGAGTCTAGTTTCCAACGCATTAAACCGTTCATCAATACGACATCGGAGTAGAGAGATATAGGCATTTTTGCGAGACTGCACAAGCTGCTAGGTGACAAGTAGGTGTGTCACCTACTTGGTTAAATGATAGCCCAAAAATAGGAAATTTCGGGTCGGCCAAAGAGCCCATTTAAAGGGTTATCTCCTGCAATATAACCCTCATTATATATCACAAATAACCAGACCTAAACCCCTGCAAATTTCCTCCCAAAAACTATCCACAAACCCTAATCGATCTTCCCTCTCTTTCAAGTTTTAATTGGGGGTAAAACCTAGAGTTTGAAGAACCAAGGGAAGGGCTGAGTTATCCAACAAGTAAGGTGAGTTTACTGCTCTTTTTCATACATTTATTCTTCTGTGAATTCATGGTAATTCGTTCTATACATGTAAGAACTCACGGGACGGTGATCGGAAGCCGTGAGTTCGAGTTATTCACTTGTAGCGGACTGTTTTGTGGACTGTTTTGTGTTGCTGTTGGGCTGCGTGTTTTACTACNAGGTTTCCACCTAAGCATAGTGACCTAAAAAAAATGATCTTGTAACAACAGTCTCACTACAATATTGTATACACTCCATAAGAACGTGGAACCTATCATGGCTAATGAATGGAAAAAAAAATCAAATCAATCAAAGGGGATGTTTGAGATCATATGAGGTACAGGAAATTACAGTATTCGTGGGCAATAAGACAAGCCAATTATTCATGCAACAAGTGATAGAACGACCACGAAAAGTAATTGCTTACATTTAAGGACAACTGAGAAGGCACAAAAGGAAATTTACGGTTCTAGCAAGTTAAAGGAAGGTTGCGAGTAGTATAAATAGATCGGTGTAGGTCCTAAGGTGAAGCATTGTAGAGCAACAAGGTTTTAGGTAGATAGGAGTAAGGATATGAAAAGGTGAGTGAGAAGGTGACGAGAATATGTATGTCCTCGGGATTAAATCCATCAAAACAAGGGAGCTGATGATTTCCATATGTAATAAAAAGCTCGGTACAACCTGAATGAACACAGAGGAGTCTAAGACTAGGAGCAATTAGAAGAGACGAAATGCTGCCCCGTTAGTAGAATAAGGGTGTAATTGTGATAGATAAAAGGATGACATTTAGGCCTTTGATTGAGGAATAATTTAAAGAAAAGGGATTTTATGAATTGCACGGGATTGGAATACCCCCATAAGATGAATCATGTTAGTATGCTATGAAATACGGTTATTGAGGTATAGTATCGTCCCATGGTGGAACGGGCAAATCACTTCAGATGTTCCCCGATAAGATGTGAGCCCTAGTGACAGTGTATTACGTAAGAGGTTGCAAGTTATCAGTGATAGATTATAGATCAACATTAAGGTGAATAAACAATAGATGGGTACAAGTTCCAAAGTACGAGATGAGATTTATTTGTTATTCTTAAGATGAATAATAATGAGGAAGCACTAAAGGACTTAGATTTATACATATAGGATAAGCAGCGAAAGAGTAACCTGGAGTTGGGTAGCAAACCTCGGTAATAATAAACCGAAGTAAGTTTTATGGTATAGTATAACCTACCTAGATGTAGTAAATCCATAAGGATAGACATACAAGGCTATGAAACAAGAGATAACAATAGTCTTAAGTTCGATAAAGTACCAAGAAAAAGATATCAGTACACCTATAGAAGCCTAGAGGGACAGCTTGTCATAATTCTGTATATGTTCAGAAAGTGAGGCTTAGAGATTGGCTAAAAGATGGAGGAAAAAGGGAAGAAGAGTCGCTAGGTGCTCATACAAGAACACAGTCGTACATACTGAATGACATAAGGTAGCAAATGTTACGATGTTGGAAGAATTCCGACCACATGTCATGGCGTGACAAAGAGGCCTAAAAGGGGGGAATGCCCAAGCGTTTAGATTTATTCACAAAACAGTTGCTTAGATGGCAAGATGAGCATTAAAGTATTCGTAAGAGCCATAGTTTATGAAACTGATAAGCGCATCAGTCAACATTTGAGGACGAATGTTCCAAAGGGGGAATGATGTTACACCCCAAGTTTTCATACGTGAGAGTACGTCGTAAGTCATTGATGTAAGCTCGAAAATGAGATTATATTTGGAAGCAAATAAAGTAAGTTAATCATGTTAACGTGGAGGTTACAAATATTTAAGATCATTAGTACCAAGTAGCAAGAGGGTTTGAAGGCTTAGAAGCTAAACGAATTGAAGAAAATAAGTTTCGTCGAAAGTCGACAAGTTAGAATGTTTTACCATGTACTTTTGGGGTGATACTAGGGTTATTAACATTATAAGGAGATTATATTATGAGTTGTTTTAGTCGTAAGATAGTTGGTGTTATGTTTTGAAGTCAAGCGAGTTGTGGAACAAAAGTTGGAAAAAGGTCATCACAAGTTCCATTCATAAATGTGCTGAAAATTAGGTCAAATGTAACTTAGTTTTTCTCCCAAAATACTTGGAATTAGGGGATGATCTACCTATCAAATTAAATATCTATGAGTCAAGTTTCCAACGCATTAAACCGTTCATCAATACGACATCGGAGTAGAAAGATATAGGCATTTTTGCGAGACTGCACAAGTTGCTAGGTGACAAGTAGGTGTGTCACCTACTTGGTTAAATGATAACCCAAAAATAGGAAATTTCGGGTCGGCCAAAGAGCCCATTTAAAGGGTTATCTCCTGCAATATAACCCTCATTATATATCACAAATAACCAGACCTAAACCCCTGCAAACTTCCTCCCAAAAATTATCCACAAACCCTAATCGATTTTCCCTCTCTTTCAAGTTCTAATTGGGGGTAAAACCTAGAGTTTGAAGAACCAAGGGAAGGGCTGAGTTATCCAACAAGTAAGGTGAGTTTACTGCTCTGTTTCATACATTTATTCTGCTGTGAATTCATGGTAATTCGTTCTATACATGTAAGAACTCACGGGACGGTGATCGAAAGCCGTGAATTCGAGTTATTCACTTGTAGCGGACTGTTTTGTGGACTGTTTTGTGTTGCTGTTGGGCTGCGTGTTTTACTACTGTTTTGTGGAGTTTTGGAGGAGGAAGGATGTGGAAAAACACCATATAGATGTAGGGTTGTGGGCTGGTAGTTCTTTGTAACATTTCCGGGTCGTTTGACACGACTACGGTGGCCGTCGTATGTATGAAGTGATTAGGTTGTGCGTGGACTGTTTTGGGAGGCTCAATATGATTATTATTGATGTTGTTTGGGCTGTTTGGTGATTGTTTGGAATTGTGTGAAGTCATATATATAGGGGAGGTGCTGTCCTTTTCATCGTAAAATAGGTTATGGTCGATACATAATAGTTATGACGCTTGAATGATAACTACAGTATCGTTTCTCTTATTGTAGACTAAGGAGTCATGAAAATTGCATAGCTTGAGATTGGAGCAGTATATACAAGGTATGTTAAGGCTCTTCCTTCATTCTTTTGGCATGATCTAAAGTGAAACAAACATAAACGATACGCTATTTCGTAATGAATCTACTCCTAGCAACTAAGGTTGTCCATGTTATTCTTTCCTTACAAAGTTATTCCAAGAAAGTATATATGATCCTTTAGTTGTCCATGTTATTCTTTCCTTACAAAGTTATTCCAAGAAAGTATATATGATCCTTGAGTCCTAGTGAAGTTCATATTGATGGTATGATGTCCATAATGTTAATCGATGGTGCAATGACCTTATGTCACTCCAAAAGGTTTAGAACGTGACTCCATGAGTCCAGCATGCATTATATATGTATCTACTTTACTCTACCGAGCCGCGCTATAGTCGGCCGGGTATGGCACCTATTGTGCAACCACTGATCAGTTGGGTTTACCGAGCTCCACGTGGCCGGGTACGATTCTACCGAGCCTTATGATGGCCGGGTATGTTTTTACCGAGTCCTCTTTGAGGCCGGGTATGATATGATGATGATGATGCCCACAGAGGCGTATGTTTTTAAAAGCTTATGTATATATATGTATTATGCATTTCATGTCAGTAGCCCCCAGAGGCACTCAGATGTTACAGGTTGTATCTCCTCTATCTCTCTTTACGTTACTGATCTTGTTTATGCTTTCCTGCCTTACATACTCGGTACTTTATTCGTACTGACGTCCCTTTTGCCTGGGGACGCTGCATTTCATGCCCGCAGGTCCCGATAGACAGGTTGACATTCCTCCTAGTAGGCTATCAGCTCAGCGAAGGTGTTGGTGTACTCCACTTGCTCCGGAGTTGCCTATTTGGTCAGTATGCTTTGGATATGTATTGATTGGTATGGCGGAGCCCTGTCCCGACCTTTATGATTTTATGTACTCTTAGAGGCTTGTAGACAGATGTCAGGTGTATGGATACTTGTATGGCCTTGTCGGCCTATGTCTTGAGTTTACAAATGGTCATGTCGGCCTTATAGGCCCGTATGTCACATGTATAAGTTTGTATATCATGTTTGGTCATCATATGTTGAGTATTCCCTTATGTTTTATTCTTGTTATCTCATGACATGTTTTCTATCTCATTTACCCTTGATAGTATGATAAGAAAGATATGTTACGTTGGTACTCGGTTGAGTAAGGCACCAGGTGCCCGTCGCGGCCCTTCGGTTTGGGTCGTGACATTACCTGAGCCGCACTCTCTTCCTGGAGGATCTCTTTAGACCGAACAAAATTCCTTGCCCCTGAACCACGCTTTTCTTCATGGAGGGTTCCTGTAGATTGAACAAATTTTTCTTTGCCCTCCTCAAACCGCCTTTGTGCTGACAAAATTTGGGCACGACACTTGAAAAAATTCAAACTTCCAAGCTTTGATTTGGACACAATTTCATCCCTGTTTCAAACAAAGAGAACTTGTGAGTTCATAAATATGGTGGTTGGTTTGTGGCCTTGACTTTGAGGGTGATTGCTCCTTCACTTCCCATGATAACTTTGATTTCAACTCGAAAGACCTTGCTTGTTTATTGACTAACCACTTTCTCTGTCACCCTTATCACGGAAAATACCTCTGATCCGTTCAAACCCAATACCTTTCATCTGTTGCATTGTGCTCTTGCATTGACATGTACTGAACCTTTGTGTTTCACATGAATCCCAAAACACGACGATTGTTACCAAATCAGTGTGCATGCTGTTCTTTCCCTGACTTATGCCACTTTGAAGTGCTAGCCAGATCCCGTTTTGTGTAATTGGAAAGCTGGTGGCAAATTTTGAAGTCATTTCTCACTTGTTCTGACCAAACAAACTTAGGAAGAGGAAGTGAACGAGACAAAAGGAATAGAGTAAAGGACAATGGAAAGAGATGATTCATAACAAGAAAACCACAAAGAAGAAACTTATCAGATGTGGATACCAACTCTAATGACCATGACATGCACCTGTGGCCTAATCTATCAAGCAAGTCTGATGTTCAACTCTTGTTATACCCCTAAACCGTGAAACTCAGCTTCAGTGCTCCGATTATCCACTCTGATTCACGATCCTCATTCGACTTGTAGTGCTCAAAGGTTTTCACCATCAAGCCTCTCTCATTCTGTTCTTTCTCTCAACTCACCGTCGCCTTATGGTGCCTATGAAGGTTTTCACCAATAAGACTCTCTCATTTTGTTCTTTTCTTCTTATTTCCTCTGATTCTGTAGATGGCAAGGTATCAACCATGGTAAAAATATCATGTGCTCCTAGCATGGCTAACTCGGCACTCTCAAAGATCATCTGGGAGGTCTTTTTTGGACTATAATGTGGATTTTGGACAGGGTTTGAAAGAAAGAAAGGCATAAAGGCTCAAATTAAAACTAAGACAAAGGGTTAATTATTTACAACTTTTGGAATCCAATCTAAAACTTTTTCCCCAATTCTAAAACAAGGGAATTTGTTTCTTTTCTTTTTGAGATGGAATTTCTGCCCACTCTCGACTTCGTGGGATCATGAAATACTTTATTTGGTATGACCGAACCGTAAGGCTGCCTACGTATCTTGTGGTGACAAGAATCAGGTCAAACGTAGTTCACAAAGATACATTTTGTTGTTGCTATTTTTCTTTTTCTCTATTTTTTCTTTTCTTTCTTTTTTTCTTTTTTTTCTTTTCCCTTTTTTTATCTCTATTTTTCTCTTCTTTTTTTTTTGAATTTTCCTTTTGGAATGAACCTTTTAAAATAAACCTATGGGGACATAAACTTTTTTTTCTTTTTCGTATGACTCTAACTTGATTCCAAAAGAGGGGAGGTCAAAGAAATTAGTATAGGCTCAAAAGGGGCACCAAAGGGTATAAAGTGTGTGGATAGCTGAAAGAGGGCCTCCCAATCTCTAAGAACACCAAGTATAACACATGCAACTTGAAAATGAAAAATGAAGATCAAGCATAGCATTTCTTTTGCAGCATCGGCATTGGTATCATTGGTATGTCTTCCACTTTTCTTTAGCACCTTGTCAAGTACAGAACCCTCATTGGGTGATTTCCTCTTCACAATGGATAACCTCCGTCAGTTCGGAGAAAACTTTCTTGGCTTTATCTTGTTACTTGAGGTACACTTGAACTCAAAACTTCTTGCTTCAAATTGTCCGGGATGTACTCACCTTTAACGAATTCTTGTCACCCTATTAACTTACCAAATTATCTGCCCCAGTTTCCCACAATTCGGGCTTTAAGCGATCTCAGAATCTCTTTACTTACTTCCCTCAAATGTCCCTATCATCTTCAAAATTATTTCATTGCTTTATGATTAAACTAACTTTTAAGACCAGGCCTAGAGTTATGCGTGCATGTCATGTCACTAGGGCCAGCATGAAAAGAACTATAAAAAGGAGAAGAGAGCTAAACAAAAATGACTAGAAATAACAGAAAGCAAAAAATTGCATTAGACAGACAGTGAAAGGGTTTGAATAACGAGACAAACAAAACACACTGGGGTTACGACCCTGGAAAAACCTAAATAAAACTAAAAGGGGTACTACGACTAAATGAACTAGGCAAAATAAAAGGACAGAAGGCTTTGAGTCACAAGACAATATCCGGATTATAACCCTGAAAATAACCCGGACAAAATAAATGACAACAAAATGAACCACCAAGACTCCTCCCCGGGTAACCAAGAAGGGAGCGTGTTTCCAACTACCAAGCTCGGCATCTTAGCCACTGAGTTCCACATCAATATTACCACGACCATTACCAATTTCAATATCATTAACTTCACAGAGTGACTCCTTGACTCCTTTGACCAACCCTTCGTTATTGCCAACCATCCCAACAATCTGTGCGTTGTCACGTACCTGTAGAGCATTACGTGTGACACTTGGGGTATTACTACCTTGGACCACAATTATTCCTTCTTGAATCATTCTTTCTATTTCCTTTTCAAAGCACGGCAATCTTCAATGCTATGCCCTTGGACATTAGAGTGGTACATGCACCGTGCAGTAGGATCAAATCTTTTTGCATATGGGTCCGGAGTATAGCCGAGGAGCGGCTTAATCAGGCCAGAATGTTTTAACTTCTCAAACAAGCTTGTGTAGGACCCCCCCGATTGGCGTGAAACTATTTCTTTGCCTTTTTTCCCCTCTCTGCCCCTGTTTTCTAGGGTTGTTGGATGCTCGAAAATGCTATGAAGGCGCACGAGAACTTTGGGATGCTGGTGCTCGCCCTAGGGAGTGACCTAATGGTTGGACAGATGGCCGGATGTTGTTCGGAGGATAATACTGGGGTGGATTATGTGTAGTTTGGGGATGTTCATGGAGTCGGTATTGAGGCTGAAAGCGTTTAGCAGGAATACCCACTGGATCCTGTCATTGGCGGGGCTCAGCAACATCTTTTCTATCAATGGGAGGACTGTCCCGAGCAACTTGTTCGTTCCATCTGAACCAAAATTCCCTAAAACTTTCCTTGGGTTTCTTTTCCATCTGAGATAGGGAGGAGTGGTATGGGACAATGTCTATATTGTACTGAAAGTGTCGCACAAAATCTTGAGCCATATCATCCCATGTATGCCACTTACCGACATCTTGACGAGTATGTCATTCCAAAGCTGCCCCAGTCCGGCTCTCACTGAAATACGCCATGAGCAACTTATCTTTCCCGCCAACACTTCTCATTTCACTTCAATAACCCCTCAGATGGGCTATTGGATCTCCACGCCCCTCATAGAAATTAAACTTTGGCATCTTAAACCCCTTCAGCTTTCTGGATATCTCATCTTGCTCCACTGCCTTAGCAAGCTTTGCAGTCTCACTGGGAGGCTCATAATGAGGAGCGTAAGAGTATGGACCCGAGACCTTGAAAATTGGTTCTGGAGCATAGTGTTGGGCATCGAGGATTTTGAACACAGTCTCGCTAGAGGATCGAGGAAAGGTAGCAGGTGGATGAGCTACAAAAACATGAGTGGTCAAAGGTGCGGGGTATGAGGTGGTTCTGGGGGGTGGAGTGTGAAGGGGTTGTGGGGAGGTATTCTGAACTTGTGACAGTGGCGGAATGGTGACAAGGCTTTCAGTGTAGTTAGTGGGAACTGATAGTGGAGGACGCCCACTAATCCAGGCTTGGTATATTTCGACCATCTGTCCTTTCAACCTTAAGACCTCTTTTTTCAACTCAGATTCTGATTCAACAATTCCCTTAGACGGATCAATTACCCATGTGTCCAAGTCTTTGCTAGCCATGGCTACCTTGCTCTTTGACCTTGTGTTGTATGGATGAGTTACTTAAGAACCAAAAACCAACCACCCTTCTGCTCAATGAAGATATCAAAAGGAACAAAATGGGGTCATCCTGTTAGCGTTAGGGTATTTAACAACTAAAATATCACATTGCGTGCAAGGCACCTAGCAACAATTAATGGTTCTTGAATGACTTCGACGGTCATAAGGTCACTTGGCATCATCCCAATTTTGTTCATTTCAATCTTCTCTTTTCTTTTCTTTTCTAGCACTTCCTGGCTTGCTCATTTTCCTTTATTTTTTTTTCTTTCTGATTATCGCTCTTTTCTTTCCTCTCATTTCTCACATCCCACAATTTCACCCCTTTTTTTGTTTCCTTTTTTTTTTGTCCTTTTTTTCTCTTTTTTCTTTTCTTTTTCTTTTAATAATAAAAAAAATGATTCGATCGAACCCTATGCAGGTTGCCTACGTATCATGACACTGCATGAATCAGATCTTTGCGTAGTTCGGGAAGATCGGGAATAAAGTAAACAAACTAACGTTCTCAATTTCTTTTTTTTTTTTTACTTTAATGAATACTCTGATGAGAAATTATTAAGGAAAAACCCCTAGAAGAGAAAAATATTTTTTGATTTTTTTTAAGGACGGAAATATAAAGGATGAACCAAAGAAAAATATTTTGAATTTTCGTTTGATATCCTGAAAGAAAGATTTCGACCAAAGAAATGAAAAAGATAAAAAAATGCTTTTGGATTTCAGTTTTGATTACCTAAGGGAGAAACTCAGAAGATAAACTAAAGATAAAGTATGTTATTTTTTTCTTCTTCTATGTACAATGTCCTAAAGTTCTAATAAAATAAAAAGAATTTTTTTCTATTCATTTTTCATTAATTTCCCAAAGAAGAACCTCAAAAGAAAATCTTCAGATTTTTGGAATTAATATCTTAAAAGAAAACTTTTAAACAGGTACTAAAAGAAAATTCTCTTTTTTTGAATTTTTAGTCTTAATATACTAAAGGAAATATAAAAGCAGTTTTTTTATTTTGAGTTCTAGACAGTAATTTCCTAAGAAAAACCACAAAGTTTTTTTTTTTGAACTTCTAGAGTTAGTATTCTAAAAAAAACATCTAACAGAAATATAAAATGCAAAATATCTTTCTTTTGGATTTTTGAGTTACAACACACTTTTTCAAATACAAAGTACAATAACAAAAGACTCGACATTACTGTACAAAACTAGAAAGTAAAAGACGACATAAAATGAAGAACAGACTCAAAACATAAAAAATAAAAATCTCCTTAAGCAACTCCTGAATGAGCGATCCTGACTGGATGGTCCTAGGGCGTCTGTCATGCCCAAACCCCGGTAAGTAGATCCACACCTGTATGAGAAAGCTGAAACCAACACTATGCGAGACAATAACATTCCCTACTAGACACATGCAAGACATAGTTGTGACTATTTTTCTAAAATTAACCTATGTGGCTAAAAGTGGCTAAAATGCAAGATTTGGCTAAGACCCCGCGAAGCCAAGAACCTAAGACTCACTAGGAAGACCGGACCTTATGTGGGCTGCCTACGTATCACGCCCCGAAAGACGAGAATCAGGTATGCATAGTTCGGGCAGATTGGATACGGGCGAGAATTTTTTAAAAAAACAACTAATTTAGAGAAAACATATTTTTTGTCTTATGTTTTGAAAAATGATGAAACATGTAAACTCTTTTGGATTTTCTTTTTCTTTTTTTTTGATTGATTTTTGAAAAAATGATGGGGAAAGTGCAGAATTTTGGATTTTCTTTTCATTTCATTTTTTTTGGTTTTTTCTTGAAAAAAGTGTTAAAGAAAATTATAACTGGGCCCTACTTGCCTCATTTTCACATTTCACCCTCTCTTTTTTTTCTTTTTTTTTATTTGCCCTCAACTATCATTGGTCCGCCAAATGACCCTTTTACCCTTGAAAAAATACAACATGTAGCATATAGGATGCATCAAGATGGTTTGTTATTTTGGGTACCTGTCCTAGACGGACCCAACCCCTGTGTTGAGTCCCCTAAGTCAAATGCACATGATGTAAACAAGCGTTCCTACTAGGGATCCGGCATGAGGCTGTGTTTTTCTAGGTTTAAATCCTGGGGTTGTGTTCTAGACTTGGGTTACCCGAGCGGACAACTGGGGTCGAAGAGGGGGCAACGTACCGGGAGCACTAAAGTCTACCCGGCCTTGTTACTGGCCCAACCTCGTTCTATTTGGTGTAATTTCTACAGAAAAAGCGGGCCACGCGAACGTGTGCACCATTTTCAGAAGACTCAGAGGGGTGGCGTGAGAAGACAGTTATATACAATTCAGACAACATTAAAGCGGTAAACATATAGCATTTAGCACAAATGGCTCACAGAATACAGTAATATTAACAATAAGTAAAGCCAAGAAAAAATCATAAAAACAAGCTTGAATTATTGAACCCTGAACCAGAGATTCTGGGTTCGTTCCCCAGCAGAGTCGCCAGAGCTGTCACACCTCCTTTTTACTACCCCCGGAAGGGTATAAGAGAGTTTTTCCCAATTTAAGTGACAATCGAAACAGGATTACTTATTTAAAATTCAGAGTCGCCATTCGGGATAATTTATGGTGTCCCAAGTCACCAGTTTAAAATTCCGAATCGAGGAAGTTTGACTCTATTTATGGTCTGCGAACACAGAAATTCAGGTAAGGAATTCTGTTAACCCGGGAGAAGGTGTTAGGCATTCCCGAGTTCCGTGGTTCTAGCACGGTCTCTTTGATGATACCTGGCTTAAAAAAATTGTTTGATTACTGATTTTAGAACCTATGTGCATCTGCCTCTTAATTAAGAAATTATCTTGAAACGGGTCACGCGCACGTGTACCCATTTATTTGGCGCGTCAAAAATCATGTCACGCAAACGTGTCCACAATTAGTAACGCTTTATTATTATTAAGAAAGTTCGGCCAAAGTTGCGCGAACGAATACTCCGGTTTTATTTTTGGAAACCGTAATCATGTCACGCGAACGTATCCACAATCACGACGATATACTAAACGCGCCTAAAGCAAAGCTACGGATATTCAAAGGGCTTTCTACACTAAGTTGTAAAATTAATATGAGGGCCATAGATTATGTGATTGGATGGCACACCTCAACTTATTCTAACATGAATAGACGAAAATAACCAGATTTCGCCAATTTTTTCTAGAATCATAAACACGAAATCAACCAATTAAACCTCAATCTAAAAACCAGTTAGGATCGGAATAGGCATACTATATACGGGTACTAATACTAATTTGTTATTAAGAAATATATGTAAAGTTTAAAGTTTGTAAACAAAGACAAAAAACAAAAACGGTCTAATAAAGATGAAGATTCCAATGCAACTAGAGATTATCAAAGGACAATTATAACCGCCCCCTCTAATCTCAATAGTCCATACTGATATAATAGTAAATGCAGAGAATAAGAAGAAATGTCTATTTAATTAGCAACAACGTAAACATAATATCCATTAAATAAATAGTGGTAGTAAATTAAAGAAGAAAATTTACCATGTAATGAGAACATGATATTGATCCATATCGTTGAACACATTGACATGAATATTATCATTGATGGAAGCATTTAGAAGAGGTCCAGGAAACATATCATTGATAGTTATCACCTTAATGAGGAAAATTTCCTTTCACAATAATAAAAAATTTCCAGCGTGAAATTTCAGTGAAGAACAGAACCAGCAACCGGAAAACCTCAAACGGCGACTTCAAACTAACCTCAAATCGGAAGCTTCGAACGGATCTCACCGGAAAAACAGGAACTTCGACGGAAAACCAACCGGATTCTGCCGGAATTTGAACGAAACAATAATGAAATGAACCAGGCGACTAGAACCTCCGTCGAACCTAACTCGCAGCTACTGTCCCTTTCTCTTTCTATACGTGTGTGTGTATGGCTACTGGTTCGATATGATAGGGCGGAGATGAGGTCGTTTGGTGTGAGGTGAAAGGAGAGAGCAGGGGTCGTTTGGGTTGAACGGCGCTGGCTTTTGGTTGATTCACGCTAGGTCTCGTTAGGGATGTGGGGAAGACGACGACGTGGGGGTGGGAAGTCTCAAGGTCGAAAGCGGTGTTGCAGCTTTCTAGGTCTCTTTAGGCTTTTTTTAGGTCTTAGAGTCCTGTGTATTCACGGCTGATTGCTTCTTTTTGTTAGGTTAGCTCCTTTTCAGATTTTAGCCCTTGTTTGTTTTATAGGGTTTTTTTAGGTTAGGGGGTATGGGCCTAGGAATTATGGACTTGAAAATTATGGGCTAGGTCCGAAAATTAGGCCTAAAAATGGGTCACTGAGCCCAAATTTTTATTCTTTCTCCGTGAACAAGACTAAAATACTACCTCATTTATTAATTAATCCTACTTAAGTAAAACAACTATTAAAATAAGACTGACCGTTAAAACGAAACTATTTTGGTATTTTTCAAGATTAAAAATGACTACAAAACATTAATGAAACTATTTTTTGTAATTTTTATTTTCTTGTAATAAAATAAAGTAAAAGAGTCAAAATTAGTTGAAATAGCAATATTAGGCCTAAATTAAATATTTACATGCTAAAATATAAACTTTTTTGGGTAGGGTCAAAAATCACATGTCTACAGTAGGCAAACTCTGCTAAAGGCAAGAACTGACCTCACGAGCCTCCAAAGTCAATGACAAAAGCTCGGAGCATATCCTCTAAAATCTGAATAGTCCGCTCGGACTGCCCGTCTGTCTGAGGATGAAACGCTGTGCTCAACTCAACTCGTGTGCCAACTCTCGCTGAACTGCTCTCCAGAAATGTGAGGTAAACTGCGTACCTCGGTCTGAGATGATAGACACGGGCACACCATGAAGGCGAACAATCTCCCGGATATAGACCTCAACTAATCTCTCGGAAGAATGGGAGACTGCCACAAGAATGAAATGTGCTGACTTGGTCAGCCTATCAACAATCACCCACACTGCATCGAACTTCCTCTAAGTCCGTGGGACTCCAACAACGAAGTCCATAGTGATACGCTCCCACTTCCACTCAGGAATCTCAATCTTCTGGAACAAACCACCAGGCCACTGATGCTCATACTTAACCTGCTGACAATTCAAACACCGAGCCACATACTGTGACGACCCGGCCAGTCGTCTCATGAGTTACCGCTCCGTTTCCCCCATTTCTGCTTCTAATTGCTTTGTATGGTTCTATATGTGATCGGGTTGATTAGTTAGAGTTCGGAGAGGATTTGGTAAGAATTTAGACAATTAGTCCCTTTAGAGTGAATTTATGTTGGAAAAGTCAACCGGATGTTGACTTGTGATTTAGAGGGCTCGAATGTGAGTTCTGATGGTTCGGTTAGCTTCGGGAAGTGATTTATGACTTAGGAACGCGATCGGAATGGATTTTGGAGGTGTAGAGATAATTTAGGCTTGAATTGGCGAAGTTGATATTCAGGCGATTTTCGATTGTTAGGTGAGATTTTGATATAGAGGTCGGAATGGAATTCCAAGAGTTGCAGTAGCTCCGTTGTGTCATTTGGGATGTGTGTGTAAAATTTCAGGTCATTCGGACGTGGTTTGGTTGGGTTTTTGATCAAAAGCGTAATTCGGAAGATTTTAGAAACTTAGGCTTGAATCCGATGTGTTTTGGGTGATTTGATGTTGTTTGAGGTGTTTTGATGATTGGAACAAGTTTGAATAAGGTATTGGGTTATGTTTGTGCTTTTGGTTGAGGTCCCGGGGGCCTCGGGATGATTTCGGGTGGTTATCGGAGAAATTAGAATTCGGATGCAACAACTGATATTGTTGCTTCTGGTATTTTTGCATCTGCGGTTTGGGGACCGCACGTGCGGCACCGCATAAGCGAAGAGGTGGCCGCAGAAGCGAAAAGTTGGTCAGGTGTGCTGTGGCCGCAGAAACGGTAAGGAGACCGTATCTTCGATGTCGCAGATGCGGAATTATGGCCGCAAATGCGGTTTAGGCTGGATAAATGAATTTCCGCAGAAGCGGATGAGTTAACCGCACATGCGGCTGAAGTGCTGCAGATGCGGAAAGGCCCGAGCAGAACATATAAGTTATTTCATTTCGCGAAATTTAGTTATTTCACCATTTTTGGACTTCGGCTTGGAGCTTTTTGGGCGATTTGAGAGAGGGATTTCAGGGAAGCTTCATTGAGGTAAGGGATTTGGACTTGAAACTCATTACTATGCTATTATTCCATGGATTAAAGCTAGAAATTATAGAAATTAAGGGTGAAATTTGGGGAAGCTAGGGCTTAGAATTCGGAGACTTATGATTGAGGATTTGATGGACCGTTTGGGGTCGGATTTGAGAACTTTTGATATGTATGAACTCGTGGGGAGATAAGGAATCTATTGGTGTGAAAATTTCTGATTTTCGAGATGTGGGCCCGGGGTCGGGTTTTGGTAATTTCGGGATTTGTGCCCTTTATTGATTGTTTTCGTTTGGGCTTTGTTCCCTTAGCATATTTTGACGTCCTCGTTATAGATTCGATGCACGTGGAGGCCGATTCGAGGGGAAAATGCATCGCGAGCTAGAGATTTAGCCGGTTCGAGGTGAGTAATGATTGTAAATGATGTTCTGAGGGTTTGAAACCCCAGATTGCACATCGTAGTGCTATATTGAGGTGAGGCACACGCTTAATGACGAGCGTGGGGTCGTGCACTATTGGGGATTGTGACTTGGTCCGTCCCGATTGATGATTTTACCGCGTATTTGATTGAAAACTATTTGCTATCATCATTATTTGGGCTGAATGCCATATTTGGGCTTAGTGCCAACTATTTGAACCCTTCGGGGCTAATTATTGATATTTTTCCTCACTGTTTTGACTTAATACTTGAACTCAGTCATGTTATTTTCCACTGTTTTACTACTCAGCCATTTTTACTCAGTTTTGAGACTTAAATGATATTCTAAATGATGTTTGGGCTGATAAACACTGTTTTACTACTGCCCGAGGGGCTTGTGATGATTTTTGACTGAGTATGGCCGAGGGCCTATATTGTGAGGAAACACTGATACTGATTTGAGGCCGAGGGCCTGAGGTATATACGCCACAAGGTGGCTTGACTGATATGAGGCCGAGGGCCTATATTTGATGCCACGAAATGGCTTATTATTGCGCTTGGGCCGTAAGGGGCCCCTCCAGGAGTCTGCACACCCCCAGTGAGCACGGGTACCCATTGTGATGTGAGATTGAGCCCGAGGGGCGGAAATTGTTGATACTGTGCCCGAGGGGCAAACTTTTATTTGCTTACTTTATCTTAACTGTCTGTCAATTACCTGTTTATTTGTTGAAAAAGGATTTTTCTCCACCCTTTCACCGGTTTACTGCTTTTAAATGATTTGACTGCTTCATTATAGAATTCCTTGTACTTTACGTGTTTTCTTACTTTCAGTCATTATTTACATTTGTTACTCACTGAGTCAGAGTACTCACATTACTCCCTGCACCCTGTGTGCAGATTCAGGCGTTGCTGGTTCTGCTCCCGAGTGCTGATTCCTCCAGCTTCAGGAGGGCGTTTAAAGATTACGAGGTAGCTGTTGACGTCCGCAGCCCCCGTGTCTATTCTCCTTTATTGCTTCTGTTCCTTTTTCAGACATTTGTACTAGTTTATGGTTTTATGAGAATTGTATTATGACTCATAGATGCTCGCGACTTGTGACACCCCGGTTAGGGCTGTGTCGGGTTGTATTTCCGCTACTTATTATCATTAAATCATGTTTTGGACTGCTTTTATATTTGTTTAACTGTTTAAAAAGTGAATTAGGTTCAATTGGCTGGCCTCGTCTTCACGAGAGGCGCCATCACGATCGGGTTTGGGGTTAGGGTCGTGACACAAACGCAACAATGTCCTTCTTTATTCTCCTCCACCAATAATGCTGCCGTAAATCCTGATACATCTCGGCGACGCCCGGATGAATAGAGTACCGGGAACTATGGGCCTCCTCTAGAATCAACTCCCGAAGTCCATCCACATTAGGCACACAAATGCGATCCTGCATCCTCAAAACCCCATTATCTCCTAGTGTGACCTGCTTGGAATCTCCGTGCTGCACCGTGCCTCTGAGAACACATAAATGAGGATCATCATACTGTCGATCTCGGATACGCTCCAATAAAGAAGAGCGAGCAACTGTGCAAGCTAATATACGGCTGGACTCAGAAACATCCAACCTTACGAACTGATTGGCCAAAGCCTGGACATCCAAAGCAAGCGGTCTCTCACCGATCGGAATATACGCAAGACTGCCCATACTGGCAGACTTCCTACTCAAAGCATCGGCCACCACATTGGCCTTTCCCGGATGATATAAGATGGTGATATCATAGTCTTTTAATAGCTCCAACCACATTCTCTGCCTCAAATTTAGCTCCTTCTGCTTGAACAAATACAGCAGACTCTTGTGATCCGTGAAACACCTCACATGCCACGCAATATAGACAATGCCTCCAAATCTTCAATGCGTGAACAATAGCCGCTAACTCCAAATCGTGAACCGGATAGTTCTTCTCATGAATGTTCAACTGACGTGAAGCATAAGCAATGACCTTGCCATCCTGCATCAACACCCCCAAGTCCAATACGAGATGCATCACAATAAATTGTGAAAGGCCCTGAGCCTGTGGGCAAAACCAACACGGGTGCCATAGTCAAAGCTGTCTTGAGCTTCTGAAATCTCGCCTCACACTCATCTGACCATCTGAACTGGGCACCCTTCTGGGTCAACCTGGTCTCGGGTCTGCAATAGATGAAACCCCTCCACGAACCGACGATAATAGCCTTCCAAACCCAAGAAACTCCGGATCTCTGTAGCTGATGTGGGTCGAGGCCAGATGTGACGACCCGACCCGTCGTCTCATGAGTTACCACTCTGTTTCCCCCAATTTCAGCTTCTTTATGCTTCATTATTAGTGTCTTGTGTGATCGAGTTGGTTTGGAGTGATTATAGTAGGAAATGAGACACTTAGTCTCTTTTAAGAAGGCTTGAGTTGGAAAAGGCAACCGGATGTTGACTTATGATCCAAGGGTCAGAATGGAATTCCGAGAGTTGCTATAGCTTCGTTATGTGATTTGGGATGTGTGTGTAAAATTTCAGGTCATTCGGAGGTGATTTGGTTAGGTTTTTGATCAAATGCGTGTTTCGGAAGTTTTAGAAGAACTTAGGCTTGAATTCGATGTAATTTGATGGTTTTGGTGTTGTTTGAGGTGTTTTGGTGATTGGAGCAAGTTTGAATGATGTTTTAGAATGCGTTGGTGCTTTTGGTTGAGGTCCCGGGGGCCTCGGGGTGATTTCGGATGGTTAACGGGGAGTTTTGGACTTGGGAAAATTGCAGAAAATGCATCACCTGTTGCAGGGTATTTTTGGTCATCGCGATCGCGGGAGGACCCTCGCGATCGCACAAAAGGAATTTGAGGCAGCATGTTTTTTTTCTACGCGATCGCGTAGAGGGGATTGCGATCGCATAGGCTTGTGAGGTATGCCTTCGCGATCGCGTGAGGGATAATGCAATCGCATTGAGTTAGGAGAGGCAGTCATCGCGTTCGCGGGGCTTCATTCGCATTCGCATAGGCCAATTTTGAGACTTGGGAAATTTGTGCATCGCGATCGCAAGCCTGGGGCCGCGATCGCATAGAAGAAAAACCTGGAACTGGGCAGAAGCTATAAAACATTTTGTTCCGCGAACCTAAGTCATTTTCCACCATTTTTAAGCACCTTGAGAGCTATTTGGGAGAAATTAAAGAGGGATTCGAAGAGGATTAATTGGAGGTAAGTTCTATAAACTAAAAACACGATTATATTATGAAATTAACCTTGAGATTCATGAGAATTTAACTGAAAAGGGAAGGAAAACTAGGGCTTGGGTTTTTGAAATTTTAAATTGGGATTTGATGGGTCATTTGAGCTCGGATTTGAGAGTTCTTGATATGTATGGACTCGTGGCGAGAAAAGGAACCCGTTGATGTGAAAATTTCTGAGTTTTGAGAAGTGGGCCCGGGGCTCGGGTTTTGCTAATTTCGAGATTCTTGATATTTTTCGATTGTTTTCGATTGGGTATTGTTTTCTTAGCATATTGTGACGTATTCGTTGTGGTTTTGATCAGATTCGACGCGCGAGGAGGTCGATTTGAGAGGCAAGGGCATAGCGAGCTAGAGTTTGGCCGACTTGAGGTGAGTAATGATTATAAATGATGTCCTGAGGGTTTGAAACCCCGGATTTGCACAACGTAGTGCTATGTTGAGGTGAGACACATGCTGTATGATGAGCGTGGGATCCTTTACTACTAGGGACTGTGACTTGGTCCATCCCGATTGGTGATTTTTACTGTATTTTAACTGAGATTTAATTATTATCATTATGATCTAGGCTAGTTGCCATGTTTGGGGCCTTGTGCCGACCTGTAGAACCCTTAGGGGCATTTTTACTGATTATCCTCACTTTACTTATTAAAAATCATACACTCAGTCATGTTTCTAACTGTTTAACACAATATGAACTGGTTGTTGAAATGCTAATTCTAAATGGAAGTAATATGTGGGCTGAGATCCCTATCTTATATTAGTATGCCCGAGAGGCTGTGTTTATATTGACTGAGAGGGGTTGAGAACCCAATAGTGAGGATGTTTTATATGTTATGGATCGGGCTGCATGCCGCAGCAATATATTTATATGGATCGGGCTGCATGCCGCAGCAAGTGTATATTTATATATATTTGGATCGGGCTGCGCACCGCAGCAATATAGCGCTTGGGCTGTAGGAGCCCCTCCAGAGTCTGCACACCCCCAGTGAGTGCAGTCGACTATTGTTATGGATCGGGCTGTGCGCCACAGCGATATACGGATCGGGCTGCACGCCGCAGCGGTATATTTATGATTTCGTTTATTGTGAAAAGTATATGAGTTGAGTATTGAGGAAAAGTAATAAATAAATGAACAAAATGCTCGAGGAGCGGATTTTATACTTGATTAATATTTGTTAAGTTACCTGTTCTACCTTCTTTTAAGGAATTTCACCTGACTTCTTCATTATCTGCTGTTTAAATGGCTTTACTGCTTTGATATAGAACTGCTTGGTGCCTTTAAGCGATTTCATACTGTCAGTTATTATTTATTATAATTACTCACTGGGTCGGAGTGCTCACATTACTCCCTGCACCGTGTGTGCAGATCCAGGTGTTCCTGAGGTGTAGTACGAGCTATCCTGCGGTTCAGATTTCATCGGAGTTATCGAGGTAGCTGCATGGCGTCCGCAGACCCGATTTCTCCCTCTATCTTTCTTTACCTTTACGCATTTAGACTGTTCCTGTATTAGACTGTTGAACTTATGTAATAGAGGCTCTTGACTTGTGACACCGGATCGATGGGCCATTGTAGAGATTATTATTATTGTGGTTTTCGCACATTTCATCTTTTATTTCAGACTTCTATTCATATCAGTTTGGTAATTAAATTCTGTTAATCGGTATTGAATTTTACTGAAAGAGGATTGAGAGTGTTGAATTGGTCGGGCTTGCCTAGCATTGTGTTGGGCGCCATCACGACCGGGGTTGGGGTCGTGACAAGTTGGTATCAGAGCCTAGGTTACTAGGTCTCGCGAGTCATGAGCCCGTTTAGTAGAGTCTCGTGGATCGGTACGGAGACGTCTGTATTTATCCTCGAGAGGCTGCGGAACCTTTAGGAAAACATCATATTCTTGGAATTCTTGTCGTGCGACCTTGTTGAATCGAGAACTAAACTTCTATTATTCTGTTCTCTCACAGATGGTGAGGACACGAGCTACCGGACGAGGTGGACGACCACCGGTACCACCCACTGAGGCCACCAGAGGCCGTGGACGCGGTCGTGGTCGTGGCAGAGGCAGAGTAGTGAGGGCAACATCTGTTGATCCACCAGCTGCCCCAGCTCCGGATCAGACTCCAGCAGCACCAACTCAGGCACCAGCCGTGCCCATCGTGATTCCGGGTCCACAGGAGACCTTGACACAGATTTTGATAGTTTGCACTAGCCTGGCTCAGGCAGTTTTAGCCACCACAGGAGCAGCTACTTCGCAGGCCGAGGGAGGCAATCAGACCCCCGCTGCTCGCACACCTGAGCAGGTAGTGCAGGGACTACAGACGCCAGAGGCACCTCCAGCTCAGAAGGTTGCACCAGTGCAGGAGTTCAGGGTTCCAGCTATGCCGGAGGATGAGCAGCGTCCTCTTGAGAGGTTTGGTAGACTCCAGCCTCCGACATTCAGTGGTGCTGAGGGCGAGGATGCCCAGGGTTTTCTTGACAGGTGTCAGCGGATGCTCCGTACAACAGGGATTCTTGAGTCTAGCAGTGTGGCATTTTCCACCTTTCAGTTTACTGGGGCTGCCTTCACTTGGTGGGAGGCGTATGAGAGACGTAGGCCTATTGGTGCAGTGCCCCTTACTTGGCAGGAGTTCTTCACTCTCTTCTTGGAGAAGTATGTACCGCAGTCCCGCAGAGAGGAGCTGCGTAGGCAGTTCGAGTGGTTTACACAGGGAGATATGACCGTGACTCAGTACGAGATGAGGTTTTCGGAGTTCGCTCGTCATGCCACCTGGATGATTTTGTCGGTCTGTGAGAGGATCAGGAGATTTGTGGATGGCCTTAACTACCATCTCCGTATTCTGATGACTAGAGAGAGAGTATTGGGTGCTACATTTGAGGAGATGGTGGATATCGCTCGTGAGATTGAGTTAGTTCGCCGTCGAGAGCGAGAGGAGAGGGAGGCCAAAAGTCCTCGTGGATCGGGTAGTTACAGTGGTGCTCCTTCGAGGGGCCAGTTCCAGCATGGTAGAGGTCGTTCCTTCAGGCCTGCTCAGTCGGGCCGCCCAGAGTATCATGGGGCATCTTCAGGTCGTGGTCATCATGGGTCTCAGCAGGGCCAGCCTTCACTCAGCGCCCTCCCAGCTCAGAGTTCATCTCGTTCCCTATCAGCTCAGGGTTCTTCTGCGCCGAGTGCATCTGCTAGTCACTCAGGTGCGAGGGGTTCCCTTCAGTCCCCATCTCCAGCACCGGGTAGTCGTTATGAGTGCGGAGGGTTTGGTCACATGAGGAGGCAGTTTCCTCGACTCCGTGATGGTTATCATCAGCAGAGGGGTCAGCCCTCGACTTCTGCTCCAGTTACTTCACCACCCGCCCAGTCAGCTAGGGGTGGAGATCAGGCAGCCAGGGGTCGCCCTAGAGGGGGAGGTCGATCAGGCGGTGGCCAAGCTCGTTTTTATGCTATACCAGGCAGGACAGATGCCATTGCTTCAGATGCTGTCATTACAGGTATTGTTTTAGTCTGCCACAGAGATGCCTCCGTATTATTTGATCCCGGTTCCACCTATTCTTATGTGTCCTCATATTTTGCTCACTATTTGAGTGCGCCCCGGGAGTTTCTTGCTTTACCTGTTCATGTGTCTACCCCGGTTGGCGACACTGTTATTGTGGACCGTGTGTACCGGTCATGTGTTGTGGTTATTGGGGGTCTGGAGACCCGAGTTGATCTACTGCTATTGAGCATGGTGGACTTTGATATTATTTTAAGCATGGATTGGTTATCTCCGTGTCATGCTATTCTAGACTGTCATGCTAAGACAGTCACTTTGGCTATGCCGGGTGTACCGCGGATCGAGTGGCGTGGTGTGACTGATTATATTCCGAGTAGGGTGATCTCTTTCTTGAAGGCCCAGCGTATGTTTGGGAAGGGTTGTCTCTCGTATCTTGCTTTTGTAAGGAATGTCGGAGCTGAGACTTCTAGTATTGATTGTGTTCCAGTTGTGAGGGACTTTCCCGATGTATTTCCTGCAGACCTGCCGGGCATGTCACCGGACAGGGACATTGATTTTGGTATTGACCTGGTGCCGGGCACTTAGCCCATCTCTATTCCGCCATACCGTATGGCACCAGCAGAGTTGAAAGAGTTGAAGGAGTAGCTTCAGGAACTCCTAGATAAGGGGTTCATTCGGCCTAGTGTGTCACCTTGGGGTGCGCCAGTTCTGTTTGTGAAGAAGAAGGATGGCACAATGAGAATGTGCATCGATTATAGGCAATTGAACAAGGTAACAATTAAGAACAAGTATCCCCTGCCCCGCATTGATGATTTGTTCGACCAGCTTCAGGGAGCGAGGGTGTTTTCCAAGATTGATCTCTGTTCGGGCTATCACCAGTTGAAGATTAGGGATTCAGATATTCTTAAGACTGCTTTCAGGACTAGATATGGTCACTATGATTTTCTTGTCATGTCTTTCGGGCTGACCAATGCCCCAGCAGCATTCATGCATTTGATGAACAGTGTATTTCGACCTTATCTGGATTTGTTCGTTATTGTTTTAATTGATGATATTCTGGTGTACTCGCGTAGTCAGGAGGAGCACGCGGAGCATTTGCGAGTTGTATTGCAGAGATTGAGGGAGGAGAAGCTTTATGCAAAGTTCTCCAAGTGCGAGTTTTGGCTCAGTTCAGTGGCTTTCTTGGGACACGTGGTGTCCAGCGAGGGTATTCAAGTTGACCCGAAGAAGATAGAGGCGGTTCAGAGCTGGCCTAGACCGTCCTCAGCCACGGAGATTCGTAGTTTTCTGGGGTTGGTAGGCTATTATCGCCGGTTTGTTCAGGGATTTTCCTCCATTGCATCGCCCTTGACCAAGTTGACTCAAAAGGGTGCTTCATTTGTATGGTCGGACGAGTGTGAGGAGAGCTTTCAGAAGCTCAAGACAGCTTTGACCACAGCTCCAGTATTTGTTTTTCCATCAGCTTCAGGTTCCTATACTGTATATTGTGATGCTTCGAGAGTTGGGATTGGCTGTGTATTAATGCAGGAGGGTAGAGTTATTGCTTATGCTTCTCGTCAGTTGAAGCCCCACGAGAAGAACTACCCTGTTCATGATTTGGAGTTGGCTGCCATAGTTCATGCCTTGAAGATTTGGAGGCACTACTTGTATGGCGTATCTTGTGAGGTATTCACTGATCATCGTAGTCTTCAACATTTGTTCAAGCAAAAGGATCTTAATTTGAGGCAGCGGAGGTGGCTAGAGTTACTGAAGGATTATGATATTACTATTATGTACCATCCGGGGAAGGCCAATGTAGTGGCCGATGCTTTGAGCCTAAAGGTAGTGAGTATGGGGAGTTTGGCGTATATTCCAGTTAGGGAGAGTCCCCTTGCAGTTGATGTTCAGGCCTTGGCCAATCGGTTTGTGAGACTAGATATTTCGAAGCCTAGTCGGGTGTTGGCTTGTGTGGTTTCTCGGTCGTCCTTGTACGATCGCATCAGAGAGTGCTAGTATGATGATCCGCATTTGCTTGTCCTTAAGGACAGGGTTCAGCATGATGATGCCAGAGATGTGACCATTGGTGATGATGGTTGGTTCGAGCCCGGTGAGGCTAGGCTATTGGGGACAGATTTGGTCCAAGATGCATTAGAGAAGGTGAAGGTGATTCAAGAGAGACTCCGTACAACGCAGTCGAGACAGAAGATTTATGCGGACAAGAAGGTTCGAGATGTATCCTACATGGTTGGTGAGAAGGTCCTGTTGAAGGTTTCACCCACAAAGGGTGTTATGAGATTCGGAAAGAAGGGGAAATTGAGTCCGCGGTTCATTGGGACTTTTGAGGTACTCCGAAGGATTGGGGAGGTGGCTTCTGAGCTTGCCTTGCCACCCAGCTTGTCGAGCGTGCATCCAGTTTTTCATGTTTCTATGCTCCGGAAGTATGTTAGAGACCTGTCCCATGTTCTAGATTTCAATGGTTCAGTTGGAGGGTGATTTGACTTATGATGTAGAGCCAGCAGCCATTTTGGATCGTCAGGTTCGGAAGTTGAGGTCAAAGGATGTTGCTTCGGTGAAGGTGCAGTGGAGAGGTCGGCCCGTGGAGGAGGCTACCTGGGAGAACGAGCGGGAGATGCGGAGCAGATATCCTCACCTGTTTGAGGCTTCAGGTATGTTTCTTGACTCTCTCGAGGATGAGCGTTTCTTTAAGTTGGGGAGGATATGATGACCCGACCCGCCGTCTCATGAGTTACCGCTCCGTTCTCCCCTATTTTCAGCTTCTTTATGCTTCATTATCAGTGTCTTGTGTGATCGAGTTGGTTTGGAGTGATTATAGTAGGAAATGAGACACTTAGTCTCTTTTAAGAAGGCTTGAGTTGGAAAAGGCAACCGGATGTTGACTTATGAGTTAGAGGGCTCGGATGCGAATTCCGATGATTGGGTTAGCTTCGGGGGATGACTTGTGACTTAGGAGTGTGATCGGAAGTGGTTTTGGAGGTCCGGAGAAGAATTAGGAATTGGCGAAGTTAGTATTTTGGCGATTTCTGGTTGATAGGTGAGATTTTGATCCGAGGGTCGGAATGGAATTCCGAGAGTTGCTGTAGCTTCGTTATGTGATTTGGGATGTGTGTGTAAAATTTCAGGTCATTCGGAGGTGATTTGGTTAGGTTTTTGATCAAATGCGTGTTTCGGAAGTTTTAGAAGAACTTAGGCTTGAATTCGATGTAATTTGATGGTTTTGGTGTTGTTTGAGGTGTTTTGGTGATTGGAGCAAGTTTGAATGATGTTTTAGAATGCGTTGGTGCTTTTGGTTGAGGTCCCGGGGGCCTCGGGGTGATTTTGGATGGTTAACGGGGAGTTTTGGACTTGGGAAAATTGCAGAAAATGCATCAGCTGTTGCAGGGTATTTTTGGTCTTCCCGATCGCGGGAGGACCCTCGCGATCGCACAGAAGGAATTTGAGGAAGCATGTTTTTGTTCTACGTGATCGCGTAGAGGGGATTGCGATCGCATAGGCTTGTGAGGTATGCCTTCGCGATCGCGTGAGGGATAGTGCGATCGCATTGAGTTAGGAGAGGCAGTCATCGCGTTCGCGGGGCTTCGTTCGCGTTCGTATAGGCCAATTTTGAGACCTGGGAAATTTGTGCATCGCGATCGCGAGCCTGGGGCCGCGATTGCATAGAAGAAAAACCTTGAACTGGGCAGAAGCTATAAAATATTTTGTTCCGCGAACCTAAGTCATTTTCCACCATTTTTGAGCACCTAGAGAGCTATTTGGGAGAGATTAAAGAGGGATTCGAAGAGGATTAATTGGAGGTAAGTTCTATGAACTAAAAACATGATTATATTGTGAAATTAACCTTGAGATTCATGAGAATTTAACTGAAAAGGGAAGAAAACTAGGGCTTGGGTTTTTGAATTTTAAATTGGGATTTGATGGGTCATTTGAGCTCGGATTTGAGAGTTCTTGATATGTATGGACTCGTGGTGAGATAAGGAACCCGTTGATGTAAAAATTTCTGAGTTTCGAGAAGTGGGCCCGGGGCTCGGGTTTTGCTAATTTCGAGATTCTTGATATTTTTCGATTGTTTTCGATTGGGTATTATTTTCTTAGCATATTGTGACGTATTCGTTGTGGTTGTTATCAGATTCGACGTGCGAGGAGGTCGATTTGAGAGGCAAGGGCATAACGAACTAGAGTTTGGCCGGCTTGAGGTGAGTAATGATTATAAATGATGTCCTGAGGGTTTGAAACCCCGGATTTGCACAACGTAGTGCTATGTTGAGGTGAGACACACGCTGTATGATGAGCGTGGGGTCCTTTACTACTAGGGAATGTGACTTGGTCCATCCCAATTGGTGATTTTTACCGTATTTTGACTGTGATTTAATTATTATCATTATGATCTGGGCTAGTTGCCATGTTTGGGGCCTTGTGCCGACCTGTAGAACCCTTAGGGGCATTTTTATTGATTATCCTCACTTTACTTATTAAAAATCATACCCTCAGTCATGTTTCTAACTGTTTAACACAATATGAACTGGTTGTTGAAATGCTAATTCTAAATGGAAGTAATATGTGGGCTGAGATCCCTATCTTATATTAGTATGCCCGAGAGGCTGTATTTATATTGACTGAGAGGGGTTGAGAACCCAATAGTGAGGATGTTTTATATGTTATGGATCGGGCTGCACGCCGCAACAATATATTTATATGGATTGAGCTGCACGCCGCAGCAAGTGTATATTTATATATATTTGGATCGGGCTGCGCGCCGTAGCAATATAGCGCTTGGGCTGTAGGAGCCCCTCCGGAGTCTACACACCCCCAGTGAGCGCAGTCGACTATTGTTATGGATCGGGCTGTGCGCCACAGCGATATACGGATCGGGCTGCACGCCGCAGCGGTATATTTATGATTTCATTTATTGTGAAAAGTTATGAGTTGAGTACTGAGGGAAAGTAATAAATAGATGAACAAAATGCTCGAGGAGCAGATTTTATACTTGATTAATATTTGTTAAGTTACCTGTTCTACCTGGTTTTAAGGAATTTCACCTGACTTCTTCATTATCTGCTGTTTAAATGGCTTTACTGCTTTGATATAGAACTGCTTAGTGCCTTTACGTGATTTCATACTGTCAGTCATTATTTATTATAATTACTCACTGGGTCGGAGTACTCACATTACTCCCTGCACCGTGTGTGCAGATCCAGGTGTTCCTGAGGTGTAGTATGAGCTATCATGCGGTTCAGATTTCGCCAGAGTTATCGAGGTGGCTGCATGGCGTCCGCAGACCCGATTTCTCCCTCTATCTTTCTTTACCTTTCATGTATTAGACTGTTGAACTCATGTAATAGAGGCTCTTGACTTGTGACACCGGATCGGTGGGCCATTGTAGAAATTATTATTATTGTGGTTTCCGCACATTTCATCTTTTATTTTAGACTTCTATTCATATCAGTTTGGTAATTAAATTCTGTTAATCGGTATTGAATTTTACTGGAAGAGGATTGAGAGTGTTGAATTGGTCGGGCTTGCCTAGCATTGTGTTGGGCGCCATCACGACCGGGGTTGGGGTCGTGACACCAGTTCTTGACTGCCTCTATCTTCTTTGGATCTACCTGAATACCCTCTGCGGAAACCACATGACCCAAGAAAGCAACTGAACTCAGCCAGAACTCACACTTCGAAAACTTAGCATACAACTGACTATTCCTCAGAGTCTGGAGGACCACTCTCAGATGCTGCTCGTGCTCCTCCCGGCTGTGGGAATAGATCAAAATATCATCAATGAAGACTATCACGAACAAATCCAAGTAAGGCCTGAACACTCGGTTCATCAAATCCATGAAAGCTGCTGGGGCATGCGTCAGCCCGAACGACATCACCAAGAACTCATAATGCCCGTACCGAGTGCGAAAAGCTGTCTTAGGGACATCGGACGCCCTAATCCTCAACTGATGGTAGCCAGACCTCAAGTCGATCTTAGAAAACACTTGGGCACCCTGAAGCTGGTCAAACAAATCATCAATCCTCGGCAATGGGTACTTATTCTTGATTGTGACCTTGTTCAATTGCCGGTAATCTGTACACATTCTCATGGATCCGTCCTTCTTCTTGACAAACAACACCGGCGCACCCAATGCAAGACACTGGGCCTAATGAAGCCTTTTTCAAGCAAGTACTGCAACTGCTCCTTCAACTCTTTCAACTCAGGCGGGGCCATACGATACGGCAAAATGGAAATGGGATGAGTTCCCGGAGCCAGATCGATGCAAAAATCAATATCCCTATCGTGTGGCATGCCCGGTAGGTCTGAAGGAAATACCTCGGGAAAATCGCAGATAACGGGCACATAATCAATAGAAGGAACCTCGGCACTAGAATCGCGAACATATGCCAAATAGGACAAACACCCATTCTCAACCATTCGCCAAGCCTTCATATAAGAGATAACGCTATGGGTAGAATGACCAGAAATTCCTCTCCACTCTAAACGAGATAGACCCAGTAAGGCTAAGGTCGTCGTTTTGGCATGACAATCCAAGATAGCGTGGTAAGGTTATAACCAGTCCATCCCCAATATGACATCAAAATCAACCATGTCCAGCAGTAATAAGTCTACTCGGGTCTCAAGACCCCCAATCACAACTACACAAGAGCGATGAACACGATCTACTATAATAGAATCACCCACCGGTGTAGACACATAAACAGGAGCACTCAAAGAATCGCTAGGCATGACCAGATACGGTGCAAAATAAGATGACACATAAGAATATGTAGACCCTGGATGAAATAGCACTGAAACATCCTACAACAAACCAGAGCCGTACCGGTGATAACTGCATCAGAAGCCTAAGCCTCAGGCCTGACTGGAAGAGCATAACATCGGGGCTAGGCCCCACCACCCTGGACTACATCTCTAGGACGGCCTGCACCTGGCTGGCCTCCACCTCTAGCGGCCTGAGCTCCACCTTTAACACCTCTACCTCCACCTCTAGCTCCTCTACCTTCACCTCTGGCTGGCTGGGCGGCCTATGGAACACTCGGTGCCTGAACCATGGAACGGGAGCCCGGATGCTGAGAGCTGCTCAATGCTCGAGGACAATATCTAGCAATGTGCCTCGTGTCTCCACAAGTAAAACAAGCCCTCGGCTGCTGGGGCTAACGACCCTGAAAACTCTGAAGCGGAGGTGCACTGATAGGAGCTGGTGATGCACTGTAGGACTGCTGATCGGAATACTGCATGTGAGAACCACGGACACCTGGGGCACTATGGGAAGCCTGAAGTGCTGACTGAAAAAAGCCTAGGAGGATGGCCTCTACCAAAACAATCTCTGCCTCCAGACGAGGCGCCACTGAATCTGCCTGAATGACGAGGCCTCTTGTCAGATCCCTGACCAACTCCCTGCGATAGAACCATCTCAACTCTCCTGGCCACATTGGCCGCCTCCTGAAAGGAAATCTCACTCCCCATCTCCTTAGCCATATGGAGTCGAATAGGCTGGATAAGTCCCTCAATGAACCTCCTCACTCTTTCTCTCTCAGTGGGAAGTATAAGTAGAGCATGACGGGCCAACTCGATAAACCTGGTCTCGTACTGAGTAACAGTCATGGAACCCTGATGGAGGCGCTCAAACTGCCTCGATAGATCTCTCTCTGAGTAACAGGAAGAAACTTATCCAAGAATAGCTGAGTAAACTGCTCCCAAGTCAAAGCTGGTGATCCGGCTGGTCTAGCCAAACAATAATCTCTCCATCAAGTCTTGGCGGATCCAGATAAGCGAAAAGTAGCAAAATCGACCCCATTGGTCTCCACTATCCCTATGTTCCTGAGAACCTCGTGACAGTTGTCTAGATAATCCTGGGGATCCTTAGAAGAAGCACCGCTGAAAGTGGCAGTGAAGAGCTTGGTAAACCTATCCAATCTCCACAAGGAATCGAGAGTCATAGCTGCTCCATCACCGGTCTGGGCTACCACACCCGGCTGAACTACTTCAACTGGCTGAGCTGCAGGAGTCTGAAACTGGGGAGCCACCTGCTCTGGAGTGCGAGTAGCAGGAGTCTGGGCCCTTCCTCCAGCCTGAGAGACGGCTGGTGCTACAGGAAGCAAGCCTGCCTGGGTGACACTCTCCATGAGGCCCACTAGACGGACCAGAGCATCCTGAAGTACTGGGGTAGTAATGAACCCCTCTGGGACCTGAGCTGGGCCCACCGGAGCTGTCTGGGTCGGAACCTCCTCGTCAAACTCAACCTGAGGCTCCGCCACTGGTGCCGCTGCTCCGGGCTGAGCTCTGCCCCTACCTCGGCCTCTAGCACGGCTCGGCCTCGCCCCCTGCCCCTCGTGGGAGCTGCTGCTGGGGGCTCGGGCTGCTGATCAGTGGATGAGGAAGCGCGTGTTCTCAGCATCTGCGAAAGAACAGAGTAGAAATTCAATCAGCGTTGAGAAACCAAACTGTACGACAGGAAAGAATAGATGTGAAGTTTTTCCGAACTCTGTAGCTTCTGGGGATAAATACAGACGTCTCCGTACCGATCCCTTAGACTCTACCAAGCTTGTCTATGAATTGTGAGACCTATGTAAGCTAGAGTTCTGATACCAACTTGTCACGACCCGGACTTCCCACCCTCGGGAGTATTGGTGGCGCCTACAAGTGAAAGCTAGGCAAGCCAACCAACTGAACTGTTTACCTTGTTTCCATTTTAATCCGACAACAGTTAAGAGCAACCAATTAGATAACAACAGAATTAAATAAGCGGAAGACTGCATTGTAAAGTTTTAATAATACTGCTAATACCAATCCATAACAAATCTACCCAAGACTGGTGTCACAACTTCACAGACTGTCTAAGAGTACTACAAATAAAGGTCTGGAAGAATAAATATAGCACTGTCTCTGTAAATACATGAAAGAAACAGGAATAGTAGATAGAAGGAGACGCCAAGGCCTGCGTACGCCTGCAGGACTACCTCGGGTCGCCTGATGAACAAGAAACATCAATCTCACTGTGGTCCGAAGTCTACAGCACTGGGATATGCACAAAAGAGTGCAGAGTGTAGTATCAGCACAACCTACCCCATGTGCTGGTAAGTGCCTAGCCTAACCTCGGCGAAGTAGTGACGAGGCTAGGACCAGACTACATAATAAACCTGTGCAGTTAAATCATATACAATGGAAATAGAAGCAGATAATTACAACTAAAGTTGGGCAGGGGAAATATACTACGGAGAGTAACAGATAACAACAGAACAACAGTAGAGAAATGTAAGGAATGCCATAAATCAATTACCAGCAAAGATAAGGAAATAAGAAGAACAAGTACTCATGTAATACCGTTGCAGGCGCGCAACCCGATCCCATTTCATATAGTACCATTGTAGGCGTGGAACCCGCTCCCATTTTATATTGTACCGTTGCAGGCGTGCAACCCGCTCCTATTTCATATTGTACCGTTGCAGGCGTGCAACCCACTGCCATTTTATATAGTACCGTTGCAGGCATGCAACCCGCTCCCATTTCACATAATTACCGTTGCAGGCATGCAACCTGCTCCCATTTCATATATTACCGTTGCTGACGTGCAACCCGCTCCCATTTCATATATTACCGTTGCAGGCGTGCAACCCGCTCCCATTTCATGTATCAACACCAATAATCCTGGCAAGGGAACAACAACATAATAACAACATCCCGACAAGGGAACAATAATATCACAACAAACATCCCAGCAAGGGAACAATAATACCACAACAACATCCCGGAAAGGGAACAATAATGATAATTCTCACATGAAGCACAATAAACCACAACAGAGTCATAACGATTAAAATACAAGACTCACGGGCATGCTTGACACTGACGTATAGATACTCGTCACCACGCCTATACGTCGTACCCCATAGTTAGAACATAGCAGATAAGACACAACTCCTAATCCCTCAAGCTAAGGTTAGACCAAACACTTACCTCGATGCCTCGAACACAGTTCAAGCCTCAACTATCGTTTTACCTCTTGGTTCCACCGCCAATTCGCTCGTATCTAGCCACAAGTTACTTAATTATATCAATAAGTGCTAAATGAATCAATTCTAATGCATGGAAATAAGTTTTCTAAAGTTTTTCCCAAAACGTCAAAAATCGACCCCGGGCCCACATGGTCGAAACTCGAGGTTCGAACCAAAACCCGACTACCCATTCACTCACGAACTCACATATATAATTTGTTTTGAAATCGGACCTCAAATCGAGGTCCAAATCCCCAAAATTTTAAAAACCTAGGTTCTACCCAAAACACCCAACTTCCCCCAAGAAAACCTTTGATTTTGAGTTGAAATCATGTGAAAAGATGTTAAGGATTGAAGAAGACAAGTTAGAAATAACTTACAATCGATTTGGAGAAGAAATTGCCTTTGAAAAATCGCCCTAGAGTGTTTTGGTTTTGAAAAGATATGAAAAATGGTTGAAAATGCGTCTAAGTGTGAATTTACAGGTCTTTGATGTCGCAATTGCGACCAGGGTTCGCAATTGCGAACCCCTCAGAAAACTGGGAGTTCCGCATTTGCGACATCGCATTTGCGACACATATGTCGCATTTGCGACGATTGGCTAACACTGGGGCCATCGCATTTGCAATGAGTTCCTCGCATTTGCGAGGTTAAGCTGGCCTGGTGCGAAGCCTGCAGGCCTGCAACACACCAGTTCAAATCTGCAACACCCTAAGTCCAAATTCCACTCCGTGGCCTATCCAAAACTCACCCGAGCCCTCGGGGCTCCAAACCAAACATGCACACCCATCTTAAAATATCATACGAACTTGCTCGTGCATTCAAATCAGCAAAATAACATCAACAACTATGAATTTAGCATCAAAATCATGAAATTACTTAAGAACATCAAATTTCCAATTTTTCTCAAATAAGGTCCGATTCACGTTATTTCAAGTCCGTTTCTTACCAAATTTCACAGACTCATCTTAAATCACATATAAGACCTGTACCGGGCTCCGGAACCAAGATCCGGGCCCGATACCATCAAATTTCATACACATTTTATTTTCAAAAACTCATATATTTTTTAGAAAATAATTTTCTTTAAAAATTTATTTCTCGGGCGTGGGACCTCGAAATCCGATTCCGGGCATACGCCCAAGTCCCATATTTTCTTACGGACCTCCCAAAATCGTCGGAACACGGATCCGGGTCCGTTTGCTCAAAATGTTGACCGAAGTCAACTTAAATTCATTTTAAAGGCAAAATTCATAATTTTTCACAGTTTTTCACTTAATGGCTTTCCGGTTACGCGCCCGGACTGCGCACGCAAATCAAGGTAAGGTAAAAAGGAGGTTTTTAGGCCTCGGAACACTGAATTTGCTACTAAAATAAGTGATGACTTATTGGGTCATCACAAAAGTTTTCCTTATATAATGTATGTAACAACTCCTAAAATTTAGAATTTTGAATTCAAACAAAGAATTTGCTATTTTTTCTCTCCTAACATTAAGAACACGATTTTTCTTCTTTTAATCGTTTTGTCTATTTCTTTTTCGTTAGAGAGTGTTAATAATCAATTTAACGAAATCATGTTAGAATAATTTAATTAATTAAAGATGTATACAATTAAAGTAATAAATATGCATTCCATGTACGATATAATGAAGTTATGGATAATATTTCAAATATTTAATATCACAGTTGTTAAATTTTGAATGTGCTAATATCTTGAACTCTAAGTTCAACTATGAATTCACCACTTTTTACTTTCCTAGATTTATAATGTTTCTTCAATTCTTTGATCTTTTCAATTAATAAACAAAGATGTTATTTCATTGATTGGTGATTTTATGAAATACGTTAAGAATGCATTATATATAGTTTAATAATATTTGTATAATATTTTAAAGTTCTATAATTATTGATATGGGCTATACGTGCACCAAGATCATAGCGAAATATCATTTACCTTTTTTACCCTTTCAAATTTGATTTTCCACTAGATTAAGTGTCATTTAATTATTTTCCTAAAATTTTGGCTAATAAATCTTTTCTTAATTGAAAAATATAGAAACTCCTAATATTTAGAATTTAAAATTGAGCAAAATTTCACTAGTAATCCTTATTCATTTGAATATTTTGTGAAGTAAAATATGTTAAAGCTAAACTCTTTAATTTAATTATTTTAAGATACGTAATATTAAGTATGTTAAAAGTTACATATTAAAAGCACACGAGATTTCTTAGTTCATCTAATATTAAACATGTTATAAGTTATTTGTGGTTGTTTTACATGATAATTTTTTATTATGTACTCAAATAATATTTTTATCATTACTTTGATAAGTATAAAGTTCTCAAAAATTATTTTTGTAACGACCCGACCGGTCGTTTTGAGCTCTAGCGCGTCGTTCAGTAGTTTGAAGCCATGAGCAGCTTCACTTCAGATATTATGACTTGTACGCATGGTCGGAATTGAATTTCGGGAAGTTCGGAGTTGATTTGGAAAGAGAATTTTCATTTCGGAAGCTTTAAGTTGAAAGAATTGACTAAGGTTTGATTTTTGAGTAAACGATCTCAGAATCGGGATACGAAGGTTCCAGCAGGTTCGTATGATGATTTCGGACTTGGGTGTATGTCCGGATCGGGCTTTGGAAGATCCGGTAATGTTTCGGCACCTATTGTGGAAGTTAGCATTTTTGGAAGAATTTCATGAGTTTGGGTTGAAATGCATTGCAGTGTTATCAATGTCCGTTTAGGATTCCGAGTCTGGAAATAGCTCCGTATGTTGATTCTGGTGTTGGGAGCGCGATTGAAAGTGAATTCGGATGTCCGTGGGTCATTTTGGAGTCATTTGGCTAAAGATAGAAATTTGAAGTTTTTGAGGAGTTTGACCGGAAGTGGACTTTTTGATATCGGGGTCGGAATCCAATTCCAGAAGTTGGAGTAGGTCCGTAATGTCGAATGTGACTTGTGTGCAAAATTTGATGTCAATCGGACGTGATTTGATAGATTTCGGCATCGAATGTAGAAATTAGAATTTCTTAGTTTCATTAGACTCGAATTGGGGTGTGATTCGTATTTTTTAGCGTTGTTTGATGTGATTTGAGGCCTCGACTAAGTTCGTGATACGTTTTGAGACTTGTTGGTATGTTCGGACGGGGTCCCAAGGGGCTCGGGTGAGTTTCGGGGTGGTTTCGGACCATTTCTAGGACATTTTTAGCTGCTGGTTTTTGGCTACAGCAGTATGCTACGTAATCGCGGGAAATTGGTTGCGATAGCGATGAGTAAAGTTGGAGAAAATGGCCAGTCATTCGCGATCGCGGAAGGCCTATCACGATCGCGTAGAGGAAAGTTTCTGCTGCACTGACCGACTTTGGAAGCTTGTATCTCACAATCTATAAGGAATTTGGAGATGATCCAAAAATGAAAGTTGTATCCCTTGTGTCTAGATTTTAGAAAATTAAACCATTTTGAATTTGGAGCTGTGTACAAAATGCTATGAGTGGTACACTACAGCCTATCCGGGAAGAGTTTGGAAATTGCGAAGAAGAATTTGTGTTGCACAGGGCTGACTTTGGAAGCTTATATCTTGTAATCTATAAAGAAATGGGAGATGAGCAAAGCATGAAAGTTATAGCCTTGGAGTCTAGTTTTCAAAAAGTTAAACCATTTGCAATTTGGAGTTTTGTAGAAATTATGTTCATTATACTAGAGACTGTCTGGAAGAGCTGGCCATTTGTTCATCGCGATCGCGAAACATTTTCCGCGATCGCGAAGGGCAAATTTTGGGCTGATAAATGTTGTGCTTCACGGTTGCGAAGCATTTTCTGCGATCGCGAAGAGTAAATACCTAGGCAGAAGCTATATTTCGAGGTTTCGGCCATTTTTAACATATTTGGAGCTATGGAGCTCGGATTGAAGCGATTTTTGAGGCGATTTTCACCATATGGATTGGGGTAAGTGTTCTATATCCAAAAGTAATTATACTCATGATTCTATGGTTATATTCATCATTTATTTCGTATTTAAATGGAAGAAATCAAGATTTTTGTAAAACTTTTCAAGAACGAAAATTCAAGATTTGGAGGTCAAGTTGTCATCGGAATTTGGTAAAATTGGTATAGTTGAACTCGTATCGGAATGGGTTTTCGAATTTTGTGAATTGTTTTGGAATCCGGGCACGTGGGCCCAGGGCGATTTTGTCAACTTTTCGATCGGGGTTAGGAATTGTTATAAATTGAATTATTATGAGTATTTTATCATATATTAATGGATTTACATAATTATTAGCTAGTTTTGGAGCGTTGTGGATCAATTAGTGTCTTCGAAAGGGCGTGGAATGCCGGTTATGGAACTTCGGAGCAAGGTGAGTCTCCTTTCTAACCTTGTAAGAGGGAATTGTCCCCATAGGTGAGTTAATTGGTTATGTGCTCCTATTTGTGGGGGCTACGTACGCACGAGGTGACGAGAGTCCATGCATAGCTACTATTATGCTTAAGTCCGGGTAGTTTAGGGCCCAAAAGCATGCTTACTTGTAATACTTGCAACCTTGTTGACAAACTTAAAAATGCTTAAAACATATCGGACGTGTAAATGAATTTCTAAAAGGCTAGATATCATTTCTTGACTTTTAAAAGAGAAACTTGCCTTTTCCTGAATATTTGCTCCTTGATGAATTATTGATTTGACTGTTTGAATGTGTTTATGTATTGTGGAACGGACCGAACGCCTCGGTAGATTAAATAGATGCATCTATGTTTCGCGCCATTTGACCCTCTGGCAGTGCACAGTTTAAATATTGTTGGATCGGGCCGTACGTCCTCGGCATGATTTGCGCATGCTTGTATTGCTTGCCTTGGGATTTATAGATGTTGATATTTTCTCTCCCTGACTTGAGAATAAATGTGTAAATGATGAAAAGGAATTTGGGAATTTTCTATGAAAGAAAGAATTGTTTACTTGCTTCATTCTATTGAATTACAAGCCTGTTATAAAAATCCTCGATTTATTATATTATGGATGTATCATTATTGGACCACTAGTAAGTGTTGAAGTTGACCCCTCGTCTCTACTTCTTGGAGATTAGACGGGATACTTACTGGGTACACGTTGTTTTTGTACTCATGCTACACTTGCTATGCATTTTTGTTGCACAGGCACATGTATTCCTAGTGGCCTACTGGGCATAGCAGCATGGATGATACGGGGACTAGGTGATGCTGCATTTCTCGAGGCGACCCGCAGCCAGTATAGTCTCTTTTAGCGTATTGTATTTACTTTCTGTCCAATTTGTATTCCTGACAGTTATTGTACTTTATTCGATTCCTTAGTAATTGCTCATGCACTTGTGACACCGGGTTCTGGGATGTCTATGGGAGTAGTCAGTATTTTGAAATTGTTAAAGATATCATTATTTATTCAGTGGAATTTATTCTTTATTGTTTAAATGTATAAAAAAAGTGAATTCAGAAATTTCTAAAACGAGAAATTACTAGTTATTTAGTATTGGCTTGCCTGACAATGGTGTCCGGCGCCATCACGACCCTTAGTGGATTTTGGGTTGTGATAACATGGTATCAGAGCACTAGGTTCCCTTAGGTCTCACGAGTCATGAGCAAGCCTAGTAGAGTCTTGCGGATCTGTACAGAGACGTCTGTACTTATCTTCGGGAGGCTACAGGGCTGTTAGGAGTACTTCCCTTCTTGATTCCTCATCGTGCGGTTTGATTCGTTTGAATCTTATGCCTTTATTTCCTTCCTATTCAATCTTATGAGACGTGGAGCGCTTATTATAAATTAGGAATTGAGAAATTTTTAAGGTACTACAGAGGTGGTACGGGATGCTTCTCCCGGTGTAGTTGATTTGACTATTGTCGTCGCCTTGTGGAAGGATATTCTGATGTTTCAGCTCAGTAGCCGTACATCTGAGAGCTCTGAGGCTAGGCACAAGTTGCCATGATGCTTATGAACGATTGTCGCGCAGTATTGATGTGATGGTAGGATGCTTGCCTACGTGTTGGGGCAGTGAACGACTTGAAGGGAGGTTTACTCAGTGCATGATTTAGAGATTCGGTATTTTATTCTCGGTGGAGGAAAAGCAATCGGGCTAAGAATGTTCAGATTTGGGTTGATGGAGTAACGAGGCTTGGTATGTGCGAGCGTGGTGGAATTTTCATCTGTGATGAGATGTCGTTGTCCTTGTTGAATGTACTAAGCTCGCCTGTGTTAAGACCTTCTACGATTCGCCCTTAGGGCAGGATATTGTAAGATAGTATTGGAGAAGCGGCTGTCAGAGATCGCGGGGTCGGTGGTTCAGGATTGAATGAGTATTTCTAATGCCGACGGCTCGAGAGAGACGATTCTTAGGAAGGGTTTAAAAGCTAGTAGCGGTCTATTTGTTCAAGTGCTACCGAGATAGATTTTGATCTAAGGCATTAGCTGAGCAGCAAAGGATGAGGAAGGACGTGTGGGAAGTGTCACGCGATGGTTAAGCTTCTAGAAGGCCAGGTGTAAGAAGTGGAGGTCGAGTAGTTTCTTAAAGAGGTGAGTCTGCCCAAAGTGGGAGAGTGGTAGAGTAGTATGTGGATTCAGTGGCTGGGTCTACGGACTTAATTTGAAATATCGGCTATTATTCGGCGGGAGATTTGATATGACGGAAAGGAGCTTCTTGATATGAAGGAGGATACAACATAACTGTGAATTGGAAGATATTGTCGCACATTTAGTTGATGTCCACGAGGAGTGAATGGACTTGTGCAACTGGTGAATGAGCACGGGCTCAGGTGGGTTATCTAATAGTGGCTTCAAGCTAAGTGGGAGAGTCCCACTGCCTACAGTTGGATTGCATGGTTGTCTATTTATGAGATTTCCGGTTATTAGCATATTGATGGGTTATTTCAGCTAAGGGAAAAAGAAAATAAGAGGTAATTTGAGCAAAGGAATTGTTAAGGGTGTGCTAGGGCTGGCCTCATTGGCTCATGTTCGGAGTTGGGGAAGGATTTAGGATTTATGCCTTGTATAGATGCGGGTTTCACGGAAAGTGATTCGGTCGGGTGCTTCGTCGAGAGGGTATTCTTGTGCTAGAAGATTCATGGAGTTGATTATATTCGGGACCAAGTCAGAGTGGGTGGCTCTCAGCCACGATCCTAGTGGATTGAAAAGTTAAAGTGTGGTGCCTAATGATTTCGGGCCTATAAGTATGGTTAAGAATCGAGCTTTTGTAGAAGATTATGATAAGAGGCTCAGAGTGTTCTACGATATTTTCGTCTTGTAGTGTAGCATTGGGCAAAAAATGAGAAAAAGGCTTCGGATTTGTAGAGGAATTATCAGAATGGGTGTATCAGTTGAAGATGCGAATGTACGAGCAAGGAGGGTATGAAACGGTTCATGGGCTTGGAGACAATGTGGTCTCGAGGAATGGAGTCGCTCAAGATGAGTGCAGATTCAGGTTGGTGATGTAAGGAATGGAGCTATTATTATCTCTAAGGCAAGTTAAGGATGGATTAGAAGAAGATAGATTGGTTAGTCATGGTTGAATTGGCATAGTGATGGCGGTGCGTGCGAGGCTCGACGGCCGCCGTAATTGATTTTATTTGGAAGTATTCAAGTATTAAGCCTTGTTATGTGTAGGCGGATCCCAGAAGGGACATGGTGGTTTAGACCACTACTTGAGGATCTGAATGATCTGCTTGCTATGTTTCTCTTGGAATGAGTTAAGTAAAAAGTTTCTATGTGATGAAGTGTTTACCCTAATAGTGGTGCGGGAGTTATGATGAAATTCTTGTACTATCGCATGGCTTGATAGGTGCAGTGAACGGTATGAAATTTGAAGGTGAGAATCAAGGTTGCGGTTCGGTATTTTACGAGGATGTCACGAGCTCGGATGAGCAGGAAGGGGATTTGGATATTTGGAGTAAGTTGGTATTGTCTTCAGCGTCACCTGAGGTCGGCATTTTGTGTCGCGCTTTGCATCTTGGTTACGGATTCTTCATATGCTTACAACATTAGTGTGACATGTAGTCACTTAATTGATTGGAAATTTAAACCAAGTGTGAAGATTGTGGTAATATCGCTGATTTGAGAATTTATGCCTGAAGGGCACTCGGTTTATTGGGTTGTGGACTGTAGCGGTTTACTCCAATTATGATGGTTGTTCTTATGAGTCATGGGAAAGAGGGATTATTATGGACCCAGGAAAGATTATGGGCCTAGTTCGGTACGTTCAAGATCGGCTTGAGGTCTGTGAATGAATTTAAATATGAACATGGGCCCTATGTCAGGCCGGATGTGTTCATTTTGGCATAGCGTTCCTTTGGAGGAGTATTCGGATGTTGGATGTTATTTCGTCGTCGGCTATTTCATGTAATGCTATATTGTGCCATGTGAGTTGCGAAACGGCTTGATAAATTTCTCATGTGTTGAGGTTCCGCGTAGCGATGGTGTTATGTGAGCAGGATGGCCCTTGAGATTCAGATCATACGTCGCACTTCAGTTGTGCTTGAGTTTTGTAGCTTATGGCGCTACCTGTCTCCCCAGGGATGGTATTATGCACATAGCGTGCTTGTGAACGATATTCTGTATTTAGTAGTAATGAGCAATTTAGCTCGGTGTGTACCCCCTTATGTGAATTTTATGTGTGGATCGGGTGGCACGCCGCCCTGGATATGTTGTTTAGATCGGGTTGCGCCGCAATAGTATAATGTTGAGTGCAGTTTTCTATATTCTATTTGTGTGTTTTGTTTCTCATTTCTTCTGAGGGTTAGGTAGCCCCTTCCAAAGTTCGTTTTCTTTATGTATCGCGTTCGAGTTGGTAGCCTATTGGCACATTGTGGCATCATACAAGACTTTTGGTCATGTCTGCGGTGGCTTGTTGCCTGAGCAGTTCGTACTGGGTGAGACAAGGTTACTGGATCTAGGATCAGTGCAATCGGATTGTATGAAGTATATTAAAAAGCAAAGGATATTATTTGGTTCAGAATGAAGTAATGTTCTTGTCAGGAGTATAGCCTCAACGGTTTGTCGGCTCGGCAGTTGGTTATGAATTATTCACGTCTCTTCCGTCGTTGCGGTATTGCGAAAGTGGGAGCAAAACCTATATATATCATGAGGTGCATTGGGAGCATCAGATTCGTGGAATTTCAGCCATTATGATCAGAGAATGTTATTATGGTCCAGTAAATGACGTGGTGCATGGTGTGAACTCAGCAAAGATATGAAATCTTGTATCAGTGCATTGTGTGGTGATTTGTACGGTGTTCATATGTTGAAAGCAGGCCTGGCAAAGAATTTCGGATGTTGAAACTGGGCTCTAACGCTTATTTGCCTAAAAGAAGAGGTTATCTTTAGATTTGATCGAGCTAATGTGCCCGACTGAGTTGTGATAGCACGGTTAGGTGCACAAGGTGTTAAACAGTGATATCAGACAGCTCCAGCGCAGTTCTCAGCACGTTCGAGGACGAATGTATGTTTAAGTAGGAGAGAATGTAACGACCCGACAGGTCATTTTGAGCTCTAGCACGTCGTTCAGCAGTTTGAAGCCATGAGCAGATTCACTTCAGGTATTATGACTTGTACGCAGGGTCGTAATTGAATTTCAGGAAGTTCAGAGTCGACTTGAAAAGAGAATTCTCATTTCGGAAGCTTTAAGTTGAAAGAATCGACTAAGATTGGATTTTTGAGTAAACGACCTCGGAATCGGGATTCAAAGGTTCCAGCAGGTTCGTATGATTATTTCGGACTTGGGCGTATGTCTGGATCGGGTTTTGGAAGATCTGGGAACGTTTCGGCACCTATGGTGGGAGTTAGCATTTTTGGAAGAATTTCATAAGTTTGGGTTGAAGTGCATTTCAGTGTTATCGATGTCCATTTGGGATTCCGAGTCTGGGAATAGCTCCGTATGGTGATTCTGTTGTTGGGAGCGCGATCGGAAGTGAATTCGGAGGTCTGTGGGTCATTTTGGAGTCATTTGGCTAAAGATAGAAATTTGAAGGTTTTTGAGGAGTTTGACCGAAAGTGGACTTTTTGATATCGGGGTCGGAATCTAATTCCGGAAGTTGGAGTAGGTCCTTAATGTCGAATGTGACTTGTGTGCAAAATTTGAGATCAATCGGACGTGATTTGGTAGGTTTCGGCATCGAATGAAGAAATTCGAAGTTCTAAAGTTCATTAAGCTTGAATTGGAGTGCGAATCATGTTTTAGTGTTGTTCAATGTAATTTGAGGCATCGACTAAGTTCGTGTCATGTTATGGGACTTGTTAGTATACGTGGTTGGGATCCCATGAGGCTCGGATGAGTTTTGGAGGAGTTTTTGGAAGAGTTTGGTGTTTTGAGCATAAGCATGTAATGATCCAAAGGTCCATTTTTAGTTCTAGAGATCAAAACTCGATTTTGAGACTTCTGGAATTTTGATAATGAATTATAGGAGTGATCTGGAAAGTTTGGTCTAATTTCATCAAGTCGCAATTGAGTTTTTAGCGCAAAACATGAGTTAATTGTTTAACGAGCGGAATTGGTATCGCATTGAGTAAATGAGCTCTGAATTGAGTTTCGATTGAAGGAATAGGTTCGTATTATTATTTGTGACTCATAGGAACAAGAATTGTCGAATTCCGAGTTCGTATGATGGAGTTAGAGCATTTTTAGTGAAATTAAAGCTACTGAAATTTCTGGGCAGCTACTGTGTTTTTCGTAGGTGCGTGAACAGTACTGCACCTGCGTGAACAGTAACCGCAGGTGCATGAACTGTACCGCGCCTGCGTGAACAGTAACCGTAGGAGCGAAAATGCTGGACAGTGAATAAATCGAGCAGTCCGAGATTTTTACTCATTTTTGGAGCTATGGAGCTCGGATTAAAGCGATTTTTGAGGCAGTTTTCACCATATGGATTGGAGTATGTGTTCTATATCCAAAAGTGATTATATTTAATGATTCCATGGTTATTTTCATCAAGTATTAGTGAATCAAATGGAAGAAATTGGAGAAAATTTGTAGACTTTTCAAAAACGAAAATTCTAGATTTGGAGGTTGATTCGTTATCGGAATTTGATAAAATTGGTATGGTTGAACTCGTATCGGAATGGGTTATCGGATTTTGTGAGTTTTTTTTGGAATCTGGCCACGTGGGCCCGAGGGCGCTTTTGTCAACTCTTCGAGCGGAGTTAGGAATTTATCTAAATTGAATTGTTGTGAGTATCAGAGCCTATATTTATGGATTTTCTCATTTCTTGGCTAGTTTTGGAGCATTGCGCATCGATTGAGTCGTCGGAAGGGCTTAGAAACCGGTTATGTAACCTCGGAGCGAGGTGAGTCTCCTTTCTAACCTTGTAAGAGGGAATTGTCCCCATAGGTGAATTAATTGGATTTGTGCTCCTATTTGTGGGGGCTACGTACGCACGAGGTGACGAGAGTCCGTGCGTAGCTACTATTATATTTAAGTCCGGGTAGTCTAGGACCCAAAAGCACGCTATACTTGGAATATTTGTAATCTTATTGACAGTTTGAATTGCTTAAATCACATCTAATTAGTAAATGAATTTTAAAAAAAGATTAAACTTCATTTTCTTGAATTGTTAAAAGAGAATTGGCTTTTTTTTGGATAATTCTTCCCTGATGAATTCTTGATTGACTGATTGTTGTGTTTATTTATATTTGACCGCGTCGCATGTATGATTGAGCAGGGTAATAGATGCATCTATGATTCGCGCCATTCAACCCTCTAGCAGTGCACAGTTTAAATATTGTTGGATCGGGTCGTATGTCCTCGGCATGATTTGCGCATGCTTGTATTGCTTGCCTTGGGATTTATAGATGTTGATATTTGCTCTCCCTGACTTGAGAATAAATTTATTAATGATGAAAAGGAATTTGAGAATTTCCTATAAAAGAAAGAATTGTTTACTTGCTTCATTCTATTGAATTACAAGCCTGTTATAAAAATCCTCAATTTATTATATTATGGACGTATCATTATTGGACCACAGTAAGTGTCGAAGTTGACCTCTCGTCTCTACTTCTTCGAGATTAGACGGGATACTTACTGGGTACACGTTGTTTTCGTACTCATGCTACACTTGTTGTGCATTTTTGTTGCACAGGCACATGTATTCCTAGTGGCCTACTGGGCGTAGCAGCATGGATGATACGGGGACTAGGTGATGCAGCATTTCTCGAGGCGACCCGCAGCCAGTATAGTCTCTTTCAGCGTATTGTATTTACTTTCTGTCCAATTTGTATTCCGAACAGTTATTGTACTTTATTCGATTCCTTAGTAATTGCTCATGCCCTTGTGACACCGAGTTCTGGGATGTCTATGGGAGTCGTCAGTATTTTGAAATTGTTCAAGATATCATTATTTATTCAGTGGAATTTGTTCTTTATTGTTTAAATGTATAAAAGAAGTTAATTCAGAAATCTAAAACGAGAAATTTATAGTTATTTAGTATTGGCTTGCCTGACAATGGTGTCCGGCGCCATCACGACCCTTAGTAGATTTTGGGTTGTGACACCTTATGTGAGTTCTATGTGTGGATCGGGTGGTACGCCGCCACGGGTGTGTTGTCTGGATCGGGTTGCACTCCGCAACAGTGTGATGTTGAGTACAGTCCCCTATATTCTATTATTTTTTTTCTGAGGGAGGTTTATAACACCTTCTCGGTTGTCTAATTAGTTTCGTGGGTTGAGTAGTCCCTTCCAGAGTTTGTTTTCCTTATGTATCACGTTCGAGTTGGTAGCCTATTGGCACATTGTGGCATCATATGAGACATTTGGTCATATCTGGAGTGTTTTATTTCCTGAGCAGCTCGTACTGAGTAAGACGGGGTTATTGGATCTAGGATCAGTGCGATCGGATTATATGAAGTATATTAAAGAGCAAATACCATTATTTGGTTCAGAATGAGGTAATGGTTCTTGTCAAGAGTATAGCCTCAATGATTTGTTAACTCGACAGTTGGTTATGAATTTCTACACGTCTCTTCCATCGTGACGGTATTGTAAGAGTCAGAACAAGACTTATATGACATGGGGTGCATTGTGAGCATCAGATTCGGGAAATATCAGTTATTATGATTAGAGAATGTTAAAATGGTCCTGTGAATGAGGCGGTGCATGGTGAGAATTCAGCAAAGGCATGCAGCCATGTTCTGGTACCTCGTGTAGTGATTGATTCGGTGTTCATATATTGGAAGCAGGCCTGACAGAGAATTCCGGATGTTGGAATTGGGCTCTAAGTTTATTTCCTTGAATAAAAAGGGAATATCTTCAGAATTGATCGAGCTAATGTGCTCAACTGGGTTGTAGTAGCACGGGTAGGTGCACGAGGTGTTAAATAGTGATTTCAGATAACTCCAGCGCAGTTCTTAGCACGTTCCAGGATGAACGTATGTTTAAGTGGGAGAGAATGTAACGACCCGGCTGGTCGTTTTGAGCTCTAGCGCGTCGTTCAGTAGTTTGAGGCATGAGCAGCTTCACTTCAGATATTATGACTTGTACGCATGGTCGAAATTGAATTTCGGGAAGTTCAGAGTTGATTTGGAAAGAGAATTCTCATTTCGGAAGCTTTAAGTTTAAAGAATTGACTAAGGTTTGATTTTTAAGTAAACGATCTCGGAACCGGGATTCGAAGTTTCCAGCAGGTTCGTATGATGATTTCGGACTTGGGTGTATGTCCGGATCGGGCTTCGGAAGACCCGGGAACGTTGCGGCACCTATTGGAAGTTAGCATTTTTGGAATAATTTCATGAGTTTGGGTTGAAGTGCATTTCAGTGTTATCAATGTCCGTTTAGGATTTCGAGTCTGGGAATAGCTCTGTATGGTGATTCTGGGGTGGGAAGCGTGATCGGAAGTGAATTCGAATGTCCGTGGGTCATTTTGGAGTCATTTGGCCAAAGATAGAAATTTGAAAGTTTTTTAGGAGTTTGATCGGAAGTGGATCTTTTGATATCGGGGTCGGAATCTAATTCCGGAAGTTGGAGTAGGTCCGTAATGTCGAATGTGACTTTTGTGCAAAATTTGATGTCAATCGGACGTGATCTGATAGGTTTCGGCATCGAATGTAGAAATTAGAATTTCTTAGTTTCATGCGAAGAAGAAACTTGTGTTGCACAGGGCTGACTTTGGAAGCTTATATTTTGTAATCTATAAAGAACTGGAAGATGAGCAAAGCATGAAAATTGTAGCCTTGAAGTCTAGTTTTCAAAAAGTTAAACCATTTGCAATTTGGAATTTTGTACAAACATTTATGTTCATTATACTAGAGACTATCTGGAAGAGCTGGCCATTTGTTCTTCGCGATCGTGAAGCATTTTCCGCGATCGCGAAGGGCAAATTTTGGGCTGAGAAATGGTGTGCTTCGCGGTTGTGAAGCATTTTCCGCGATCGCGAAGAGTAAATACCTGGGCAGAAGCTATGTTTCGAGATTTCGGCCATTTTTAACATATTTGGAGCTATGGAGCTCGGATTGAAGCGATTTTTGAGGCGATTTTCACCATATGGATTGGGGTAAGTGTTCTATATTCAAAAGTAATTATACTTCATGATTCTATGGTTATATTCATCATTTATTTCGGATTTAAATGGAAGAAATCAAGATTTTTGCAAAACTTTTCAAGAACGAAAATTCAAGATTTGGAGGTCAAGTTATTATCGGAATTTGGTAAAATTGGTATGGTTGAACTCGTATCGGAATGGGTTTTCGGATTTTGTGAGTTTGTTTTGAATCCGGGCATGTGGGCCCGAGGGCAATTTTGTCAACTTTTCGATCGGGGTTAGGATTTGTAATAAATTGAATTATTATGAGTAATTGATCATATATTAATGGATTTACCTAATTATTAGCTAGTTTTGGAGCGTTGCACGTCAATTTGAGTCTTTGGAAAGGCGTGGAATGCCGGTTATGGAACTTTGGAGCGAGGTGAGTCTCCTTTCTAACCTTGTAAGAGGGAATTGTCCCCATAAGTGAGTTAATTGGTTATGTTCTCCTATTTGTGGGGGCTACGTACGCACGAGGTGACGAGAGTCCGTGCGTAGCTACTATTATGCTTAAGTCCGGGTAGTTTAGGGTCCAAAAGCATGCTTACTTGTAATACTTGCAACCTTATTGACAAACTTAAAAATGCTTAAAACATATCGGACGTGTAAATGAATTTCTAAAAGGCAAGATATCATTTCTTGACTTTTAAAAGAGAAACTTGCCTTTTCCAAAATATTTGCCCCTTGATGAATTATTGATTTGACTGTTTGAATGTGTTTATGTATTATGGAACGGGTCAAACGCCTCATGTCACGGCCCGAATTCCCACCCTCGGGAGTCGTGATGGCGCCTATTCGTGAAAGCTAGGCAAGCTGTGTATTGTAGAATTACTAACTCATTTATTAGCCCTTTTTAACAATTTAAACTAACATGTGATCAACAGTGAAATATTAACGATAAATAAATACAAGCGGAAGACTTAATCCGATAAATTAACCATAAACAGTACGACAATGCCAACATATGTCTCTACCCGGAATCCGGTGTCACAATATCACGGACTGTCTACGAATACTACATACAAATGTCTGAAAGAAAAGTACTATCTGTCTCGGAAGTAGATGAAAACAGAATACAAATAAAGATAGAAGAGAACACCGGGCCTGCGGACGCCTGCAGGACTACCTCGGGATCTCTAGCTAGACTGAAGGCAGCCACCCAAAGCTACGGTCCAAAAGCTGCTCCGGGATCTGCACATAGTGCAGAGTGTAGCATCAGCACAACCGACCCCATGTGCTGGTAAGTGCCTAGCCTAACCTCGGCGAAGTAGTGACGAGGCTAGGACCAGACTACCAAATAAACCTGTACAGTTATATAAAATACAACGGAAAATAAAACAGGAATAACAAGTAAAGATGGGAGGGGGGTACATGCTGCGGGGAAATATCAATATCAACAGTAAATCAAGAGAAAAGGCATAAGGACAGCTTAGAGTTCACAGCAGAACAATAAGGAACTCGTAACCAATCTATAAACACTTTGTATCATCAATTGTTGCGGTGCGCAACCCGATCCCAACACATAACAACATTGTTGCGACGTGCAACCCGACCTATGTCATTTATCACTGTTGTGGCGTGCAACCCGATCCGATTATATTATTGTTGCGGCGTGCAACCCGATCCAATTATATCATTGTTGCGAACCCGATCCACATATAATATTGTTGCGGCGTGTAACCCGATCCAATTATATCATTGTTGCGGCGTGCAACCCGATCCACATATACAATCAACAACAATCATAACAAGAGTCCCGGCAAGGGATCAATAAAGAACTACACAATCCTGGCAAGGGAATCGACAGTATAAGTAAATACGTCCCGGCAAGGGAAAAATAGCTATAACCAAACTCGTTCCAACATCTAACTACCTACACTAGCACCAATACTCAATCTTAATCCTTGCTCAACACAGAGAATCAATAACTTAGGAATTCGTAGTAATTATTAAGAACACAACAAATTCAATTTAAGACTCACGGTCATGCTCGATACCAACGTATAGATACTCGTCACCATGCCTATACGTCGTACTCAAAAAGTAACATGTAGCAAATAGGACACAACTCCTAATCCCTCAAGCTAAGGTTAGACCAAACACTTACCTCGAACTTTCACGGCCAACTCAAGCCTCAAACAGCGCCTTCCCTTTTGAATTCGGCTCCAAATCAATTGTATCTAGACATAATCGATTTAATAACATTAATAAATGCTAAATAATCCAATTCCAATGCTTTATTATAGCTTTCCTGTCATTCTTCCCAAAAAGCCAAAAATCGACCCCGGGCTCGCTTGGTCAAAACATGAGGTTCGGACCAAAACCCGATCACCCATTCACTCGCGAGCCCTAATATATAATTAGTTCCAAAATTCGACCCCCAAACGAGGTCTAAATCCCAAATATACAAAAAGCCCTAACTTTACCCAAATCCTTAATTTTCTACCCTGTCACGACCCAAACCCCGATCCGGTCGTGATGGCGCCTCTCGTGAAGACAAGGCCAGCCAACCAACCCATTTCGCCCTTTTCAGAATAGTTAAATATTAATAAACAGTTTCAGAATAATTAGATAATCACAGTCTAAACAAGGATTTCTTTATTAAGTGCGGAATACAACCCAAACACAACCCAAACCGGGGGTGTCACAAGTCACGAGCATCTATCAGAATGTAAATCCACTACAAGGTCTCTAAAATACAAGACCGGAATAACGAACAAAAGAGAGGAAAAATGGTGCTACGAACGCTGGCAGTCACCTCCTTAACTCATATAACTCTGCCTCTGATCAGCCAAAAACCGCTACCGGGTGAATAGATACCTGCATCTGCACACAAGGTGCAGGGAGTAAAGTGAGTACTCCAACTCAGTGAGTAATAAGGGTAAATGACAACTGAGCAGTAAGAAATCACGTAAAGCAAACCATCATGCTATACAGGAGCAGTGTAAAACCCTTTGAGAAAAATAGTGAAGCTGTGAAATCTTTAGAAATATCTTAGCTCAGTTTAAAACCTCTTTTGAAAATGACTTTTTCAACAGTATGCAAACGAATGCAATTCAAATAGTGCAGATAAGCACAGAAGTCCGCCCCTCGGGCACCACACTCAATTAACAGATAATGTCAGGCAATCCGGTAGATATCACATGAAGTAGCACAAACAACAGGTAAAGGCAAGCAAATAAGATAAAGTAAACACACAGAACAGTACTAGTACCGCTGCGGCGTGCAGGCCGCTCCACATATCGCTGCGGCGTGCAGCCCGATCCATTTATCGTTGACGGCGCTCACTTGGGGTGTGCAGACTCCGGGAGGGGCCCCTTACGGCGCAAGCGCAATAATAAGCCATCTCGTGGCATCAACTGGGCCCTCGGCCTCAAATCAATATCAATATCATCCTGCTGCGGCGTGCAGCCCGATCCCATACTCAGTCCAAAAATCACATAAGCCTCTCGGGCACAATCATATAGAAATATTCAGCCCAAACTTCATTAAAAATATTAATTAAGTTTCAAGTTTAAGAAAAGGTGGCTGAGTTTGCAATACAGTATTAAATACTAGGACTGAGTTCAATGATATGCACAAATGGTAAGAAACCAGTAATAACAATCTCTGAAGGATTCAATCAGTTGGCACGAAGCCCAAATATAGCAATCAACTCAATTATAATGATAATAAGTGAATTTCAGTCAAATACGCAGTATGTTCATCTACCGGGACGGACCAAGTCACAATCCCCAACGGTGCTCTACCCCACGCTCGCTATCCGGCGTGCAAGTCACCTCAATAGCACTACGATGTGCAAATACGGGGTTTCAAACCCTCAAAATATCATTTACAATCATTACTCACCTCGAACCGGCGAAATCTCTAGCTCGCGACGCCTTTGCCTCTCAAATCGACCTCCTCGCGCGTCGAATCTGACCAAAACCACAACGAATACATCACAATATGCCAATGGAACAATACCCAATCGAAGACAATCGAANGACAGCTTAGAGTTCACAGCAAAACAATAAGGAACTCGTAACCAATCTATAAACACTTTGTATCATCAATTGTTGCGGTGCGCAACCCCATCCCAACACATAACAACACTGTTGCGGCGTGCAACCCGACCCATATCATTTATCACTGTTGCAGCGTGCAAACTGATCCGATTATATTATTGTTGCGGCGTGCAACCCGATCCAATTATATCATTGTTGCGACGTGCAACCCGATCCACATATAATATTGTTGCGGCGTGCAACCCGATCCAATTATATCATTATTGCAGCGTGTAACCCGATCCACATATACAATCAACAACAATCATAACAAGAGTCCCGACAAGGGATCAATAAAGAACTACACAATCCCGGCAAGGTAATTGACAGTATAAGTAAATACGTCCCGATAAGGGAAAAATAGCTATAACCAAACTCGTTCCAACATCTAACTACCTCAACTAGCACCAATACTCAATCTTAAGTAATTTCCACGGGAATAATCATAATCCTCGCTCAACACAGAGAATCAACAACTAAGGCATTCGTAGTAATTATTAAGAACACAACAAATTCAATTTAAGACTCACGGTCATGCTCGACACCAACGTATCGTCACCATGCCTATACGTCGTACTCAACAAGTAACATGTAGCAAATAGGACACAACTCCAAATCCCTCAAGCTAAGGTTAGACCAAACACTTACCTCGAACTTCCACGGCCAACTCAAGCCTCAAACAACGCCTTCCCTTTTGAATTCGGCTCCAAATCAATTGTATCTAGACATAATCGACTTAATAACATCAATAAATGCTAAACAATCCAATTCCAATGCTTAATTATAGCTTTCCTACCATTCTTCCCAAAAAGCCAAAAATCGACCCCGGGCCCGCTTGGTCAAAACACGAGGTTCGGACCAAAACCCGATCACCCATTCACCCACGAGCCCGAATATATAATTAGTTCCAAAATTCGATCCCAAAATGAGGTCTAAATCCCAAATATACAAATAGCCCTAACTCTACCCAAATCCTTAATTTTATACCCTTAAGAGCATGATTTAAGCCTAGAAATCTAATGGGTGTTAATGGAAATAGAAGAAAATGAGTCTAAGATTACATACCTATGGATTTTTGGTGAAATTCTCTTTCAAAAATCGCCCAATTTGGAGATTGGAAGAAGAAATGAAATTTTGGTCAAGTCCCGTTTTGCTTCTGTTTTAAAATCACTGGACAGGCCTTCATCGCGTTCGCGATAGGCCTGTCGCGTTCGCGATGAGTTAGGCCTAGATGACCTTCGTGTTCGCGACTTTAGGCTCGCGTTCGCGGAGCTTTGACCCCTCGAGCCTTCGCGTTCGCGGGCCAGTGGCCGCGTTCGCGTAGAACAAGTGAGAACCCCCTCCCCCAGGCCAATTGCCTTGCGCGTTCGCGAGTACCTGGACGCGTTCGCGAAGGGCACTCCCCCCTCAGCCTCGCGTTCGCGTCACAGGCTTCGCGTTCGTGAAGAAGAAAACTGGCACCTGGGAAACTTGCCTTACGCGTTCGCGAGTGGGACCACGCGAACGCGAAGAACAAAATCCATGTGCACTGAACAGGAAAAACCTGCAACTTTCAATAGTTCAAAAACTTTCCGAAACCCATCCGAAACTCACCCGTGCCCTCGGGGCTCCAAACCAAACATACATACTAACTCAAAAACATCATATGAACTTATCCGCGCGATCAAATCGCCAAAATAACCTCTTAAACAACGAATTTAGCATAGAAAAATCTCAAAACTTTCAAAGTAGGAATTTTTACAACTACGGGTCCGAATCACCTCAAACGACTTCCGTTTCTTACCAAATTTCACAGACTCATCTTATTTCACATATTAGACCTGTACCTGGCTCCGGAACCAGAATACGGGCCTAATACCATCAAATTCTAAATGCATTTCATTCCAAAACTCATAAAAATTTCCAGAAAACAATTTTCTTTAAAAATTCATTTCTCGGGCTTGGGACCTCGGAATTCGATTCCGGGCATATGCCCAGGTCCCATATCTTTTCACGGACCTTTCGGAACCGTCAAATCACGGGTCCGAGTCCGTTTACCAAAAATGCTAACCGAAGTCAAGTTAAATGCATTTTAAGTTAAAATTTCAACATTTTCACAGATTTTCACATAATAGCTTTCCGGCTACGTGCCCGGACTGCGCACGCAAATCGAGGTGATGCTGAGAGAGGTTTTTAATTCCTCGGAACGCAGAATTCATTTTTAAAAACAAGTGATGACCTTTTGGGTCATCACATTCTCCACCTCTAAAACAATCGTTCATCCTCGAACGGACATAAGAAGGAAGTACCTGAGTCGGGGAAAAGATGGGGATAACGGCTTCGCATATCGGACTCGGACTCCCAGGTCGATGCCTCGGCAGGATGACCTCTCCACTGAACACGAACAGAAGGAAAACTCTTCGATCTCAACTGACGAACCTGTCGGTCTAGAATAGCTACCGGGTCCTCCTCATAAGACAAGTCCTTGTCCAACTGGACAGTGCTGAAATCTAACACGTGGGATGGATCGCTGTGATATTTCCGAAGCATGGACACATGAAACACTGGATGCACGGCTGATAAGCTCGGCGGCAGTTCAAGTCTATAAGCCACCTCTCCCACTCGATCAAGAATTTCAAACGGGACAATGAACCTAGGGCTAAGCTTGCCCTTCTTCCCAAATCTCATCACGCCCTTCATAGGCGACACTCGAAGCAATACCCGCTCACCGACCATGAAAGCCAAATCTCGAACCTTGCGGTCGGCATAGCTCTTTTGCCTGGACTGAGCTGTACGGAGCCTATCCTGAATAATCCTGACCTTGTCCAAGGCATCCTGAATAAGATTCGTACCCAACAACCGAGCCTCCCCCGGCTCAAACCATCCAACCGTAGACCGACACCACTTACCATACAAGGCCTCATAAGGAGCCATCTGGATACTCGACTGGTAGCTGTTGTTGTAGGCAAACTCCGCTAAAGGCAAAAACTGATCCCACGAGCCTCCAAAGTCGATGACACAAGCTCGGAGCATATCCTCCAAAATCTGAATAGTCCGCTCGGACTGCCCGTCCGTCTGAGGATGAAACACTGTGCTCAGCTCAACCCGTGTGCCCAACTCTCGCTGAACTGCTCTCCAGAAATGCGAGGTAAACTGCGTACCTCGGTCCGAAATGATAGACACGGGCACACCATGAAGATGAACAATCTCCCGGATATAGTTCTCAGCTAACCTCTCGAAAGAATAGGAGACAGCCACAGGAATGAAATGCACTGACTTGGTCAGCCTATCAACAATAACCCACACTGCATCGAACTTCCTCTGAGTCTGTAGGAGTCCGACAACGAAGTCCATAGTGATCCGCCCCCACTTCCACTCAGGAATCTCAATCTTCTAGAACAAACCACCAGGCCTCTGATGCTCATACTTAACCTGCTGGCAACTCAAACACCGAGCCACATATGCAACGATATCCTTCTTCATTCTCCGCCACCAATAATGCTACCGCAAATCCTGATACATCTTCGCGGCACTCGGATGAATAGAGTACCGGGAGCTATGGGCCTCCCCTAAAATCAACTCTCGGAGTCCATCCACATTAGGCACACAAACTCGACCCTGCAATCTCAAAACTCCATCATCACCTAAGGTAACCTACTTGGCACCTCCGTGCTTCACCGTGTCTCTAAGGACACACAAATGGGGATCATCATACTGCCGATCACGGATACACTCCAATAAGGAAGAACGAGCGACCGTGCAAGCTAACACACGACTAGGCTCAGAAACATCCAACCTCACAAACTGATTGGCCAAAGCCTGAACATCCAAAGCAAGCGGCCTCTCACCGACCGAAATATAAGCAAGACTGCCCATGTTGGCTGACTTCCTACTCAAAGTATCGGCCACCGCATTGGCCTTTCCCGGATGATATAAGATGGTGATATGATAGTCCTTTAACAGCTCCAACCACCTTCTCTGCCTCAAATTCAACTCCTTTTGCTTGAACAAATACTGCAGACTCTTGTGATCCGTGAACACCTCACATGCCACGCCATACAGATAATGCCTCCAAATCTTCAACGCGTGAACAATGGCGGCTAACTCCAAATCATGAACCGGATAATTCTTCTCATGAATCTTCAACTGTCGAGAAGCATAAGCAATGATCTTGCCATCCTGCATCAACACCGCACCAAGTCCAATACGAGATGCATCACAATAAACTGTATATGGCCCTGAACCTGTGGGCAAAACCAACACCGGTGCCGTAGTCAAGGCTGTCTTGAGCTTCTGAAAGCTCGCCTCACACTCGTCCGACCACCTGAACTGGGCACCCTTCTGGGTCAACATGGTCATCGGGGCTGCAATGGACGAAAACCCCTCCACAAACCGACGATAGTAGCCTGCCAATCCCAAGAAACTCCGGATCTCTATAGCTGATGCTGGTCTAGGCCAGTTCTTGACTACCTCAACCTTCTACGGATCAACCTGAATACCCTCTGCTGATACAACATGACCCAGGAATGCAACTGAACTATCCCTCAGAGTCTGAAGAACCACTCTAAGATGCTGCTCGTGCTCTTCCCGGCTGCTGGAATAAATCAAAATATCGTCAATGAAGACTATTACGAACGAATCCAAGTACGGCCTGAACACTCGTTTCATCAAATCCATAAAAGCTGCTGGGGCATTTGTCAACCCAAATGACATCACCAAGAACTCATAATGCCCGTACCGAGTGCGGAAAGCTATCGTAGGGACATCGGATGCTCTAATCCTCAGCTGATGGTAGCCAGATCTCAAGTCAATCTTCGAAAATACCTTGGCACCATGAAGCTGATCAAACAAATCATCAATCATCGGCAACGGATACTTATTCTTGATTGTAACCTTTTTCAACTGCCAGTAATCAATACACATTCTAATCGATCCATCCTTCTTCATAACAAACAACACCGGCGCACCCCAAGGCAAAACACTGGGTCTAATGAAACCCCTTCTCAAGCAAGTCTTGCAATTGCTCCTTCAACTCTTTCAACTCAGGCGGGGCCATACGATACGATGGAATAGAAATGGGCTGAGTGCCCGGAGCCAAATCAATGCAGAAGTCAATATCCCTGTCGGGTGGCATACCCAGCAGATCTGAAGAAAATAGCTCAGAGAACTCACGAACAAGAGGCACAGAATCAATAGAAGGAACCTCGGCACTAGAATCACGAACATATGCCAAATAGGCCAAACACCCCTTCTCGACCATACGCCGAGCCTTCACATAAGAGATAACTCTACGGGTAGAATGACCAGGAGTCCCTATCCACTCTAAACAAGGTAAACCTGGCAAGGCTAAGGTCACAGTCTTGGCATGACAGTCCAAGATAGAGTGGTAAGGTGATAACCAGTCCATCCCCAATATGACTCGAAATCAACCATGTCCAGAAGCAACAAATCTACACGAGTCTCAAGACTCCCAATCACAACTATACAAGAGTGATGCACTCGATCTACCACAATAGAATCACCCACCGGTGTAGACACATATATAGGGACACTCAAGGAATCACTAGGCATGACCAGATACGGTGCAAAATAAGATGACACATAGGAGTAGGTAGACCCTGGATCAAATAAAACTGAAGCATCTCTGCCACAAACCATAACAGTGCCTGTGATGACTGCATCGGAAGCCTCAGCCTCAGGCTTGGCTGGAAGAGCATAACATCGGGGCTAGGCCTCACCACCCTGGACTACATTTCTAGGACGGCCTGCAGCTGGCTGGCCTCCACCTCTAGCGGTCTGAGCTCTACCTCTAACACCTCTACCTCCACCTCTAGCACCTCTACCCCCACCCCTAGCTGGCGGAGCGGGCAGCGGAACACCTGGTGCCTGAACCATAGCACGGGAACACTGCTGCTGTGACTGAGTACCCACTAATCTCGGATAAGCCTTCCGGATATGACCATACTCACCACACTCAAAACATCCACCTGAGTGCTGCAGCTTAGGAAACTGAGACTGACCCTGGCGACCTGAATGACCACCCCGAAAAATCTGGAGCGGCGATGCACTGATAGGCTGCTGATCAGAATACTGCATATAAGAACCACGACCACCTGAAGCGCCGTGAGAAACCTGAAGTGCTGACTGAAAGGGCCTAGGAGGATGGCCTCTACCATACGAATCCCTGCCTCCAGACGAGGCACCACTGAATCTGCCTGAATGACGAGGCCTTTTGTCCGGCCCATAACCACCTCCCTGCGACAGAACCATCTCCACTCTCCTGGCCACATTGGCCGCCTCCTGGAAGGAGATCTCACTCCCTGTCTCCTTAGCCATCTGAAGATGAATCGGCTGAATAAGTCCCTCAATGTACCTCCTCACCCTCTCTCTCTCGGTGGGAAGTATGATAAGAGCATGACAAGCCAAGTCGATGAATCTGGTCTCATACTGGGTAACAGTAATCGAACCCTGCTGGAGACGCTCAAACTGCCTCCGATAGGCCTCTCTCTGAGTGATGGGGAGAAACTTCTCCAGAAATAGCTGAGTAAACTGCTCCCAAGTCAAAGCTGGTGATCCAGTTGGTCTAGCCAAACAATAGTCTCTCCACCAAGTCTTGGCGGATCAAGACAAGCGAAAAGTATCAAAATCGACCCTATTGATCTCCGCTATCCCCATGTTCCTGAGAACCTCATGACAGCTGTCTAGATAATCCTGGGGATCCTCAGAATATGCACCGCTGAAAGTAGTAGTGAAGAGCTTGGTGAACCTGTCCAATCTCCACAAAGCATTGGCAGACATAGCTGCTCCATCACCGGTCTGAGCTACCACACCTGGCTAAACTGCTCCAACTGGCTGAGCTGCTGGAGTCTGAAACTGGGGTGCCATCTGCTCCGGAGTACGAGTAGCAGGAGTCTGGGCTCCTCCTCCAGCCTGAGAGACGGCTGGTGCTACAGGAAGCAAGCCTGCCCGGGTGACACTCTCCATAAGGCCCACTAGATGGACCAGAGCATCCTAGAGTACCGGGGTAGCAATAAAGCCCTCTGGGACCTGAGCTGGGCCTACCGGAACTGTCTGGGTCGGAACCTCATCATCAAAGCCAACCTGAGGCTCCGCCACTGGTGCTGCTGCTCTGGGCTGAGCTCTGACCCTACCTCGGCCTTTAGCACAGCCTCGACCATGCCCTCTACCCATCGTGGGAGCTACTGCTGGGGGCTCGGGCTACTGATCGGTGGATGAGGAAGCGCGTGTTCTCGCCATCTGCGAAAGAATAGAGTAGAAATTCAATTAGCATTGGGAAACCAAACCGCACGACAAGAGAGAATAAATGTGAAGTTTTCCTAACTCTGTAGCCTCTGGGGGATAAATACAGACGTCACCGTACCGATCCATCAGACTCTACTAAGCTTGTTTGTGAATTGTAAGACCTATGTAACCTAGAGCTCTGATACCAACTTGTCACGACCCGGATTTCCCACCCTCGGGAGTCGTGATGGCGCCTGATGTTCGGCCAAAAATGCATATATTCACTCATTATTGCCTCACATTCTAGTAGTTTTAATCATCATTTGAGTATTAGTTATATTATTTTGTGCTTAATATTATATTTTAATTGTGTAGGAATAAAGCGGTATGAAGATGAAGAGATTTGGAGAAAAATTGGATAAAACACGGAAGAAGAAAAAAAGATAAAAATAATAATATAAAGGAGGGGGGACACCATTTGGTGTTTGTCCCCCCAAGTGGAGACCCAAGTCCATTCTAAGTGCAATTGATGAAGTAACGATGCGAAGGAAAGAATTGCAAAAAAAAAAAAGTGAAAAGCTTACTGCTTTCAGCGCCAGGGCCAGCGCTAGGCGCTGCCCTAGATGCTGGAGGCGTGAGTTTTCCTATTTCGCCCGGGACAAGGTTATTTCGGCCCAAGACCTCTCCAACTCGTATAAAAGGGGTCCTAAACCTAATTTGGAGGAGGGGGAACATATTTTGAAGGATATCTAACATACTTTGAAGGAGAATTCACGTCGGGGAACACACACCACGCGTGGAGGAGGCTTCTAACTAGTTTTTCTTCTCTTCTCTTCCTTTAATTTCAAAGTTTAATTGTTCTAGAGTTTTGGGTGCTACATGAACGTTGTAGTTTGAAGCTTGAATTGTTCTTATTATTTTATCATATTGGTTTATTTATTCAATCTTGCGCTTAATTATTTGATTGCTTGATCACCAATTGAATATTATCTACGAATCTAGGATTGAACTCGGGAAAGGGAATTCTAGATTGCATATAAGATTGAGTAGAGCAAGATCTTAACTCTGAAGGGGGGCGGATTTGCGGTTAGGATAGAAATATACCTAATCTCCTTGTTTGGTTATTATACGGGAATTATAAATGCGTTCTTGTTAATGCTAATTCCATAGGAATATAGGCGTTAGGTTAGCTTGAATAGGCGAGTTGTATTTCGGGAGAAGGCTACGAGCAATATTAACCCTGTCAATCAATAAACTGGATAAATTAATTAGACAATTTAAGTGGAAAACTTAACAGGATTGTTAGCCAACCCATAGCTCTAGAATATTCACTCACGTTGAATTCGTCTCTATAATTCGCCAACTTGTTTTCTTTAGTCAATTTTTTACTTTAGACTAATTTTAATTAAATATTCATACTTTAGGATTTGCTTGAATAGACTAATTGTTTGGTTTAATTTAGTTGATAGTTAATCACAAGTCCCTGTGGATACGACATCTGGACTTTACAATCCTATATTACTTGTCGACCACGTATACTTGCGTGTGCGTTTGGGAGCAACAAGTTTTTGGCGTCGTTGCCGGGGACTTAGAAATTAACTATTTTACTAGATTAGATTTTTATTTTTTATCTATTTATGTTTTTAAATTTAGTTTAGTGTACTTAGTATAATAATTTTTTTTTACATGGCGTCTTTGAACGAAAAGTGGTGGGATAGTAAGTATTCTTGTTTTTGTGATCCTTGTCTATATTGTAAAGGACCCCACTTGTGACAATATTGTAAAAGTATTCTCAATACCGAGTTGTGTGCATCATCTTCGTTATGTACTATTTGTGATGGAAATTGGAATAATTGTCCTAAGTGTTGTTATCCTACTCCAATCCCTTCTTATGTTTGATTCTAATAATTTTTGTGAGTTTAAAAGGAGTAACGAATTTGATGATGTTGAGCATGATGTTCGCATTCTTGATATGCACATGAAATTATTAGAGGAATATGGAGGCTTCCGTGAGAAAATTACGAATGAGATGCAACAATTTATAGAAGGAAGAGCTGAACTGGGACAAGAGATCGATCAATTTGGAAGTTCTATTCACTAGAGGCTCAATTGAGTGCAAAAGTTGATGCGTGTAACTCCCAACAATTTAGTTGATGAGTTGTGTGAAGCTGAAAAAGATCTTCTAGGCCAAATTGAGGAGCTAAAACAAGAATACCGATCATTAGACCATGCTTTTGTTGATGTTGCCGAGGTTGAAGAGTGCAAAATTAAGGATGTCAAAAATAATGCAATTTTTGAGTTGGAGCGTATTGGACCTCATTCCAAACACTTTTCAACATTGTGTTTGGTTGGTGACATAGAAATTGATCCATTCGAGCATATGGAGGAGTCAATAGATGAGGAACAAAGTGTTTATATTCTGAAACTTGCCATACCGAGGAGGCAAAACGATATCCCGTACTTAAGGTCCAAGAAGTGCAAGATGTGATACCTATTACTTGGTTTCTTTATTTTTATACCACCGTCCCAGGAACGTGATACAAAAGTAAATGCAAAATTGGGGGCGCAATTTATATCCTCAAAGTGGAAGGAAAAGTGATGAAAGTGTTGGCGTCGTGCTGCGATGTTCAATCAAGCGCTTGTTGGGAGGCAACCCAATTTTATTTTTATTTTTTACTTTTGTTTATTTTTTATTGTGTTATTTGTTTTTTGTAGTATTATTTTTGTGTTTTGTAGGAGTAGGAGCATGAAGTCAAAGCCAATAGGCATGTGCAAAAGCGAGCAGGTGGTTGAAACAAAGTGTGAGGTACCCGCACAAGGGATCATACCCGTGAGCTACTAATTCTTCGGCCTTTGGCCTACCAGGGAGTCTCTTTTACCCTCGTGTAATTTTTCAGTGTGCATTGAGGACATTGCACAATTTTAAGTGTGGGGTGAGGAGATTGTCTGGGTGATTTTCTATGCTATCCTAGATTTGTTGTAGTACTTTTTCTTAGTGTAGTTACTTGTGTTAAAAAATAAGATAAAAACAAAAAAAATTGAAAAAAAAATCAGAAAATTGAGACTTTTCATGATGATGGATTTTGTGGACAATTTTCTTGAGGGATAAAGGTCCAATAAAATAAAAAAATCCAAAAAAATTTTCTAGTTAGTTTTAGTTAGATAATAACCCCCCTTGGTTTTTCTTTGTGCATCGGTTCTTTTTCAGGAGATGTAACTTGAACCAGATAATTTTTTAATTTTTTAATTTTTAGGATTATTTTTTTTAGGAGTAGAAAAAGAGGGAGAAGAAAAACCTTTGTTACTTGTTTGATACTAGCATATTTAGGCCTGAGCTTGAGTAGTACTTTCCTCTGAGTGCTTGAGTAATGAATAAAATAGCAGATTTTCTGACACCTAAGCTCAGGGTTGTGACTCTGTATATAGCTTATTCTTATTTTGTGTTCACTATGATCCTGTCTGTCTTAAAGTAGAATTGATTCATCTTGAGTGATACTTGTGCCATGTGTGGTGAGGATTTCTTACATATATTCCATGTTTTGCATCTTAGTCTAGAACTTGCCCTGCATGTTATTGAAGTGAAATAAAAGTGTTGCTTTGTTTAGAAGATGATAATAGGCTTTCTTGACATGTCTTGTGAAATTTAGCCTTTTCAGATATTGTACCACTAGTTAGCCCTTTGATCCTGTAGCCTTTTGTTTGGAAGCCGTATTTTTGCCTTGAACCTTTTATTGAATCCCTAGTTTTTGCACCCTGCTTCCTTGAGCACTGTTGCTTAGACTGTGATATTAATTGTGAAATCTGAAAAAAGGGATGGTTAAGTGAAGAATGGTGGACAACGATAGCTGAAACGTGATGAAAAGGCCTTCTTGAAAAGAACGTGACATGAAAAAAAAAGAATGAAAAAAAAATTGTTTTGAAAAAATAAACATTCTTGATACGAGGGAAAAACTAGTGAAGCAATAGATGAAGAGAGGGCTGAAAAATAAAATTAAGAGAAAATAATGGGTGATGAAATCTAAAAATGCAAAGTGCTTAGGGAAATGTAAGTACCTATTATACAATTCTCCTACCCGTCCCTTAGTCAACATTACAACCCGTTAAAGTCCTATTTGATTCTATTCGAGCATGCTTAATTAGTAGAGATGTACATAATGGGCAAGCCTATGGTTCTTTGTGCATACATGTGAATTTCTTTGTGAGTGCGAGAGTTGTTCTTTGATGCAAAGTCCTTAAATTATATTCATTCTTTGATTTGAGTGTATGGACTATTTATTCTTGCGATGGCACTTGTTTCATGATAGATAGGTGATGTTATTAGCTTCTTTGACAGAGTAGGTGAGCGAGCTGAAATTTGGTGGGTTAGAGTCCGTCTCTGAGGTCAGGAGGTTAGAAGTTTGTTGTTTGTTTGTGACTTGTATATTTTGCACGATGATGAGAAAGTGTATATATGATGGTTTGAGTTGCGATAGGGCCTAATTGTTAGTATCTACCAAAGTGTAGGTGTTTCTAGGCTTGATTTGTTGTGAGTGGTTTTAATGCTTACTCGAGCATGAGCAAGAGTCTAAGTGTGGGGTGTTGACGTTCGGCCTAAAATGCATATATTCACTCATTGTTGCCTCACATTCTAGTATTCTTAATCGTCATTTGAGTATTAGTTATATTATTTTGTGCTTAATATTATATTTTAATTGTGTAGGAATAAAGCGGTATAAAGATGAAGAGATTTGGAGCAAAATTGAATAAAACACGAAAGAGGAAAAAAAGATAAAAATAATAATATAAAGGAGGGGGGACCCATTTGGTGTTTGTCCCCCCAAGTAGAGACCCAAGTCCATTCTAAGTGCAATTGATGAAGTAAAGATGCGAAGGAAAGAATTGCAAAAAAAAAGTGAAAAGCTTACTGCTTTCAGCGCTAGGGCCAGCGCTAGGCGCTGCCCTGGATGCTGGAGGCGTGAGTTTTCCTATTTCGCCCGGGACAATATTATTTCGGCCCAAGATCTCTCCAACTCGTATAAAAGGGGCCCTAAACCTAATTTGGAGGAGGGGGAACATATTTTGAAGGATATTTAACATAGAATTCACGTGGGGGAACACACACCACGCGTGGAGGAGGCTTCTAACTAGTTTTTCTTCTCTTCTCTTCCTTTAATTTCAAAGTTTAATTGTTCTAGAGTTTTGGATGCTACATGAACGTTGTAGTTTGAAGCTTGAATTGTTCTTATTATTTTATCATATTGGTTTATTTATTCAATCTTGCGCTTAATTATTTGATTGCTTGATCACCAATTGAATATTATCTACGAATCTAGGATTGAACTCGGGAGAGGGAATTCTAGATTGCATATAAGATTGAGTAGAGCAAGATCTTAACTCTGAGTGGGGGGGGGGGGCGGATTTGCGGTTAGGATAGGAATATACTTAATCGCCTTGTTTGGTTATTATACGGGAATTATAAATGCGTTCTTGTTAATGCTAATTCCATAGGAATATAGGCGTTAGGTTAGCTTGAATAGGCGAGTTGTTCTTCGGAAGAAGGCTACGAGCAATATTAACCCTGTCAATCAATAAACTGGATAAATTAATTAGACAATTTAGGTGAAAAACTCAACGCGATTGTTAGCTAACCCATAGCTCTAGAATATTCACTCACGTTGAATTCGTCTCTATAATTCGCCAACTTATTTTCTTTAGTCAATTTGTTACTTTAGATTAATTTTAATTAAATATTCATACTTTAGGATTTGCTTGAATAGACTAATTGTTTGGTTTAATTTAGTTGAAAGTTAATCACAAGTCCCTTTGGGTACGATATCTGGACTTTACAATCCTATATTACTTGTCGACCACGTATACTTACGTGTGCGTTTGGGCCGAAATAACCTTGTCCCGGACATAATAGGTAAACCGCCGCAACACAGCGTCCAGGCCAGCGCCTAGCGCTGGACCTGGCGCTGAAAACAGTAGCATTTTACGTGCAATACCTTATTAGCTTCGTTACTTTGGAGTTCTTTCTTTCTCTTTTGATTTTGTTGTCTCCACTTGGGGGGACAAACACCATAGGGTGTCCCCCGTTATTATATTTATTTAATTTCCTTTCTTTTTCTTCTGCGTTTAATTTTATTTTGCTTCAAATCTCTTCATCTTCATACTGCTTTATTCCTATACAATTAAAATATAATATTAAACACAAAGTATAATTAACACTCAAATGAAGATTAAAAATACTAGAATGTGAGGCAACAATGAGTGAATATATACATTTTTGGCCGAACATCAACACCCCACACTTAGACTCTTGCTCGTCCTCGAGTAAGCATTAAAACCACTCACAACAAATCAAGCCTAGAAACACCAACACTTTGGTAGATACTAACAATTAGGCCCTATAGCAACTCAAACCATCATATATACACTTCTTCATCATCGTGCAAGATATACAAGTCACAAACAAACAATAAACTTCTAACCTCCTAACCTCAGAGACGGACTCTAACTCACCAAATTTCAGCTCGCTCACCTATTCTGTCAAAGAAGCTAATAACATCACCTATCTATCATGAAACAAGTACCCTTGAAAGAATAAATAGTCCATACACTCAAATCAAAGAATGAATATAATTTAAGGACTTTGCATCAAAGAATAGTAAAAGTCTAATTTAGTAGAATAGTTAATTTCTAAGTCCCCGGCAACGGCGCCAAAAACTTGTTGCTCCCAAACACACACGCAAGTATACATGGTCGACAAGTAATATAGGATTGTAAAGTCCAGATATCGTACCCACAGGGACTTGTGATTAACTATCAACGAAATTAAACCAAACAATTAGTCTATTCAAGCGATTCCTAAAGTATGAATATTTAACTAAAATATATCTAGAGTATCAAATTAATAGATTAAAGAAAACAAGTTGGCGAATTATAGAGACGAATTCAATGTAAGTGAATATTCTAGAGCTATGGGTTAGCTAACAATCCCGTTGAGTTTTCCACTTAAATTGTCTGTAACGACCCGACCGGTCGTTTCGAGCCCTAGCGCGTCGTTCAGCAGTCTGAGGCCATGAGCAGCTTCATTTCAGGAATTGTGACTTGTTCGCATGGTCAGAATTTAAATTCAGGAATATCGGAGTTAAATTTAAATGAAAATTCTCATTTGAGAAGCTTAAAGTTGAAAGAATGAACTAGGATTGGAATTTTGAGTAAACAACCTCGGAATCAGGATCTGAAGGTTCCAGCAGGTTCGTATGATGATTTCGGACTTGGGCGTATGCCCGGATTGGGTTTTGGATAACCCGGGAGCGTTTTGGTGCCTATTGTGGAAGTTAGCATTTTAGAAGGAATTTCTTAAGTTTGGCTTGAAGTGCATTTCACTGTTATCGATGTCCGTTTGGGATTTCGAGTCTGGGAATAGCTCCGTATGGTGATTCTGGAGTTGGGAGCGCGATCGGAAGTGAATTCGGAGGTCCGTAGGTCATTTTGAAGCCATTTGGCTAAAGATATAAATTTGAAGGTTTTGGGAAGTTTGACCAGAGGTTGACTTCTTGATATCGGGGTCGGAATCCAATTCCGAAAGTTGAAGTGGGTGCGTAGTGTCAAATGAGACTTGTGTGCAAAATTTGAAGTCAATCGGACGCGATTTGATAGGTTTAAACATCGGAAATAGAAGTTGGAAAGTTCAAAGTTCATAAAGCTTGGATTGGAGGTCGATTGATGATTTTAGCGTTGCTTGATGTGATTTGAGGCCTCGAGCAGGTCTGTAATGTGTTTTGGGATTTGTTGGGGTCCTGGGGGCCTCGGGTGGATTCCGGGTGGCTAACGGATCGGATTTGGAGTTTGACGAAGAGCTGGAGCTGCTGCTTCTGGTATTTCCGCTTCTGCGGATTTGGGACCGCAGAAGCGGCCCTGCAGAGGCGAGAATTTGACCGCAGAAGCGGTTGGGACCAAAATGGATAGGACCTCAGATGCGGTCGAGCAGCCGCAGAAGCGGTACCGCACCGGCGGTCGAAGCATCGCAGAAGCGAGAAAGGGGGGCTTGTGAAGGAGCCGCAGAAGCGGCCCTGCAGAGGCGAGAATTTGACCGCAGAAGCGGTTGGGACCAAAATGGAGAGGACCGCAGATGCGGTCGAGCAGCCGCAGAAGCGGTACCGCACCTGCGGTCGAACCATCGCAGAAGCGAGAAAGGGGGGCTTGTGAAGGAGCCGCAGAAGCGGCTTTTAGACCGCATAAGCGGAACCGCTGATGCGGCAAGCTTCCGCAGAAGCGAAAAGAACTGGAGGCAGAAAGGTTGATTTAAATCGTGGGCTGAGTTCATTTCTCCCATTTCTTCATGGCTTGGGTGATTTTTGGGGAGCTTCAAGAGAGGATTTTCGTCGTCATGGTTAAGGTAAGTTATCCCCATCACTTTTGAGTTAAATACACTGATTATGTATGGATTTTTAGCATGTAAATGGGTAGAAAATTGAGGGTTAGAGGAAGACCTAGAAAATTAGTGTTCTTGGATTTTGACCACGATTTCTAGTATGGAATTAAGAGAAAATCATATATTTGAGTTCGTGAGTTCAGGGGTAAACTTTATCTTCGAGAAATTTCGGATTCCGGGCACGTGGGCCCGAGGGCATTTTTGTCAACTTTTCGTTCGGGGTTAGGAATTGTTATAAAGTGGGTTGTAAAGTATAATTGAGCATGTATTAATGGATTTATATGATCGTTGGCTAGTTTTGGAGCATTGTGCGTTGGTGCAAGTCTTCGGAAGAATGTAGAATGCCGGTTGTGGATCTTCGGAGCGAGGTGAGTCTCCTTTCTAATCTTGTGAGGGGGAATTTACCCCATAGGTAAGTTAAACTGGTTAAGTGCTCCTATTTGTGGGGGCTACGTACGCACGAGGTGACGAGAGTCCGTGCGTAGCTACTATTATGCTATTGTCCGGGTAGTCTAGGACCCAAAAGCATGTTATATTTGAATTAATTGTGAACCCATTGATGGTTTGAATTGCTTAGATCACATTAAATTAATAAATGGATTTCTAATAAGACTTAAGCTTCATTTTCTCAAATTATTAAAGAGAATTGGCCTTTCATGGATAATTGCTCCATGTTGACTTCTTGACTGATTGTCTGACTGTGTGTGTGTTTATTTTGGAACGGGCCGAACACCTCGGCAGATTAATAGATGCATCTATAGGCGCGCCGTTGACCCTCGGCAAGTGCACATTTATTTCTGTTGGATCGGGCCGTCGCCTCGGTATGATTTGCACATGCTTGTGTTGCTTCCTGGACTTAATTAAGTTATTACTGCCCTTTTGTGGCTTAAAAATATTTGGATTATATTTAAAGAGAAACTCTGGAAATTTTCCTATGAAAGAATTACGTTTTTACTTGTTTCCTCTATCTAGATTAAAAATCATGTTTATAAAATAAATCCACTGTTTAATATGTATATTAAGGATAAATAATCATTGGACTATTAGAGAGTGTCAAGTTGACCATCTCGTCTCTACCCCTTCGGGATTAGGCGGGACACTTACTGAGTACACGTTGATTACGTACTCATACTACACTTCTGTGCATTTTTGTTGCACATGTATATATACCTCTAGCAGCCTACGGAGCGTAGCAGCACGGACGTTTCTGGGACTAGGTGAGCTGCATCATTCGAGGCGACCGCAGCTAGGGTAGTCCCTTCCAGTGTACTGTATTTACTATCCGTCCACTGTATTCCGGACGGATGTTGTATTTTATTTCTCTTATCAGTAGTTGCTCATGTACTTGTGACACCGGGTTCTGGGGATGTATTTGGATTATTTGGAAATCTTAAAAGTTGTTTAAATATTCTATTTATTTATTCGGAAGAATACACTGAGTCTTGTTTAAAACGTATAAAGAAATGTTTTTCAAAAGTGTTAAAAAGAGATTTAATTAAGTATTTGAGTTGGCTGGCCTGACGACGGTGTCCGGCGTCACCACGACCCTTAGTGGATTTTGGGTCGTGATTGGCTGGCCTGACGGCGGTGTCCGACGCCACCACGACCCTTAGTGGATTTTGGGTCGTGACAACATGGTATCAGAGCACTAGGTTCCCGTCGGTCTCACGAGTCATGAGCAAGTCTAGTAGAGTCTCGCAGATCGGTACGGAGACGTCTGTACTTATCCTCGGGAGGCTACAGGGCTGTTAGGGGTACTTCCCTTCTTGATTTCCTTATCGTGCGGTTCGATTCCTTTGAGACTTATGCCTTTGATTTTTTCCTATTCAATCTTAAGCGAGCGCTTGTTATAAATCGAGAATTTGAAGAATTGAAATGGCACTACAAATGTGGTGCGGGATGATTCTTCCCGGTATAGTTGATTGGACTATTATAGTTGCATTTTGGAGGGATATTCTATTGTTCCAGCTTAGTAACAGAACTTCTAAGAGCCTTGAGGCTAGGCACGGGGTGCCATAATGCTTATGAACAATTATTCCGCAGTGTTGTTGTGATGGTAGGATGTTTACCCACGTGTCGGGGCAGTGAATGAATTGAAGGGAGGTTTACTCAGTGTGTAATCACGGGATTCAGTATTTTATTCCCGGCAGGGGAAAGTCAATCGAACTAAGGATGGTCAGGTGTGGGCTGGTGGAAGTAATGAGGCTTGGTATTTGCAAGCGTGGTTGAGCTTTCTTTTATGAGAGGGTGTCGTGGTCCTGATTGAACGTACTAAGTTGTTGGTGTTATGATCTGCTACAATTCGCCTTTACGGCAGGGTATTGTGAAATAATATTGGAGGTACAACTGTCAGTTGTCGCATGGTGCGGTGGTTTAGGATCGAATCAGAATTTCTAATGTTGATGGCTCGAGAAAGATGACCTTTGGAAAGGTTTAAAGTTAGTAGCAATGGTGGGTTCAAGTGCCACGAAGATAGATTTTATTTAAGGCAACAATTGAGCAGCGAAGTATGAGGAAGGACATGTGGGAAGTTCCAGGCGGTGCTTAAAATTTCTAGAAGGCCAAGTATGAGGAGCAAGGTCGAGTGACCGATTAAGGAGATGAGTTCCGCCAAAGTGGGAGAGTGGCAGGTGTGTATATGGGCTTGGTAGTAGGAAGACTACACGCCCTAAGGAGAGTTTGGATCGAATTGGGGATTTTAATGATTGGTGATTGAAGTCTGCGGGTATGATTGGAAGTATGGGCTAGTATGCGGCAAAAGATTGATATGGCGGGAAGGAGCTGCTTGAAATGGGGGAGGGTGCAGCATAACCCTGAATTTGGAAGGATGTTGCCGCACATTTAATTGATGTACGTGAGGAGTGAATGGACTTGTGCAGCTGGAAGGTGAGCTCGGACTCAGGATGGGCTATTGGTGTCATAGTGAATGTACCCCGTGCAGTAGCATGGGAAGATGTCGGGAGGTGATTCCCCTAGGTGGGTTATTCCCCCGTGAGCAGATTAGCGGTCGCGTGGTTGGCGAAGCTTCTGCGAGGAATTATATTGGTTGTTCAAACAAGAGGTCGGTCGTGTGAATGTGGATGATGTCTCAGAATATGAAAGATGGGGATGTACAGGAAGATCCCGAGAGATTCTGATAATTGGTGGCGCAAGGTTAAGTCAATAAGAGGCTTCAAGCCAAGTGGGAGAGTCCCACCGCTTATGATTGGGCTGTATGATTAACTACTTGCGTGATTTCTGGCTATTAGCATATTGATGGATTAATTCAGCTACGAGAAAAGACCATAGTAGTAAATTGAGCGGAGGAATTATTAAGGATGTGCTATGGTTAGCGTTATGGGCTCATGTTCGAACTTGGGAAAGGATTCAGAATTTATGCCTTGTATAGAAGCGGGTTTAAAGGGGAGTGGTTCTTCCAGGTGCTTCGTTGAGAGGGTATTAATGTGCTAGAAGATTCATGGAGTGAATTATATTCGGGACCAAGTCAGAGCGGGTGACTCTCAATAATGGTCCTAGTGAATTCAGAAGTTAAAGTGTGGTGCCCAATGATTTCGAGCCTATAAGTACAGTTAAGAACCAAGCTTTGTAGTAGCTTATGAGAAAGTGCCCAGGATGTTCTATGATATTTCGACTTGTGGCGTAGTGTTTGAGTGATGTGGAATAGTTCGTGGGAATGGAGACAACCTGGTCTCGTGATTCAAGGTCACTCGGGGCGAGTGTAGATGGAGTATGTTATGTGTTGAATGGAGTTAGTCTTATTTTTAAGGCAAGCAAGGAGGAATTGGAAGAAGGTAAATTGATTACCCATAGTTGAATTGGCATATTGGGGCCAATGATCAGTTCGGTCCGCGAGATCAAGTTATGTGTATGATTTGTGGAGGTACGTGTGAGGCATGTCGGCTGCTGTGATTGATGATTTATCAGGGGCACTCTTCTGTTATGGCTTGTTAAGTGGAAGCGGATTCCGGAAGGGCTATGGTGGCTTGGACCACTACTGCAGATTTGCATATCCTACGGTTATGGGAAATTACCTGTGTGTTGCTACGATTCTCCTGCAGTGAGTTAAGTGAAAAGTTCGTATATGATGAAGTGTTAAAATATTAATGATTTCGGAGTTATGATGAAAATCGTGTTCTATCGTATATTAGCACGTTGGGTGCAGTAAGTAGCATAGAAATTCGAAGTGAGGATTAAGGTTGCAGTTTGGTGCTGGTAAGGATGTCACAGGCTCGGATGAGCAAGGAAAGGGGTGAATGATTAAAGAAAATTGGTGATGTTTTCAGCGCCACCTAAGATCGATGTTTTGTGAAAAAGGCTTTGCATCCTGGTTAAGGATTCTTGATCGCTTTTCAGCATTAGTGCGGCCGATGGTTTGGATGAGCGGACCCGTTATTTATTTCGGAAAAATTGTAGGGGCGCGTCCCACGGGAAGATTGTATAAGTGTGACAAGTAGTCACTTGATTGACTAAAGATTTACACCAAGTATGAGGATTGTGGTAATATCATTAATTTGAGAATTTAGGCATGGAGGGCACTTTGTTTATTGGGTTATGAACCAAGGAGGTTGCTCCGGTTATGATGGTTGTTCTTATGTGTTATGAGGAAAAGGGAGTTACTGTGGACCTTTGAAAGGTTATTAGCCCAGTGGGTGCAATCAGAAATCGGCTTGAGATCAATGGATTGATTTATATATGTGAACAAGGCTTTATATCAGGCCAGTTGTGTTCATTTCAGTGAGCGTTCCCTATGGAGGGACAGTCGGGGTGTTATTTTGTCATCAGCTTATTCCAGGTAATGATGTATTTCGCCGTATGAGTTGTGAGACGGCTTAGTAAATTCTTATGTGTTGAGGTTCCGCGTTGCGATGGTGTTATGTGAGCAGGATGGCTCGTGAGATTTAGATCTTGTATCGCACCTCAGTTGTGCTTGAGTTTGTAGCCTATAGCGCTACGTGTTTTCTCGGGGATGGTATTATGCACTTAGCGTGCTTACGATCGAAATTCGATATTTTTATTGTAATGAGCAGATTTAGCTCGAAGTGCAATCTCCTTATGTGAGATCTATGTATGGATCGGGTGGCACGCCGCCATGGGTATGTTATTTAGATCGGGTTGCGTGCCGCAACAGTGTGATGTCGAGTCTGGTCCTCTATATGTTATTTTCTTTGTGTGTTTCGCTTCCTATTTTCTAAGGAAAGTCCGTAGTAGTGCGGGAGTTAGGTAATTCCTTCCAGAGTTCGATTTTCGTTTGTGTTGTGTTCGGATTGGTGGCCTATTGGCACATTGCGGCGTCATATGAGACTTGTGATCGCATTCGGAGTGGCTTATTGCCTGAGCAGTTCGTACTGGGTAAGATGAGATTGTGGGATTTAGGATCAGTGCAATATGATTATATGAAGTATATTAAGGAGCGAAGATCATTATTTGGTTCAGAATGTGGTAATGTTTCTTGTCAGAAGTATGGACTCGATGATTGGTTGACTCGGCAGTTGATTACAAATTTTGGCATCTCATCCGTCATGGCAGTGTTGTAATAGTTAGATTAAGACCTATGTAGGTCATGAGGTGCAATGGGAGCATCGGATTCGTGGAATTTCGATTAATTCAAACTGAAATGTTATTGTGGTCCTATGAGTAAAGTGATGCAAAGTGTGAATCAGCAGAGTTATGCAGTCATGTTTGAGTACAGCGTATAGTGATTGATACGATGATCATATGTTGGAAACGGGCCTGGCATAGAATTCCGGATGTTGGAATTGGGCTCTAAGGCTTATTTGCTTTAATAAAGGGGAGTATCTTCAGAACTTATCGAGCTAATGTGCTCAACTAAGTTGTGGTAGCACGGGAAGGTGCTTAAGGTGCTAAACAGTGATTTCAGACTACTCCAGTGTAGTTCTCAGCACGTTCGAGGACGAACGTATGTTTAAGTGGGAGAGAATGTAACGACCCGACTGGTCGTTTCGAGCCCTAGCGCGTCGTTCAGCAGTCTGAGGCCATGAGTAGCTTCATTTCAGGAATTGTGACTTGTTCGCATGGTCGGAATTTAAATTCAGGAAGATCAGAGTTAAATTTAAATGAAAATTCTCATTTGAGAAGCTTAAAGTTGAAAGAATGAACTAGGATTGGAATTTTGAGTAAACAACCTCGGAATCAGGATCTGAAAGTTCCAGCAGGTTCGTATGATAATTTCGGACTTGGACGTATGCCCGGATTGGGTTTTGGATAACCCGGGAGCGTTTTGGCGACTATTGTGGAAGTTAGCATTTTAGAAGGAATTTCTTAAGATTGGCTTGAAGTGCATTTTAGTGTTATCGATGTCCTTTGGGATTCGGAATCTGGGAATAGCTTCGTATGGTGATTCTGGAGTTGGGAGCGCGATCAGAAGTGAATTCGGAGGTCCGTAGGTCATTTTGAAGCCATTTGGCTAAAGATAGAAATTTGAAGGTTTTGGGAAGTTTGACCGGAGGTTGACTTTTTGATATCGGGGTCGGAATCCAATTCCGGAAGTTGGAGTGGGTCCGCAGTGTCAAATGAGACTTGTGTGCAAAATTTGAAGTCAATCGGACGTGATTTGATAGGTTTAAACATCGGAAATAGAAGTTGGAAAGTTCAAAGTTCATAAAGCTTGGATTGGAGGTCGATTGATGATTTTAGCGTTGCTTGATGTGATTTAAGGCCTCGAGCAGGTCCGTAATGTGATTTGGGATTGGTTGGTATGATTGGTTGGGGTCCCGGGGGCCTCGGGTGGATTCCGGGTGGCTAACGGATCGGATTTGGAGTTTGAGGAAGAGCTGGAGCTGCTGCTTCTAGTATTTCCGCTTCTGCGGATTTGGGACCCCAGAAGCGGCCCTGCAGAGGCGAGAATTTGACCGCAGAAGCGGTTGGGACCAAAATGGAGAGGACCGCAGATGCGGTCGAGCAGCCGCAGAAGCGGTACCGCACCTGCGGTCGAAGCATCGCAGAAGCGAGAAAGGGGGGCTTGTGAAGGAGCCGCAGAAGCGGCCTTTAGACCGCATAAGCGGAACTGCTGATGCGGTATAGCTTCCGCAGAAGCGAAAAGACCTGGAGGCAGAAAGGTAGATTTAAATCGTGGGTTGAGTTCATTTCTCCCATTTCTTCATGGCTTGGGCGATTTTTGGGGAGCTTCAAGAGAGGATTTTTGTCGTCATGGTAAATGTAAGTTATCCCCATCACTTTTGAGTTAAATACATTGATTATGTATGGATTTTTAGCATGTAAATGGGTAGAAAATTGAGGGTTAGAGGAAGACCTAGAAAACTAGTGTTCTTGGATTTTGACCACGATTTTGAGTATGGAATTAAGAGAAAATCATATATTTGAGTTCGTGAGTTCATGGGCAAACTTTATCTTTGAGAAATTTCGGATTCCGAGCACGTGGGCCCGAGGGCATTTTTGTCAACTTTTCGTTCGGGGTTAGGAATTGTTATAAACTGGGTTGTAAAGTATAATTGAGCATGTATTAATGGATTTATATGATCGTTGGCTAGTTTTGGAGCATTGTGCGTTGGTGCAAGTTTTCGGAAGAATGTAGAATGCCGGTTGTGGATCTTCGGAGCGAGGTGAGTCTCCTTTCTAATCTTGTGAGGGGGAATTCACCCCATAGGCGAGTTAAACTGGTTAAGTGCTCCTATTTGTGGGGGCTACGTACGCACGAGGTGATGAAAGTCCGTGCGTAGCTACTATTATGCTATTGTCCGGGTAGTCTAGGACCCAAAAGCATGTTATATTTGAATTAATTGTGAACCCATTGATGGTTTGAATTGCTTAGATCACATTAAATTAATAAATGGATTTCTAAAACGACTTAAGCTTCGTTTTCTCAAATTATTAAAGAGAATTGGCCTTTCTTGGATAATTACTCCATGTTGACTTCTTGACTGATTATCTGACTGTGTGTGTGTTTATTTTGGAACGGGCCGAACACCTCGGCAGATTGATAGATGCATCTATAGGCGCGCCGTTGACCCTCGGCAAGTGCACATTTATTTCTGTAGGATCGGGCCGTCGCCTCGGTATGATTTGCGTATGCTTGTGTTGCTGCCTGGACTTAATTAAGTTATTATTGCCCTTTTGTGGCTTAAAAATATTTGGATTATATTTAAAGAGAAACTCTGGAAATTTTCCTATGAAAGAATTACGTGTCTACTTGTTTCCTCTATCTGGATTAAAAATCATGTTTATAAAATAAATCCACTGTTTAATATGTATATTAAGGATAAATAATCATTGGACTATTAGAGAGTGTCAAGTTGGCCATCTCGTCTCTACCCCTTCGGGATTAGGCGGGACACTCACTGAGTACACGTTGATTACGTACTCATACTACACTTCTGTGCACTTTTGTTGCACAGGTATATATACCTCTAGCAGCCTACGGGGTGTACCAGCACGGACGTTTCTGGGACTAGGTGAGCTGCATCATTCGAGGTGACCGCAGCTAGGGTAGTCCCTTCTAGTGTACTGTATTTACTATCCGTCCACTGTATTCCGGACCGATGTTGTATTTTATTTCTCTTATTAGTAGTTGCTCATGTACTTGAGACATCGGGTTCTGGGGATGTATTTGGATTATTTGGAAATCTTAAAAGTTGTTTAAATATTTTATTTATTTATTCGGAAGAATACACTGAGTCTTGTTTAAAACGTATAAAAGAAATGTTTTTCAGAAGTGTTAAAATGAGATTTAATTAAGTATTTGAGTTGGCTGGCCTGACGGCGGTGTCCGGCGCCACCACGACCCTTAGTGGATTTTGGGTCGTGATTGGCTGGCCTGACGGCGGTGTCCGGCGCCACCACGACCCTTAGTGGATTTTGGGTCGTGATATAAGCCAAGTGGAAAGTTGACTCTAAAAGAAATGCAGGAGAAAGAGTACCCGTTCCTGGATTCTGATGTGCCAGCCAATTTCGAAGAACTCCTCGAGTTAAATCTCATTGAGCTTCCGGAGATGAAGCGACCAAATGAAGCTGGGAAAACAAATGATCCAAATTACTGCAAATATCACCGACTTGTAAGCCACCCTCTGGAGAAGTGCTTTGTGTTCAAGGATAAAGTTATGGACTTGGCTCATGAAAAGAAGATCGTGCTTGAAGATGAGAAAGCAAAAGTGAACCAAGTCTGTATCACCTTTGGCTCATTCAGTCTATATGAGTTATGCAGTTTAAAAGGAATCAAAAATGAAGAATTACTGGTGAATAACAAAGTTGAAAATGATCAACCTGATGATGATGAAGGTTTGTGACGACTCGACCTGTCGTCTCATGAGAACCGCTCCGTTTCTCCCATTTCCTGCTTTGTTATGCTTCATTATCAGTGTCTTGTCTGAACGAGTTGAATTGGGTTGATTTTTGGAAGGAAATGAGACACTTAGTCTCTTTAAGGAAGGCTTGTTTTGGAAAAGTTAACCGGATGTTGACCTATGAGTTAGAGGGCTCGGATGTGGATTCCGACGATTCGGTTAGCTTCGGGGGATGATTTGTGACTTAGGAGTGTGATCGGAAGTGATTTTGGAGGTCCGGTGTAGAATTAGGCTTGAATTGGCGAAGTTAGTATTTTGACGAATTCCGGTTGAAAGGTGAGATTTTGATCCGAGGGTCGGAATGGAATTCCGAGAGTTGCTATAGCTTCGTTAGGTGATTTGGGATGTGTGTGCAAAATTTCAGGTTATTCGGAGGTGATTTGGTTGGGTTTTTGATCAAATGCGTGTTTCGGAAGTTTTAGAAGAACTTAGGCTTGAATCCGATGTAAATTTGGTGTTTTGATGTTAGTTTTGGTGTTTTGAGAGTGCAACTAAGTTTGAATGATCATATGTGACGTGTTAGTATGTTTGTATGCGGTCCCGAGGAGCTCGGGTGAGTTTCGGATAGGTTTGGACTGCGTTGTGCTCGTTTTTCTTATGCTTCGACGTCGTTTCTTCAAGCATAAATGATATCATATTGAACAAATGAGCTCTGATTACTGTTTTGAATGAAGCATTAGATCCGTATCGTAATTATGGACCCGTAGCAAAAAGAATCGTCGAATTTGGACATCGTATGAGGATTTTATGGCCATTTTACCATGGTGCCCAGATTTTCAGGTTAATGACGAAATTGCCCCTGACAGCGTATTAAAAATCTGCACTATTTGCAAATCTTAAAACCTACATATCTCCTTCATTATAAGGTCAAATTGAGTGACTCAAAAGCCTAAATTGATTAGAATTTCACAAGGAATCCATTGGGAGCAGTAAAACGCGTGAACAGTATACCTATAATGAGCAGGTCGAGTTTTCTTCCAATTTTTGAACGGGAAGAAGCTTCTGAGGCGATTTTTAAGAGAGAAAATTAGTGGGTATCACAGAGGTAAGTGATTTGATTATTAAAACTCGTTTATGGGTGATTATAGACCATAATCCCAGCCTTTAATTCATGAAAAATAGTAGAAAAATAGGATTTTGGGGCCTGAGATTATGAGACCTTTAGGGGTCGATTTGAGGGGTCAAACGGACTCCGATTTTGGTGTTCTTTATATGTACGGAATCGGGAGAAGATGAAGAACACTTTTCTGTAAAAATTTCTGAGTTTCAGAAGTGGGCCCGGGGCTCAGGTTTTGTCAATTTCGGGATTATTGATGTTTTTCGATTATTTTTGATTGAGTATTGATCCTATAGCATAATGTGACGTATTCGTTGTGGTTTTGGTCAGATTCGACGCGCGAGGAGGTCGATTTGAGAGGCAAGGGCATAGCGAGCTAGGATTTTGGCCGGCTTGAGGTGAGTAATAGATGTAAATATTGTTCTGAGGGTTTGGAACCCCGTGTTTGCACATCGTAGTGCTGTATTGAGGTGACTTGTACGCCGGGTAGCGAGCGTGAGATAGAGCACCGTTGGGGATTGTGACTTGGTCCGTCCCGGTAGATGAATATACTGCATATTTGACTGAAATTTATTTATTATCATTTTTAACTGAGCTCTTTGCTATGTTTGGGCTTCGTGCCAATTGATGAAATCCTTCAGGGATTATTATTACTGGTTTCTTACCATTTTTGCATATCATGGAACTCAGTCCTGGTATTTAATACTGTTTTGCAAACTCAGCCCCATTTTCTTAACTTGAAACTTAATTAATATTTTTAACTGAAGTTCGGGATGAATATTTCTATATTTTGGTTTGCCCGAGAGGCTTATGTGATTTTTGGACTGAGCATGGGATCGGGATGCACGCCGCAGCGGTATGATATTGAGATTGATATGAGGCCGAGGGCCTAGTTGATGCCACGAGATGACTTATTATTGCGCTTGGGCCGTATGGGGCCCCTCCCGGAGTTCGCACACCCCTAGTGAGCGTCGTCGATGATAAATAAATGGAGCGGGCTGCACGCCGCAGCGGGTACTGGAGAGTACCGATTTATGTGTTGCATTGCATAGTTGATTGGCATCTACTTATTTATCTGTTGTGGTATTTCCTTAAGCGTTTTCATTGATTTACTGATTTCATGCTGCTGGGTTCGAGTTGCGGTATTTATAGAACTGCTTTGTGCTTATTCAGGACTTCTTATTCTCAGTCTTTATTTATGTTTATTACTCACTGAGTTGGAAGTACTCACTTTACTCCCTGCACCTTGTGTGCAGATTCAGGTGCGCCCACTGAGGCTGAGTGAGACTTTTCTCTGTTGAGCATCACATCCGGGAGCATCAAGGTAGCTGCCTGACGTCCGTAGTCCTGATCTTCCCATCTATCCTATTTATTTTTATTCCGCATTTCTTCAGAACATATGTAATAGGTTGACACTCGTATATTAGAGGCTCAGACTTGTGACACCGGATTCTTCGGGCTGTGTAGTAGTATTTCTACTTGGGTTTTCCACATGTTTTAATTATATTTCAGAGTTTCAGTATTATGACTTAGTAATTAATTGTGTTAATTGAATCACGAACTGTATAAAAAGGATTAAGGTTGTTGAATTGGTCGGGCTTGCCTAGCAGTGTGTTGGGCGCCATCACGACCGGGGTTGGGGTTGTGACACAGAGACCTGCTAATTGACACTTAGACGTATTTTCAGCCATTTTTCATATCTCTCAAAACATAAACTCTCTTGGGCAATTTTCCAAAGAAAAGTTCTTCTCCAAATCGATTGTAAGTCGTTTCTAACTCGTTTTCTTCAATCTTTAACATCTTTTCACATGATTTCAACTCAAAATCAAGGGTTTTCATAGGGGAAATTGGGTGTTTTGGGTAGAACCTAGGTTTTTCAAATTTTAGGGATTTGGACCTTGATTTGAGGTCCGATTTCAAAACAAATTATATATTTGAGTTCGTGGGTGAATGGATAATCGGTTTTTGGTTCGAACCTCGGGTTTTGACCATGTGGGCCCGGGGTCAATTTTTTGACTTTCTGGGAAAAACTCTAGAAAATCTATTTTTCATGCATTAGAATTGATTCATTTAGCATTTATTGATATAGTTAAGTAACTTGTGGCTAGATACAAGCGAATTAGTGGTGGAATCATGAGGTAAAGCGATAGTTGAGGCTTGAATTGTGTTCGTGACATCGAGGTAAGTGTTTGGTCTAACCTTAGCTTGAGGGATTAGGAGTCGTGTCCTATTTGCTATGTGTTAATTGTTGAGTACGACGTATAGGCATGGTGACGAGTATCTATACGTTGGTGTCAAGTATGCCCGTGAGTCTTATACTATGATTAATGTGACTCCGTTTTGTATTGTTCATGCCTTATGTGATATTACCATTGTTGAACAAGGCTTGTGGAAGTAAATTGAGTAATTGAACATTTAAGAGCGTTGGCTCAAGTTGCGAATTGATTTGTGAAAGTATCATAGGTATTTGAACATTGTAGAGCGTTGGCTCAAGTCGTGAATCGAATTGTGAAAGTACCATTGGTAATTGAGCATTGTAGAGCGTTGGCTCAAGTTGTAAAATTGAGTTGTGAAGTAAATGTGAAAAAGAGAAGAGGATTATGATATTGTCTCCCTTGCCGGGATGTTGTTGATTTTAATATTATTCCCTTGCAGGGATGTTGTTGCTTTTAACATTGTTCCCTTGCCGGGATTTTGGTGCTTTTGATATTGTTCCCTTGCCGGGATGTTGTAGCTTTTGATATTGTTCCCTTGCCGGGATTTTCATTGTGATTTAATTGTGATTTCATTATGTCCTTGCCCTTATGTTTGTGATTGTTGTTTGGGTGAGGAAGAGTGTTAAAGCACGAAGGGTGATGCCATGCATTGTTTTGGTGAGAGAGTATTAAAGCACGAAGGGTGATGCCGTGCATGATTTTCGTGAGGGAGAGTGTAAAGCACGAAGGGTGATGCCGTGCCGCACGATGTACAATTCCGTGCTGATTATATTGATTTTTATGGTGAGGACGAGAGTAAAAGCACGAAGGATGATGCCGTGCAGATTATATTGATTCTTATGTTGAGGATGAGAGTAAAAGCACGAAGGGTGATGCCGTGCACTTGTCCTTGATTTTCCTGATTCTGCTGATAATTGAATTATGGTGTTCTTTACGTCTGCATACTGATTTTCTGTTGTTTACTTGGTTTTATTGTGATGATATTGATTCCCTTTCCCAAATTGCTTTGTGATTGTTACTTGGCTGAGGAAGAGTGTAAAGCATGAAGGGTGATGCCGTGCATGATATTTGTGAGAGAGTGTTAAAGCACGAAGGGTGATGCCGTGCTGATTATATTGATATTTGGTGAGGACGAGAGTAAAAGCACGAAGGGTGATGCCGTGCACTTGTCTTGATTTTCTGATTATTGTTGATATTTGAGTTATGGTGTGCTTTACGTTTATTTATTGTTTCTGTTGTTATTTGATTTCGCCGCAGCATGCCTTCCCCCTTCTTACTCTTTAACTGTAAATATCAGCCTTTATTTCCGCTGTATATGATTTAACTGCACAAGTTTATTTGGTAGTCTAGTCCTAGCCTCGTCACTACTTCGTCGAGGTTAGGCTAGACACTTACCAGCACATGGGGTCGGTTGTGCTGATACTACACTCTGCACTCTTGTGTGCAGATCCCGATACTGTAGCTTTCGGACGCGGTGAGGTTGCTGCTTCCAGTTCATCAGGCGACCCGAGGTAGTCCTGCAGGCATCCGCAGGCCTTGGCGTCTCCTTCTATCCCTTCATTCTGTTTCTTTTATGTATTTCAGAGACAATATTGTAATTATCTTTCGGACCCTTATTTGTAGTATTCTTAGACAGTCTGTGAAATTGTGACACCAGTTCTGGGTATTCTATGTTTAAGAAATTATATTGGTGATATTTTAATGGCTATAATTTGTTCTTCCACTTGTTTAATTTCGCTGATCATATAATATTGATTCATAACTGATAAAGGGTTAAAAATGAGTAAAAGGTAAATATTTGAAATAATTGGCTTGCCTAGCTTTCACTAGTAGGCGCCATCACGACTCCTAAGGGTGAAAAATCTGGGTCGTGACAGATCTCCACATATTTCGTTCTCTCATGAAACACGAGGTTCTTCGCGATGTGAATTTCTGCTTGGTTATTGGAGTGCAAAGGGACAAGGAGACTAATTGGAACGGCAAGGTCATCAAAAAGACGTACAAGCCATGTGAGCTCTGCAACTACATGCCTCATTGAGCGATACTCAGCTTCAGCAGAGCTAAGGGCGATGGAAGTCTGTCTCTTTGACTTCCAAGAGATGGGAGAACCTCCAAGCGAAATGTAAAATCCACAACAGATTTACGCGATTCAGGACAAGTTCCCCAGTGAGAATCACAAAAAGCGAGCAGCTGAAAAGGGGGTGATAAAGACATAGATAACCCAAGACCAGGGTCCTTTAGCAAATATCGAAGTACACGAAGGGCTGCATGCATATGAGGTTGTCCGGTATCCTGGATATATTGACTGAGGTGCTACACCGTAAAGGAGAGATCCAGCCTTGTATGTGTTAAGTAATTTAGCTTACCAAATAAATGGCGATACAAGGTTGGATCTTGAATAGGGTCACCAGTTTTGGCCAAGAGTCTGATAGTTGGATCTAGTGGGCAGGAAACATGGGTTTTGCTCAATACATCAAATTCAGCGAGGAGATCAAGTGCAAATTTACGCTGGAATAAAATTAGACCTTCAAATTCTCGGAGTACTTCCATGCCCAAAAAATAATATAAGGTCCCTAAATCTTGTTTTTGAACTCGTGGTTTAAGAATAACTTTAAAGCATGCAGTTCTTCAGTATAATTAGAATGTTATCCACGTAGACTGCAACTATAGATATTGAGGAATCTATCTTCTTAAAAAATAGGGAGTAGTAATTTAAGGAATGTAAATAGCCCTTAAAATTGAGAGTTGCTATTAACTTCGCATACTACTGACGGGAGGCTTGGCGTAGCCCATAAAGTGACTTCTTTAAATGACAAACTTGAGTAGGAGAAGAAGGTGAAAAACCAACTGGGAAATTCAAATAAACCTCTTCAATAAGATCACCATGTAGAAACGCATTATTAATATATAATTGGTAGATCCCCCATCCTTTTTTCACTGCTGTAGCAAGAATACATCTGATTGTAGTCATTTTCACCACCGGTGAAAAATTTTCAGTGAAATCCACTCCTTCCCTTTGAATATCTCCTCTTACTACTAGTCGAGCCTTTAGTCTTTCCATACTACCATCAGAGTGGTGTTTAACCTTATACACCCACTTGCAAGTGCTTTTCTACCAGTGGGTAGTTTCACTACCTCCCAGGTTTGACTCTGTTCAAGAGCTTCAATTTCATTTGCCATGGCTTTCTGCCAACCTGGGTGATGTGGTGCTTGATAGTAGCTGGTAGGCTTTTGGATACTAGACAAGGAGTTTAGTACATTTTGATTGGAATTGGAAAGACCCAGAGAAAGGAAAACTAGGTGGTGTAATAGGGGAGAGGAAACAAGTAGTGCTCACATCTGTAAGTTGAATAATATTGCAGATGTAATCTTTGAGATAAACTGGAGGGTTATGAGGTCTAGATGATTTCCTGATCAAACTGTCTATCATAGGTTCAGATGTAGAAGGTGAGGTAGTAGGAATAGAAGAAGGTGAGGCAGTAGGAACATGAGAATACCGAATATAGGAAGATGTGAATGAGGGAGGAGGAATAGGAGAAAAAGGGATAGTAGAAGGAGAGATAGGGCCAGAGTTGGATGTAGGAGAGATGAGGTCTACATAATCATTTGCATTTGGTATGGGTTGTACTTCTGGGATTGAGTCAAACATAGTAGTGGTGTAATTAGGTATGGGCGACAGAGGCAGAAAAGAATCAGGAGAATGTTGACGCAGTTTTGAAGAGAAAGGAAAATTTTCCTCATGAAAAACAACATGTTTGGATATAAAGGTCTTTAAAGTTTTGAGGTTCAGGACTTTGTAACCTTTTTTACTATGCGGATAGCCCAGAAATGCACATGGGATTGCCTGGGTTGAAACTTTATTCTATGGATGGAAAGGGCAGACAAAACATAGACATTCAAAATATTTTAACTTTGTGTAATCAGGTTTAGAATGAAAAAGAACCTCATAAGGTGTTTTAAAATGAAGAACTCTTGAGGGAAACCTATTAATGAGATAAGTTGCTGTTAAAGACAGTCACCCCAGTAAGAAATAGGTAAATTAGATAGAAAAAGTAGGGTTCTAGAGGTTTCCAACAAATGCTTGTGTTTTCTCTCCACAACTCTATTTTGCTGTGGGGAAGCAGTATATGAAGTCTGATGTATAATCCCTTGAGCAAGAAAATATTCTGACTAGGCAGTCTTACTCCCTAACTCAAAAGCATTATCTGATCTAATGGTCTTAACTTTTGTATGAAACTGTCTTTCTACCATAGTCAAGAATGATTTTAAGACTGAAAAAGCATTTGATTTGTTGCTGAGTAAGTAGGTCCATGTACCTCTACTATAGTCATCCACAATAGTTAAAAAATACTTAAATCAATCATAAGTAGGTTTATTATAAGGGCCCCATGTATCAATATGAATTAATTCAAAAATGTTCTTTGTGGTAATGCTGCTTGTGGGACATGAAAGTCTAGATTGCCTTGCCATAGGACAAATAACACAAGGAGCAGAAGACTTGGATGAAACAGAAACAGGAATAGTAGAAATGTTTCTCATATTACTAAAAGGCATATGGCCTAATCTATAGTGACATAGCTTATCTTTAACATTAGAAATAGAAGAACTAAAACAAAAATGTAAAATAGGTACATATTGACCTAGATTAAGCTTCCTGCTAGAAAGAAAACTATTGCAAGACTTGGATAAAATTCTGGGAATGGATGTTGTTGGCCTTGATTGAAGTATGTAAAGTCCTGCCTTCTCTTTACCAATCTCCAGAGGGCTCTTCAATGAAGGGCCCTGCAGAAAACATGAAGAAGAAGTAAAAAAGAGCGGATGTTTTAACTGTTTACACAACTTGTGAACAGATAAAAGATTATATTTGAAAGAAGGGATATACAGAACATTTTATAGTATTGGATTAGAAAATAGAGTGACTGAACCATAATGAGTTACCAGAGCTCTTTGAGAATTTGGAACAAGCAGTAGAATTAAAGAAGGAAGGTATACCAACACAATTAGCATTGGCAAAAGCATCAGAGGAAGTCCCTGTCACATGTTGTCCAAGCTTAACTTGCTGAAGAAGCTGAAGTAGATGAGCTACATTCTCTTGGGTGTCTCTGAAACACTAATAGCCTGCTCATTTTCATCAACTGCATTAAGAGCATTATTAGCTTGTATTGGTCCTTGGAACTTCTTATGTCTTGTGAGCTTAAAGTCTATTAGAAAACCATCGATCCTGTAACATTCGTCTATAGTGTGTCCTACCTTCTTACAGTAGGCACAAATGGTTGAACTCTTCTCAGAGTCAATCACACCCTTTTGACCTCTGTGCTCATTGTGTCTCTTCTCCCTCCTGGCTGATTAGCAGCAATAAAAGAAGCAGAGTCTCCTGAATAAGCAGGGGAAACATGAATTTCCCTCTGTTTTTCATCTTGGATCACCACGGAGTATGCCTGTCCAATAGTAGGTAGAGGAGAAGACAACAATATGTTACTTCTTACTCCTATGAAGCACTCATTCAATCCCATAAGAAACTGCAGCAATCTTTTATCTTGATGAGCTTTGTGGTTCTTTATCTTAGCTCCACAATCACAATCGCACACACAAGTAGAAAAGGTATTAAGAGCATCAAGCTCATCTCATAAGCTTTTCACATTAGTGAAATAAGTTGTAACACTAGAGTTTTCCTGCACCACAGCACTTAGTTCCATTTGCAGCTAGAAAAGTTTAGCACCATTTGTCTGACAAAATCTGTCTTCCAGGTCAGCCCATAGGTTTTTTGCACTTTGTGAATACAACACACTTTCTGCTATTTCTTTGGAGAGTGAGTTGAGAAGCCAAGAAAGGACCATACCATTGTAGCGGGCCCAAGCTCTTTGAAGTCCTGAATCAGCAGCAGGAACAACTACGAATCCATCAATGAACCCTAGCTTGTTCTTAGTAGACAGAGCTATCACTACTGCTCTTCTCCATCCTGCATAACCTCTGCCATCAAACACAGAAAAAACGAAGTTCATGCCAGGATAATCTAAAGGATGGAGGTAATAAGGATGTGCTGAATCAACAACACCAGAAACAGCAGTTCCTGCTGCTATAGAAACTCCAGCAATAGGTGTGGAAGAAGTTAATAAATCGTTGGGATGACTTTCAGTTGCCATTATAGTGAGAAAGAAAGAAAAGGAAAATGATATAGTTTGAATCTATAACAGATCAAACCTGCTCTGATACCATAGCAAAATAGAAATACAATTTTAGAGAATTTTTCTTTTCCGTATTGATTGTGTATTTTCCCTGCACAAGGACTGTGTATAAGTACATGGAGAAAAGAAGTTGTGCATAACTACCTATCCTATGTGTCCTTGTTGTTATTAGCTATTCTACAACAAATAAAGAATAATATCTACATTTATTATCTTTCTTCTATTACCTTCTGTTCTCTTCTAGTTGGGCTTCATAATAGGCAGACAGATGAAAGGCCTAAAAAAGTGAGTATGAGCTGAGTTGAGGAGGCCCAAGTCGACGAAACCAGCCCATATAAAAGAACAATATGGAACCAGCATATGCCAAACAAGTGCAATCAAAATAATACAAAAGGCTTTGGTCTTTACAGACAAATTAATTAGACCAACCCCTAGATTCAACTCAAACCCTCTTCTCTATCAAACACCATCGAAGAATCAGAAATTCCTTTATCGTCTCCAACATAATTAAACTCTACCTCCGCCCCTCTTAGGGTTTTTCATTTTCTAAAAGAACCCCTTCTTTTCTAATTCCGAGAAAAAAAAAACGTAAAAGGACAAATATGTAAGAAATATAAATTGTCTGCTCATAAGAACAAGTTACCAACTTACCATTGCACTATGCATATGAAATAGTATCAAATATAGAAGCTAGGAGACAATGTTAAAATGCGTTAACACTTTCTTTAAATAAATATATTTGACTCGTTTCAATTCTAGCCTTGGAAAGTTGCTTCCTGCTTGCTTATTATTAAACACTTCGCCAAATTTATATAATTAATTTTAGAGTACGCGTTTTGCGCGTGTAACCTGTCTCAATAAAAATTATGCTTTTTGTAGTGAAAATTATGTTTGAGTTACAAAAATAAGAGTTTACAAAAGAAGAATTCTTAAAAATACTAATTATTGATCCTATTTAGCCAACTACTCAAGAAGGAAGAAATTCTACTTCATAGAAGTTCTCAATCTAGCATCTCAATTCCTCTATTCAACTTAATATTTTTTCCAATTTTATAATTTTATTACTTTAATTTCACAAGTTATCATCATTTGTTATTCGTTTCAACAAGAATATATAACCTTTGGAGATTTAAGAGTTAACTAAAAAAAATTAAAAAGGTATATATTCTCAAGTTCATTCTAAAAGACACGAGTTAACTGACATAAGAGGTCAATTCAAACATTTTTTTTTCTTACTCAACAAAAAATATTGTGGTAAATTATTCCAACAAATTAGAAAAAGTCACTATCACAAAATAGCATACGTTAATCTACTCTTTCTTTCTTTCTTTCTTCTTTTTATCTTTTTTCTTTTTTCTTTTTTGGAGAGCTTTCTTTCTCCATCCATAACATGGATCTAGATTTTACATATGAATGCGTCAAATGTTATCTTTTATATTTATCCAGTTTTATGGACAATCGAATATTATCTTTTATCTGCTCCTGATTGTTATCACCCGATCACTTTTTTTTTCTATTAAGTGATTGCTTAGGGACCTTAGCATACAATCTGGGTTGTTTTCCTCTTGACTTTGAATCTTAGCACCCAAAAAATCTGTCAGTACGAATGATCTAGGTTTGTATTCGGAGTTTTTGTGGGATTGGTAAGGCGAAATAAGACCACCCTATAGTCCATAACCGTGCATTTGTCCATGCTAGCTAGCATATGAAAAATAAATTTCAATGTATCTTCTATAATTGCTTATAGCTTCTTACACATTAAACCTAATTAAATATAAAATATATAGATCGGCTCATGAAAGTAGAAGATAATAAAATTTATTGTATGTAGTCATGCTCGTATAACAAATAACAAAAATAAAGAAATACAATAGAATAATATTCATTCTTTATTTTAGTTTTAGCTAAATAGTAAATAGAATAAAAAAGGATAGAGACACTGTTTGTTCAAGTACCTCGGTATAGGTGTACAAATGTTTATGCACAACCAAAAAAAAAAAAGAGCTATAGACCTTTTTCTAGAATTGAAATATTTTGAAAAAACTTTCATGTTCAACGTTATACAAAATATATAATATAAAATATAGGACTTTAATCTTATGAATATGAAATTAAAGAGGTGCAAGAATAATTCACCCCTCCCCCCCCAACCCAAAGTAAAATAAGACGTATAAAATAAGGAAAAAAATTATATAAGGAAAAGAATTTATTGATTTTAACATCCTAAATATTAGGATTTTTTTATCTAGTTCAATAAGAAAATATTTAATAACCAAACTTTTAGTTAATTTTAAAGTACTAGATATTAGGTAAGTTAATTAAATTACAACTTTGTCTAATGTGAAACTTATTTCTAAAAGGTAAAAAAGGCAAACTACCTTTTGCTGAGAGCTTTCGTGCTTTTAATATAATATAACATAGGTATAGATATAGATAGATAAAGATCTTAAATTATCCGTTGGTTTAACTAAGTTAGAAATCGTTACAGTTAAATGGGGAAGAATGACTTTTATCTCCTTTATGTTTTAGCGTTGATTTAATTTGACACAAATGTATGTAGTTAACACTTAGTAGTCATTTTGCTTATAAAGCCTTTGTTCATTATTTGATTTTCAAACTCATTTTCTTTTTTAAATTTCATTATCTAAATTTACCCATTAACTAACATATACTTTGCATATTATTACAATCATCTATGATTATGGCATAAAAGCTTAATTTGTCTATTTTAAACAATCATAAATGATTGATTATCTTAGAAATCAATTTCGAGTAATTGTTTACTTAGTCAATAACTTTGTACTAGTATTTAATTTAACAGTGTTTTAAAGTTCGCATACTAAAAAAAGCAGTCACTATCTTGAGCTGGAAAAGCAGAATTTATTAGTCCTAAAAAGCTTCATTAGCACTTAGAATTCCGAGACAAAAAATTAGGACTTATTCGTATCTTTTCCCTAAAAAAAGGATTCGAATAACATTTTTATTCCAAAGTTTTGATTCCCCCTTTTACTACTTCTGCATTTTATTTTCTTCGAGCTCTTTGCTTGATATAGTACTAGGATTTAGAAATGTGTGCTTAGGTAAAAGGACAACAAATATTCCCTTTCTTATCTTTGGTCCCCAATATTCCATATCATTGTGTTCTTGTGCTATTGTTTTTTCTCTATGTCCAATTACCTTGAATTACTTTTCATCTTTATACTTATTTGAGTCGAGGGTGTATCGCAAACAGACTCTCTACTTTCACAAGCAAGGAGTAAGGTGAGCGTATACACTATCCTCCTCAGAAACAGGTCAAGATGCAACATCGATCACTTTGGGTGGGGCCAATCTTCCAAAGCAAGAGTTTGAAGCAAAAGTCAAACTTAAAGCTTGACCCTCCATCAATAGAGCTAAAGCTGTTATTAACATAATATTTAATTTGGGTAAAAACTTACCCGCACCGGGTGTTTATACCAAACCAATAGATATATGACATGTGTCTTGCATATGGACTTCAATCATTTAACCATAGTAAATTACGTGCATTCTCATCTAATTAAATTAATTAACCATAGTGAGTTAATATAGTTTGGTGTAAACACCCGGTGTGGGTAAGTATTTACCATTAATTTGTGATAACGATAGCAGATAAACCATATAATATCCATACTTGTCCCAACGTAAAGTACCAGGCATTTGCTTGTAGTGAGACCTTTAATGTTGAGTGTTGACCAATGCTGAATCAAGATGATCTTATAAACACTGATGAAAATAAAATATTTTATGCATTGAGTAAAACACAAAAACATGCAACTATAATTTTGATCATTAGGCCTTCAACTTTGACGAAAAGAGAGTGTGATACTAATAACTTACGGGTAATACAAGCACAAAACTCCACTGCTGGCTTAGAACGTAGCCCTGGGTTGTTTTGCTTATTCCTTGTCAACTTGAATGTTTACACAAAAATTTTAAATCCAAGCCTCTCGTGTCAATTCGGGACAATGCGAGTGGCGTAAGCTATTTCCTATAAAGCTGCTTTCAAGAAGATATTAGAGGACTAAATGATACTTTAACCAAGCATTGAAGGGGAGCCTTGGAGCAACGGTCAAGTTGTCTCCGTGTGACCTATAGGTCACGGGTTCGAGCCGCGTAATCAGCCACTGATGGTTGCATCAGGGTAGGCTGCCTACATCGAATCCCCTTGGGACGTGGCCCTTCCCCGGACCCTACGTGAACGCGGGATGCTTTGTGCACCAGACTGCCCTTTTTAACCAAGCATTGAAGGACGACCTGTTAATGCACTATTGCTATGTATATCTGCAAATGCAAGCTGCTTGTAAGATATATCCATCAGGAATTTCCTATACAAAAACCTACTTATTACAATGACTATTCCTGTTCTTTCTGAGGTATTAACAACATTGAGGATAGATAGTTTGTCACGTCCCCAATGACTTGAAACATTTACACCTCCAAAAGTGACAAGAAGAAGTTGGTTATGACAAATCAGGATGGCTTTTTACTCCTTTTTTGGGAAGATTTGGCGAGTGCATCACAAATTTCTCTTCTGCGTTTGTTGTTGTTGTTTAGGAGATTATTGTTATTGATGTTGTTTGGTACGATGCTCGCGGGGCTCTTTCCGTGTGGATGTAGCACATCCTGTACGAAGAATTTCAACTTCCATAGCGTGGACTCACTCTGCATAAAGGTAAAATACTCGAGTCATGTAAAGTAAGAGTAGATTAAGAACTAGAAATGCAAAGTAAGAGTAGATTAAGAACTAGAAATGCTGCATATATGAAATGATCATGACCGATAATGATGACCTGAGCATTCATGTCAAGCTCCACTTCTGTTGCTGTCGCTTGGAAAGTAGGATCACTCTGTGCCACAATCAACAGTGCCTTATTAAGATCTTCAGGAGACAGCCTTGTGAGCCCATTCCCAAGTTTTTTCTTGTCTTCAGTTGACATCTTTCTGAAATATTTATGAGAAACTTAGCAACAAATACTGCAGTAAACCTAAAATCGAATAACAAAATAACTACAGAAACAAAGAAAACACATGCACAATACACATCTAAATGATTTGTTAGCGATGAGCCAAATTTCATGCCTGACCTTGTTGAACCAGGACAAGAAGTGTGACATACTAATGTTGACAAGAAGTGTGACATACTAATGTATCACATAAACATGTGTATAATGGCCCAAATCGTACTTGGAGCATTTCTTGTTCACTTACTATGTTAGCATCTAGCTGTTGATCCCAAGTTTATCTGATTATCTGACTTCAACTGTTCGCTTTTAGAATTTATAAAAAACCATGGAGAAAAGGTCATTCATAGGATTATTAAGTTCCAGAATACAGAATTGCACACCAAATCACACAATAAATGTCCAGCATACTAATTTTACCCTCCACGTAAGTAACCAGACCAGAACCTGGAGGGAAAAAGAAAAGCTTCACTGTCAATACCCTGTCATGAGCAGGCCCAATTACTGTTGCCTTTAATTTCCCAGCCGACACATCCATTTTACTTTACTATTGGAAAAAGGTCATATGGTAGATTTTTCTTTCCAATTTCGAACTGTTTGTTTACTTGACTTTAACAGGACAACTGCTCTCCTCCCTCTTATCCAGGCACAAGACTCGTAAAATTCATTTGTTTTCCGTCTTCCTTCTAGAACTCGGCCACATTTAGTGTTCTCATTATATTTATTTCCAGTGTCTGACCATATTGGCACACTTGTAATCGTGGTCATGGGATTTTCACCTATTACTAGCACCATATGTTAGGGGGATTTTCTTGAAAAGACCCCTTTGTTCAACACGGAAAAAGTTCATACCATAGAAACATCTGTAAAAAATAAATAAAATACATGGAACATTTTAGGTAATTTTTTTGGATCCAGCCTGAAAACTTATCTGGTAACCTCATCCAACGAAAGGAAGGACTAGAGTATAAGGTATATTTATGCAACCAATCAGCTACTTTGGAATTAATAAATGCACAGCTTAACTGAAGAGAGTTATTTGCTAAGGTTCTAACCTGCATTTCTGAAGCACCATTTCCCTGAGTTCTTCTAGTTGCATGTCCACCTCATCAAGCTGGAATACAAAAGATAAGTTTAAGTTATTTTCTATGGCGGTAGTGGGTTACATTTAATAAGTACGTGTGAAGAGGATGATCGAAAAACAGTCAGGCCAATATGACTCAACTTTTTTGTTGTGTGAAGGACACTGAGCTTTAACTACCTCAATACTCAAATCTTTAGCCATTTTGGCATGAGCAGCCTCCTGAGCGAGCTGCATATCCTGCTGGACTTCCGCTTCCTCTTCCTTTCGCCGTTTTTCCTATGAGCAGTTGTTCTATATATTAATGTCTCAAACATTTACTTATAAATCCAATTAATATTCTAATCACATAAGCATATTCAACAGCCTACAAGAACATGATTCAATTATCTTACCAATTTACATGAGATACTAAATAAAAGACAAAGACCATAGACAATACATGGATATGGGTTGTACCTCTTCATCAACTTTTGGCAAAAGCTGCAACCACTTCTCCTCAAATTTGCCCAATAAGGTTTTGGCCATTACATGAACGTCATGCCTTTCCTCATTGTATTTCATTGCATTCTTAAATATTAGCCTAACGTCTGCACATATCTCCCGGACATGCTTATAGCCAGAACCATCCTTTGCTTCCATTTTTCTTTTGATAGTACTGAAGTCCATGGGCTTCTCAATAACCTAGAAAATCACATGAAGTATTAGCAGAAACAAAATGACCAAAGGAATCCTAAGGACATCATGGATACAATTATATCGGCAAGAAAATTGAAAACCTTTACCTCAAAGTAATCATGTAATCCAAGACCCTCAACATCCACAGGTTCCATAAAAGGTTCTGCCCACTTGTGCTGAGTGATCTGACAAATAGATTAAGCAATGAGTAGAAAAAATTTAACTAGAGTAAATAATAACTACATTCGCTCTTAAACATGGTGCACCACCATAATATGTTCAGATACCCTACCCTTCTTTTCATTTACCACTATATCCTACGGTAAAAAGAAATAAAATAAAGATAGTTACATTGATAGAGAAGGATGAAGGCCAAGATCGGCCAACTGACTTCCTCTTTTAATTGGTAAATCAGTGAACTTACTCATTAAGGTGAGACGGAGTGAATGCAAAATCAAAAGCAGGACAAATACAAATGATATGTACCTCCGTCGAGAAAGTAAAAAGAGTACGGCATTGGTACCAAAAATGAGTAAATGATGTGAGGTATGTCAAAACTGACTATACTTTTACAGGAACAGGAAATCACAATGAAAAAAACACTAGCTTAAGGCTTAATACATCTCTTCAACACTCAGGCGTCAGCACATTCCATTGAGTAACAATAGTGATTTTGGTTAAGAAGCTATGACGCATCCTTATCTGGAGCTTCCATCTTTAACAGAATAACACTCCATTCTGCAAGTTCAGCAGTACCACTATTTTCCCAAACCTTTTCTAATGTTGTCTTGCTGATTTGGGTCGGGATACATAATTATTCTGATATTTAACAGTTGTAAAAGTTTAAAGGTTAACAAAAATTACTGATTTAGCAGCATACTAGCTTTAGACAGAAAAAAAATGGGGTCAAGACACTTGGAACACAATAAGTTACCTGACGTAATATAGTGCCGAATTGGCGTACAAGTTCTTGCATTCTCCTGGCACCAGCTGCTTCTCTACGTGATGCATCCTGCTGCCGCCTTTTAAAGCTAGAAACCTGTTTGTCTTTATCTTTCAGAATAGAGCTACCTCTTGGCGTGTTTGATTGCTTTTTGCTAGTATTGGAATAGAAATGCTCAACATCATTCAGTCTCTGCTCAAGCTGTTGATGTAACAAACTTGTGACCAGATTACATTTAAGAGCAATTGTATTCCAAATGAAAACACGGCAGAAATACATGAGTAATCAGCAACATAGATGCTGAGAGATATTGTACTTTTTAATTGCAAATGCTGGGTAATATACAGTTTGTGTGCTGGTATAGTCTGGTGAGAGTAACAATATCGAGAGAAAATAACATCTACTGTCTGTTTGAAGAACTAGTACGAAGCAAAAGCTTTCAAACAGAAATGATTTGCTAAGAGCATTAAAAATGAAGCTATGAGGAGATCATTTATGAAAAAAAATTGAAGTGAGCAATAGGCTGCTTTGCCATAGGCAAGCATAAGAATCGCAAGCTAGCAAGCTGAAAATCATTACACCTAAAATAGAGTATTAAACATAAGAAGGAACCAAAAAAAAAAGTATCCATTGGATTTAAGTATAACAGAGTATCATCAGAATATATCCAATTGTGAGGGGATGCTGGGCAGGAAGTGGCAACTAACTTTCCCTGCCATCTAGAAGAGAAAAGGGAAAGAAAAGGTCTTATGAGCCTCAATCCCACAAATAGAGATGCAATAATTTTCTCCCCTAAACCCAGTCCAAATAAGACATTTACAGAGGAAGGCGGATGATGTGGTTTGTCCAAGTTGCAGCTTACATCCAACCAAATAACTAAGAAGAGCTCAAAAATCAAAAGAAAAGAAGAGCTCAATTCTCCAAATGTCCATCTTCTTTTCACATTACAGAATACGGAGAAAGCCACCAATTAAAATTCTCTCAATCAATGCCTTGTTTTTTCATCCCTTTTTTTGGGTTCTTTTTTCTTTCTTGGCATATTAATTTTACCTTCAACTAGCAAAAGAAACCTGGCCCGTTATCACTCAGAAATTAACTGGAAAAGGGCAAGCCTCGCCTCAAGAGGTGAACACCTCATTCTCCTAGCACCTTGACCGAGCAGGGTAAGAACCACAAGGATCAAACAAGAGAGAAAAGGATTAGATTGGAGAATTCCGAAAACTTTTGCTCGTATGGTCCATACTTGGTGAGCTTTTTCTTTTCCCTGAGCGTATTTACTCTGTGTTTAATTCACTTTATCTTATCAAAACACCTTTCCCTGAACTAAACTTAGAAGAAACAAAAATCCTATGATGCCACGCTCAATTCAATGGTAAACAGACAATGTTGTAAATTCTGTTATTCTTCTCACATCTCTGATCAAGCAAGTTCAACCCCCCTCCACACAAAAAAAAAAAAAAAAAAAAAAAAGGTCTTGTGCACTGAATTTTCTGTCTAATGTTGTTTGGCTTCCTTCCAATCAACTATGCTTTTTCCCTATTTGTTTCACCAGAACATATGACTTTAAGACAAGGTTCCAAAAGTAGAGAATATGCTTATGGATTGATATCTTCGTTTTGAATGCTCTTGCTAATAAATCTCGGTGTGTGACTGAATGTATCTTCTTATCTGCAGCAGACTATCAGAAGAATGTTATGTTATTCTTTTACATGTTATATTCTCAATTTTATTCACGTAAGAAAGGAACTTGAGAGGTGCAATGGAGAATCTCTTTGCTTTTCACTTTCTCCTATTACAATACAGCTTTTACACACCCAAACTTGTCCAGTTAAAGTGCAACCATAATGTCGATTAGAATGACTGCCTCTATAAAAAAATATGGCCAATTTGAATAATGTATTATATTTTTATTTTTTATTTTTTGATAAGGCTGTGAATTGTATATTGTGTGTCATCTATAACAACTAAATAAGTTGGAATTGGCTATATGAACCATTACTGACGATGTTTCTCCCATTTAAATTCATCTCAGGCCAACACAATACAAAATAAAAAGAACATAGAAATAACATGTTTTGATTTACCAATGATTTATCACAGATAACACATTAAAAATATGCTAGAAATCGCATGTTAACAAGATCATGTAGACAAAATACATGATGATAGGCCAAAACAACAATGTGACTACAATGTAAAGAAGAATAGTAAAGAGCAATTTTAAAGAATGTTTGAAAAAAGTAGCTATAACAATCAAGTCTACAATTTGCCTCAGCACTGATGTACCTGATCAACCTTCCCAACCATTTCATCAACACGCTGGCTGAAATTTTCAACAGAATCAGCATTTTCTTTCTCTTTAAGCTCCTGTATTGGGATGTCAGGAACCGAGCCATTTGCGTTCTCCATCTGATTAAACAAGGATATAAGCTCTATCTTAGCAAAAACTCATTGACCTTTTTCATCGCAAAAAGAAACCATAAACCCAAATTGAAGGCAAACCACACCACTTTGATAATGTCAACAAGATAAAAGCTTAATTGCAACAACATTTAAATACTTGAGAACCTTTCATAAGAACTAACCAAAACCTCACTGAATTAGCAATATATTCACATGATAGTGGATGTTTATGAGTATTCTAGATGACTTGAAATTCACACATTCACATTTGATGGTCTAATTGTCTTTTCATCTTCTCTATGGTAAAAATGTCAGAAACTCGAGTACTTATTATCTTCAAAAGCACACTAGTAGATCTGGCAATTGACTTGAGCCTTGGGGTTTGCTCCCTTTCAAGGTCTCAAGTTCGAAACCCACTGGGTGCAAACAATTTCTGAGGGCCATCGGACTGGGTAAAACCTGAATTAACCGTGGTGCACTTGCGGGAAACTCCTTGCCGAGGGCCTGTGCACCCCCGGGATTAGTCGGGGCTCTAAGAGACTCGGACACCCGGTGCAAATCAAAAAAAAAAAAAAAAAAAAAAAAGAAGCATACTCTTCCCGTAGAACATATTTCTATAAAAAAAATTCTAAGAAAATTTATAAGTAATACTCAAAGGCAGATAAGTACACCTCGTAACTCCAGAAGCTATTATCATATAAGAAGTAGTAAATAAATAGTACTGCCGGTACACTTCTATAGTTAAGCAGTGCTACTAAAAGCAACCTCTTGCACAAAGCGATGGAGAAATGCGAATTGAAAGGAGATCGATTCTCACTGAAGCGATGCAACTTAGATGAAGTGCACAGTTGAACAGTGAGGCACGAAATGATCCAAGAAAAATGTAGCATAAAAATAGGACCTTATGCTATCTGTGTACTAGGACTCTGTGTTCAGTTCAATTTTGGTTTCTCTTCTACTTCTCTCCTATCAACAATTCTTTTTCTCAGTGTATTTGTCTGTTTGTTTCCTAGTTTCAAGTTCTTAATTTACAGGTAGATTCTAGGAACAAAATAAGATGACCCTCACAACTGAAGCTATTATCAAACTAAGATGACCCTCACAAAAATGAAATTAAATGTAGCAAATTAACACCTTTTTTTTCTTTATAACCACGAAATCATTGAGAGCCAGTGGCACATGGTTCTAAACTCGATAGACAATGGGCTCACCTCTGTACCCTTTCTCCACTTAAATACCAAACTTTTGTCTAACCCACACACCACATGCTGCAAATTAACTCTTTTTATTGACAATAAATCAAGAACTGGAAACAGAATTTGCAATTGATCATTGGACATGCTAAATCTTATGCATTACATAATTTTGCAGTTTAAACATGTGCACTTTGATTTGAATAACAATGAGGTTATGCTTCTCGTTTCCAGATTAAAGACCCAGAAAGTTACCTCTTTTTTTAGCTCTTCAAAATACTGAATTAAAAGGATTAGGGTTTTGTTAAGAGAAAGATGAAATATTGAGAGAGAAAGACGAAACTTACAGCTCGATTTCGCCGGCGAGAGTAGATCGGAGAATAGCAACGATTCGAAGGTGATGAAGGAGAATGGTGAGTGAGTGGTGTCAGCTAATGTTGAGTCTTTTTTTTCCTTTTTCTTTTTCTTTTTCTTTTTTCCCTTTCCCCTTGAGCACCAAGTAATAGAAATTGGTTCCGTTATTCAGTGCTTTACCATTTCCTTATGGTTTTACGTTCTAACAATATGATATTTGATTTCAGTCAAATTATGAAATGCATTATCGAATTATGAACACTGGTAATGTGAATCATGAAATTCAGTAACAGTTGACATTTGAAAGAAGCTTAATAGTTGAAATTTGTTATTAGGAGGGTGTTTGGATTGGCTTTTAAGATGGTCAAATAAGTATTTAAGTTCTTTTTAACTTTTTTATAGGATACGCGCGTTGCGCCTGAACTCTATATCAATGAATATAAAATACCTAAAATCACATAAATATTATTAAACTATGTGTTTGAGTTATATAATAAAATTTTACGAAAAGCACAAGCTCTTAAAAATGATGGATATGATCTTATTTAGATAATATAATAAAGGCAAAAAGTATGTCACACAAAAGTATTCTAATGCCATATCATAAATTTGATATATTTGTATATTTGCTTTAGTAACTCAGATAGAGTAAAATAATATATTGATTTATACTCAAATATCATGTAATAATATACTCATCTTGACCTTAAAAAAGAAGTCTATTTGCTCATGTACCTAATATAGTAATATAAATTTCATGTTATTACTATTGGAACTCAAATTAAAAAATAACGAAATACGAAACGAGACTCCATGTTTTTAGGTTTAGCTATCGTATTACGAATTTAAGGGTAGTATTTAATCAAGTTAATTAATTTACATTTAGAAAAAAAATGATTGTCATAAAAATGCAAGTAGAATATTAATATTTATTATTATTATTATTATTATTATTATTATTATTATTATTATTATTATTCATCATGAAGTGTATCATAATGAAATATTATTGGCAAAAAGTATAAAAATCTAATAACATTTCATATACATTTTGTGTGTATTTAATAGAAAATTACAATAGTGTTTAAGATATATTTCCATACGCATTTAAGATTTTTTTGTGTTAAATTTTTTTATTGTTTACTAATTAAAAGTTATTTGTTGATAATATTTTAGTTATATGATACTTGAGTATTGATTCAATGTTAGTTCGCTTGGTTCACGAATGATGTTGTTAAGATATGTTGTCGTTTATCAGTTAGATAACTTTTAATTATAATACTAAAATTATAATAGAATTAATATTTAGCTAAATTATTAGCATAGAAGGTAAAATTTTAAGATTTTAAATCCTAAGCATTAGAACTTTCTTCCAAAAAGCAAAAGGCTTTATATATACTGTTTGCCTAAGTATTTCATGCTACAAAATTCGGTGGAATTTGGTTGCGTTTTCTATTTTTTTTCTTGTTAATATAAGAAAGAATTACAGCCTATGTCACTTGGTTTAACTGCCCAACCAAAAATGGCACACATTTGAAGCTCTTACCCTATAGCTCATGTTGTACATAACTTGAAAGAAATTTTTCAGCCTTTAGCCTACTATTAAAGACATACTTTTAGGGTTTTTATTATTTTCTTCTTTCTTCATTCCCTTCTCTTTCACCGCCTCTCACTTCTTTCTTTCTAACCCACATAGATCCCTCATCCTCTCTTAACCTAGCCCCCGCTATTTTCCCTCCTCTACCCCCCCCCCAGTTCNCCCCCCACGCAGTTCTGCCATTAATGGCTCGAAGAAGGCTTGGGCTCCTACTCCGTCGTCCATGGTGGCAAGTAGAAGAATATTGAAGATTTTTGAAAGAAACATGAAAATATCACAGATCTGAAAATAAATAGTTCTCAAACTTGATTTGCACCAAAAAATAACCACTAATGTTGGAAGATTTTGAAGTTTGAAGTTCTGTCATTGTTATTATGATCTTGAAGTCTCGAATCTGAAATTAGGTTTGGATAAAAATCATAACTATGTAGCAGTTTGTATCAACACTGTATACTAGTGTATAATTGTGTATATGGATATACAAACACCTCTTATACACTATTATACATGTTTATACAAGTTATACAGTATTGTATAATTGTGTATAAATGTGTATATTTGTGTATAATATTGTATAATTATATATTTTTTCAGTTTATAAGGATGTATATACATTGTTAGTGTGTAAGAGGCCTCTACAGAAGTTTGACACTTCCTTCTCTTCTTCTTTTTCGTGTAATGTGTTGTATGAGCGTTGGAGGGATTCTACAATTCATTTACCAAGTTTTTGTTTTTCTTTTATCCTGTTGGATTGCTTCAGCAATTGCACATAAAAGTGTTTGAATTTCTTACCTTCAGATAATATGTATTATTCAGGATTTTTGAGTTGCGTTGTGGCTGATTTCAATTTTTTTTATCAAATGCTTAATAATCAAAGGAAATCAGCAGAATGAAAACAACTGGTTGTATACAGAGGGAGCAAAATAAGCTGTCTTTCGGGAATTAGCCTATTATTTTTTTGGGCTATAGATTTGTAAAGTGATATCTAGGCTATTATGTTGCAAGTCAGGTGTGTGAGTTGTATTTATGTGAAATTATCCCTATTTAAGGAAGAACTTAATTAGTAATGAGAACTTACATAGTTGTCAACATGTATTTCGTGATTAAAGGAATTGATAAAGGGGTATTAATTAAGTAAAAAGAGTTTATATAAGGTAATTTGCTTTTAAAGTCCTATAATCAAATAAGGAACAATTTAGTAAGCAAAAATTTAGTTGATTTTAAAGTTCTAAATATTAGGAAAAAACTTACCATTTTATCTAATATGAAACCTATTTTTAAAGGGTAAAAAAGGCGAACGGCATTTCGCTAAGGGCCTTCGTGCTTTTAATATAGTATAGATTTGTCAAAGTTAAAAAGTGCTTAAAATAAGTTTAAAACTGCTTTAAACAAGTCAAAAGCGATAAACTCCGCAACCCCAACTTTATTATTTTTTGGCTTAAAAGTTATTTCTGCTGAAAAGCTATTTTTTTAAGCTTATCCAAACGGGCTCTAAAATCTTAAGTATATATATATACTCTTTCCGGTCCACAATAAGTGACTAATTGCCTTGGGCACACCCGTGAAGGAAATACTAAAATTTAGACAAAAATAGTTAGTGTGATTAAACTACCCTTAATTAAATGTTGCAACATAATTTAATGTGAGCAGTAGAAGACTTTTGAGGGATATGTACATAAGGGTAATTTTGGAAAAACAAATTGAATTTTTTCTTGATTATATAAATGGACACTTATTTTGAACCAAAATAAAAAGGCAAAATTGGGTAGAAATGGCATGGGGTAGCCACTATTTAAGGTGATATTTATTTTTTATCCACAATTTTAATGTTGAGCAAAAATAGCCACTACCCTTTTAAAATTAATATGAAAAGATATTTTTACCCTTTCTTCCCTTGCTTTTCTTCCCAAACCCTCGCTTCTCTCTTTGTGTGCCTTCTCCATAATCCAAAATAAATGTTTGTCTTTCTCACCATCGAGTAAATTTGATCTTTTGTTACACTGTTTGAGATTGTAACTCATTTGGTAGAGATCCAATTATCCAAAGGTTTGTAGTAATATATGGCAGTTCTAATTTCTAAATAATCCCAAAACGATTGACTCTAGGCAAAATATATCTTGTCAAAAAAGTTAACTACCATGTGTAGTAATATTACGTTATGTTACTTTGAAATTTATGTAACATGTTCTTTGCATCAAAAAACAAAGAACAGTCTTTATCTCATTGTTTTCCCTCGTGAGCCTTTGAAGTCCGAATGTTACCACCCAAATATACTTCTGTGTCACCAGTCCACACATTGCTTTCCTCATGCATTCTTCTTGATAGCAGATAATGCTGGGATGTGTGGTAACAAGTTCAAAAGTTAAGGATACTTGGTCCTGAACTTAGGCTAAGAAGCCCAAAAGTTAAGGACAAACAGTCCTTAACTTACAGTTACAAGTTCAAAAGTTAAGGACAATAGGTCCTTAACTTTGATTTCCAAGTTCAAAAGTTAAGGACAGACAGCAGTTACAAGTTCAAAAGTGAAGGACAATAGGTCCTTAACTTTGATTTCTAAGTTCAAAAGTTAAGGACAGACAGTCCTTAACTTACAGTTACACATTCAAAAGTTAAGGACAAGCAGTTCTTAACTTACAGTTACAAGTTCAAAAGTTAAGGACAATAAGTCCTTAACTTTGACTTACAAGTTCAAAAGTTAAGGACAGACAGTCCTTAACTTACAGTTACACGTTCAAAAGTTAAGGACAAGCAAGTTCAAAAGTTAAGGACAATAGGTCCTTAACTTTGACTTACAAGTTCAAAAGTTAAGGACGCTTGGTCTTGAAGTTTGAGTTCCAAGTTCAAAAGTTAAGGACATGTAACCTTGAAGTCCTGAACTTAGAGTTCCAAGTTCAAAAGTTAAGGACATGTAGTCCTGAAGTCCTGAAGTTAAGGACATGAGCAGAAGGGTATTTTCGTCCGGGCAGTTAAAGTTTATTAAACCAGTGGCTAAAGACTAAAGACATTTAAAACACTGGCTTTAAAATAAAGACATGAGCCGTCAGTGGCTATTTGTGCACATCGCCCAAAATTGGTCACTTATTGTGGACCCAGAGGGAGTATATAATTTTTTTTTCTTTATTAAAGTTTGTGTCAAGATAAACTAAAATAATTTTTTTAAAAACAAATGGAATATATACCATAACCATTCGCTACATAAATATGTCATGAACATCGAAATTTGGAAAATATAAATAAAATTTGGTCCTTTAATGCGTTCCAATAATGTACTACAACAAAGTTTTTTTCCCCCTAATATTCCACACTAGGTAAACTCTTAATGCCTCCTTAGATAATAATGGTGTAATTATTATAATTTATATTGTGATAGAAGTATTTCCTGCATCATTTACATGGTTGCCTTTTAGCATTACTTTAGTTTGAGAGAAAATAAACACATCAGTTGTACAAATAAATTGCAGCATTACACTACAAAAATTCTATCCATTGCGTCATGAAATCAACAACATTCCCACACCGGCTTTGAACATTAAATTGCAATTGTTTATAAGAGGCTGTGAGATAGCTTTGTTCGCCGAGCTCAGTAACGGGGGCTTGTAACCCAAGTGGGGGCATTAAGGTGGTGGAATGTTGAGCCGTCTCTGAAGGTTGGGCTTGGTGGGCTAATTTCTGGCCTGCCCTATCCAAGCATAGGGTTGGGTCATGTGGCCCAAGCGAAAGCATGGGCTGCTTGGTCCCTAAAGTGTGGCGGACTGCGTGAGGCTGGTTTCACAGAGCAATGAACAGCTCCCGCTCTGTGCAGTGGAAGGATAACGGGCCGGTGCTTTCCAAGTCCAGTAACGCCTGATGGGCTTCTCTAACTAAACCACCACCTTTTTTTGCGCCCATATTAAAAATGGGCTTGGCCCAGTTTAATCTGTTTCTTCACACAAAAATTTCCAAATGAGTTCATTCTTTTAAGAAAAAAAATAGTTCAGTCGGTTTCATTTGATAGCATTTTTTTTCAGACCGTTTTCGTTTTCTTTTGAAGGATTTACAAAAAAAATTAGTTAAGGGTTTTTTTTTCATTTTTAGCCTGCTCAAAAATTATTTATATTCGGTAGTCAAAAAAGTAATAATTTTCGTATATAACACAGATAATGTATATCTATTCAAAATATATAATTTTTCAGCTATTATTTTGAGAGTGACTATATAGTGTTATTTTCCCTTATTAGTTCCCTTTTCATGTATTATTTTATGGGAATATTGTTTGGAACATGAAGCTTATTTGATCAAGTGAAAACAATGGTCTCTACTCATTTTTTGAAATTGTTTTTTATAAGTGAAATTCATGCCAAACACTACTTTAAGTTCTACAAAAAAAAAAAAAAAAAAAAAATCCAAGTTCAGTTTTAAATACTTATCTTTTTCAGCAAATGAACCAAAACAGCCCAAACTTGCTACACATTTCAGATTTTACAACTACTAATTATGTTGACCTTTTGCAACATTAATTTCAGTTGGGACCAGACAAGAATTTTTCTATTTATATATGCTTTAACTAATTGTGTGACTTCAGCAATATTAGTGCTTACACTGTGTGTAATACTTTTTATAAAAAAATTATCTTATGGCTTCTATATCTGTGCTTTGTTAAAACAAAAGTTCAATTGGAGAATGGTTCATTATTAGATTGTATGTGGCTTATGATTCATTAAGTCCATATATACTCCAAACAATTGGCTATTTCTCAAATCTTGATTTAAACTTTATTTGATTAATTAACTAAACTGGAATATTGAGTACTATATACTAGTAGCATAGCTCCAAGTTGGCACCACTAAGATAGAATATAATATTCATGTCCTATATACACGGTATATTTTATGATCGTAGCGAAATATATAAAAAGTATTTTTGACCTATATATACAGTATAATTTTATGATGAAGAATGTTCAATTGACCATTATCCCTTCATTGTATGTGGCTACGTCAACGCCTATAAAAGATGAAATTCATAAGTTAAACCGAAATGCTAATATGATCATAAGTTAATTAACCATACTGAATAAAGTTGATAAATACTAAACTTTTACCATGGCATAGTTTGTAATACCAAAAGAATATATGAATCAATGTTGAAATAAATATATCTTTTTTCTAAAAAAAACCAAACTATTAGGTACTTTCAATTGAAAAGTTACTGGTTTTCATCTTAAATATAGATATATAAACGTTGAAGCTCCAAACTTATTTCAAAATCATACGAATATGTTCTCAAATTATTGGGTCTTGTAAGAAACTTATTATTTATAAAATAAGACCCACCCACCCACCAAAATTAAAGCAGTTCCATATATATAAAAATATGTGTGGATATATTTAATTGACTAAAATATTATAATTGAAGTGCTCTCACTATTTATATTTTCATCAACATTTGGCTTTGTGGTTATGTCCCTATCGAAGGCCTCAAATAAAGCATCCACTAAAACTAATACTCAGTGCCTTTTAACTTTTCCTTATTAGCCTTAACACCTTAATGCAATTTCAATGTTCCCCACTCAATGGCCTCGCTGTTTTCTCCATTTTTCTTCTTGATAATTTCTTATATTTATAATGTAGTAAATCCTTATTGGTTCGAGCATATTATAACTCACTAATTAAACAGATTCTATATAAAAATATGTTGAATATATAAGTAAATTAACAAGTCTTAGACTGTCGTGCTAAAACAATGAGCTAAAACGTGTAAAACGAACAAAGTGTACGGATCGTTATTGCTTATGAATATAAATATGGACATGATTATTGAAGTAATAGAAACTAGCTAGCTGTTCATATCTTAGCCGTCCATTTTTGGGATATGTGTCGAAAGTTGTAGTCTGTTGTTGTTAAGAGCAACTTAAATCATTTTATCAAAAACTTTAGTGTAAATATACTAATTCATGACTTATAAGAGAAACTATAGTAACACTGTTGAAACTAGTACAGTTTCTTATATTTTTGTGTGTTAACTTAAGTCGCAAGTCAAGTTGTGTAGACCAGTGGCGGATGGAAAGTATAATTATCGGGTTCATGCATTATTGACACAAAGTATGTAGTGTGTGTGTGAAGATCACTGAAATTTCAAAAAATATTAGAATATGAAGCCATATTTTCATGATTTTAGCGGTAAGAACATAAAAATTAAACCTATAGAATTGAAATTTTGGATTTGCTTACGCCTAAAATATAAATGTTTAAATTGAGAAGGGGCCACTAAATGTGGAAAGTTTAAGGTCTTTATCAATAATTGAAGATGAAGAAGAACAATTTAACTTTTCCCATCTTCACTAGGATTAACCATAAGGAATTCTTTCAATATAACATTGAATCAAGAACCATTTGTACAAGTGGGAAGAAAATTCAAGAATTATGAAGAATCTTTCACCAAAAAGATAAGAGGTGGGTGGGTGGGTTTGAGGGGGGGGGGGGTAGGGGAAGGGAGTGGGGGCGAAAGTAGGAATTAGGGGTTTAGGTGGCTCTTGGAGCTCAGGGAGAGAATGAAACAGTGTATTAGTGGAGAGAATGATATATAGAGAAGATGCAAGTTTGCATAAGTGCTGCTGATATATCTCTTTNTATGCAATTTACTCTTAATTTCATGCCCAAAATCGTGGTCATAATCCAAGAATACCAATTTTCTAGGTTTTCCTCAAACCCCCAAATTTCTACCAATTTACATGCTAAAATCCATACATAATCAATATATTTTAACTCAAAATAGGTGGGGTTAGCTTACCTTGTCGTTGATGATGAAAAACCCCCACTTGAAGCTCTCCAAAAATCGTCCAAACAAGAGAAAGATGAAAGAATATGGCCAAATCCCGACTTTAAAACAACTCACTGCCCCCAGCTTTTCCGCACCTGCGTTCACCTGATCGCTCATGTGGTTTCGCAGGTGCGGCCACACTACCGCATCTGCGGTCCTTCATTAGGCCCTCTCCTTCTGCTTCTGCGCTTCTCCTTCCGCAGGTGCGGTCCCACTTCTGCGGCTACATGACCGCATCTGCGGTCCCAGCCTTCTCCATTCTCAACCGCATCTGCGCCCCCTTGGCCGCTTCTGTGGCTCTGCACCTGCGGCCAAAACCTCGCAGGTGCGGTTACACTAGATACCAGCTGCTGCAATCCTTCTTCAAATTCCAAATTTGATCCGTTAACCATCCGAAATCCACCCGAGGCCCTTGGGACCCCAATCAGTCATACCAACCAATCCCATTACATAATGCAAACCTACGAGGCCTCAAATCACATCAAACAACGCTAAAATCATGAATCGACCTCCAATCCAAGCTTAATGAACTTTAGAATTTCAAACTTCTACATTCTATGCCGAAACCTATCAAATCACGTTCGATTGACCTCAAATTTTGCACACAAGTCATATTCGACATTACGGACCTACTCCAACTTCCGAAATCAGAATCCAACCCCAAACGGACATCAATAACACTAAAATGCACTTCAACCCAAACTTATGAAATTCTTCCAAAAATACTAACTTCCGCAATAGGTGCCAAAATGTTCCCGGGTCTTCCAAAACCCGATCCGAACATATGCCCAAGTCCGAAATCATAATACAAACCTGATGGTACCTTCAAATCCTGATTCTGAGGCCGTTTACTCAAAAATCCAATCTTAGCCAATTGTTTCGATTTAAAGCTTCTGAAATGAGAATTCTCTCTCCAAATCAACTCCGAACTTTCTGGAATTCAATTCCGACCATGCGTACAAGTCATAATACCTGATGTGGAGCTGCTCATGGCCCCAACTGCCGAACGAAATGCCAGAGCTCAAAATGACTGGTCAGGTCGTTATAGTGAGGAAAATTATGGAGGCAAAGAATATCTTAGAGCAGGAAAGTATAAATATCTACACATGCAAAAGTGTCATTAAACAAATCTATCTTCATTTGCTGGGAGAACAACCTCGAATCTTATGGAAATGTTTGATGTTTGGAAATGTTGGAAGACCAAAAGCTAGATTCACTCTTTGGTTACAAATGCAGAACAAACTTCTAACATCAGATAGGCTGAAAAAATGGGGTATGGAGATTGAGACCAAGTGTAACCTATGTCACAAAGCAGAAGAGTCTAGGGATCATTTATATGTGGAATGTGACTACATGAAGGTAGTGATGAGCAAGATATTGTAGTGGACACATAATCAAATCTGCGGTCTCCAAGCTGCATCTGCGAAGCCACATCTGCGGCTTGGGAGCCGCTTTTGCGGTTCCTGGCCTGGCTTACCTGAGCCGCTTCTGCGATGCAAGGACCGCTGATCACGCCCAACTATGCCTTAAAAAAAGGACACGCGGACGTTGCAAATATAATCAGAGTATTTAGCCCAGAGTCGAACCCACAAGGAATTAACCTATCAATTACTTTTGTTAGACTTACTAAATTCCGCGGAGTCACTTCCCAAACGTTATGAATAACAATTGATGGTATTTCTACTAACTACGAATGACAATAAATAAACAGCTGAAAATTAAATATGATTAAGTTGTAAACAATTAAGAGAAGGTTCTAAGGTTATGATTTCCCCTATTGATGAAATCCCTTCCGGTTATGCTTCACATAGAATCACCAAATCATCTCTATCAATCATGAGCGCTCCTCTTACCGTAAATCTCTCCCGAGTGAGTACGATAATTTACTAGACGCACTCTCTCGAGATACGCTAGCTAGCTTTGTTTATTACAGCTCACTTTAGATTGCACCCAAGGCTTCGTTATCCCTAATCCCGCCTTTAAACCCACAGTTATAGATCCCTCTTATACTTTGGGAGTGGCGTTATTCAACAATTACCTAAATATGCACTCTCTCTCGAGTTATGCACACTAAATAGGCACAACTAATTGAGGATCCTGTTAATTAACTAAAACAAGCACGTAGTTGAACAAATAGAGATTAAACTGGCAAACTATATTAACATAATCAAGAAGTTCATCCTTCAATAGGTCAAAGGAATTAGCTACTCATGGCAAAACTAGATAAAACTACTAAATTATTCATAATGGGTAATTGCAAGAAGATAAAAGAGATAGAAAAACTCTAATGTTTGGTTGATCTTCTCACACTTGTTCTTTCTCCAAAAGTAGTCTAAAACAAGCTTAAAAATAATCTTGGGCGAGTTCCTATAGCTTATAAGGGTTTGGAACAAGTTTTCTAGAATTTACACTTTGGTCCCCAATTTTTCTGACGTGTGAACAGTGCACCGCGGTCGCGGCAGGACCGCGGCTCAACCGCGTTGGGAGCTGACCATTCTGCCTGGAGGTTTAATCTACCGCGGTTCCACCGCGATCGCGGTGGAATTTGTCCAGGCCATTTTTTCGCTTCTTTGTGCTCGGGTACTTCTTGAGTGGGAGTTTTCTTCACATTATTGCCTCCAAACCACTCGTGGTGCTTCCTCACTTGGAATATTCCCTGCGAAACAAAAGAACACCATTTAGAGTATTTTGCTGGCAATTTTACTATAAAGCATGGTAATATTAAGGTGTAAATATCATCTATATAGCCTAATATCAACACCCCACACTTAAATCATTGCTAGTCCTCGAGCAATCCACCACACTCCATCAAAGTTCCTTCCCTAAGCTTTTCCCTTAACGACTCACGCCTTGAACATTTTACCAAAGTTGCACCTGCTAGTGAACAACCTTTACCTCAAGAGTCAAATCTTTCGTACCATGCACCATTCGCATTTACTCAAACCACTCTATACAAGAGTCAAGACTTACATTTCCTTTGTGAATCACATGCGCTCACATCACACAAGAGAGTAGTCCCACATATAATGATATTTAGAACAATTAGGAACTTAGATAGACAGAATTCGCTTACTCTTAAAGAGAACATTCACATGCCACAAAGATGCACCATAGGCTTGCCCGTAGTGTAATACTCTACTAATCGAGCTCACTCAGTCTAAGATCAATAGGACTTCACTTGTTGTAATGTAGGCTAAGGTACGGGTAGGATATATTTAGATATAGTGACTAACCTCTCTAAGCACTTTTAATACAAGTACATTAACCTTCAAGACCATACTTATGTCAACCAAACACTCCACCACATTTAATTTAAACATCCCCATCCATTAGGTGCAGTTGTAACAAACCACCACTTATCAATTACTACATTTATTTATAACATTTTTTTTGTCTTTTTTTTTTTCGTGGTGTTTCTTCTTTTACTCCTCAAAATTCTGCACCTTTTCTCTGTTTCAATGGTTCCACTCAAAAACCAAACCACCCACCCCACACTTTTTCTTTTGCATAATTTCAATACCTTTCAAGTGCTTATGGGAGGTAAGAGGGTTCAAGCAGCAGGCTATTCAAACAATTGGGTAAGGTTCGCAATGTGGTTGCCAAAGAAACAGGCTTATAGGCTCAACGGGGTTAACTAAGATGTATTACATTCAGGTGGGTTTACTTTATATGTCTGGCTCAACAAAGAAATGCCTATATCACTTCTAAAACTGAATGAAACTACTATTTCGTTTTGCAAACACACAGGGCAAGTTCTAGGCATCAAATGTGAATCATGGAATACAGTAAAACTCACACACACATGGCACATGACTCACTCCGGATTGGTTTATCAAGACATTCTCTTTTGAGTGTTCAAGTTAGATACAAACATACAATTTTAAGGTACTTTAGCACGATTCAACCATTGAGACTAAGCGTTACACTCTAGTGTCTATAGTGTTCAAGTGTATCACCGCTAAGGGTTTTTCCTTCGATTTTAGCTCGTAGCCCATTAATCCTAATCTAGAAACTAAAAAGAAACAAAATGAACAAAAACTACCTACACCCGGTTCAAGATAAACCCTTGGAAAAGAACCGTGGCCCAAAGAAAAACCAAGGGGGAGTTACTACACTACCTAAAAATGAAAGAAAAATAAAAAAAAATCTTTTTGTTATTTTCTCTAGACTAACTTCTCTCAAGAAAATTGTCCAAAGGATCCGTCATCAGGAAGAGTCTCCATATCCCATTTTTTTTTTCTCGACTTAGTCCCTCAAGAACCCCGCCGAAAGAGATCCGTCGTCGGGACAAGTCACTTACTATTTTAACTTACATAATGAACTATTACTCAAACATCAAACCAATCAAAGCACAACAAAACAAAACAAAATCAAACAGTCAATTGTTACAATTACATACATACAATGAAGTATCCCCCACCCCACACTTAAAATGAAGACATGTCCTCATGGCTTAAAAATTTAAAGAACAGTGAGGTAAAGGGACTTCCTTGAAGGATCACTCCTGATCAGAGACGGTGTCTGAGTTCACATTGCAAGCACGACCCAGAGCTCTCATCCAGCCTAAGAATTTCTTTTCCGACTTCACTTGCCGGTCAGCCACCGCATCTACACGGGCACCCAAATCAGTGACTGAGGTACGCAACCCAGCCATCTCCTGCTCCAAAGTTGTCATGCGGGTGCTCCGGCGTGGCTGTGGAGGGCCTGCCTCGTCAACTCGCGGAGGTGGGGGGACCTCAGCCGCCTCAGCATCATCATCATCATCTGATTCAGCATCTGAGTCATCAACATCCACCATCGGCTCTCGTCCCTCGAGTCCAATTTTTTTTGCCCGGAACGGGGCTTTCAGGGGCAATTTTCCATCAACTCGAAGGTCCTCAGGGACTCTAGCAAGACGGCACAGCCGAGTGATTAGCGAAGGGAAGTAGTGGCCCTTGATTAGCTCAGGCGANACAACATGAAACTAACATAAACTACAACACAATACAAAAGAAAAGAGAAGGGAGAGGTGAGTATTATACCTTGATGGAAGACTAGTGAGAGGAATGGAGATGAAGGAAGTGGGATGAGTGAAGAAGAAGAAGAAGAAGAGAGGGATTTGGGGGGTTAGGGTTTAGAGAGAAAGAGGGATTTAGAATTTAGGGGGAGAGGATGTTTTGTTTTTTTTTAGGGGGGGGGGGTAGGGTATTGTTTAGTTAGGGGTTCTAAAATTAAAGAAGAAGAAAAGAGAAAGAAAAGAAAACGAAAAAAAATTAAAAAAAAAATAAATAAATAAATAAATACCTGGAACCCACAGCGGTCGACCGCGGTCCTACCGCGGCCGCGGTGGGTTAAATGTCACGAGGCAGTATACTCTTCATTCACCGCGGTCCTACCGCGGTCCCACTGTGGTCGCGGTGGACTGCCCAGTTCTGAGGCAAAATCCTCGCCTCTCACCGCGGTCGCGGTGCTGACGCTCTTTTTTTTATTTTTTTAATGAAGTTACAAGAACACACTACCAACAACATTCGTGGGTTTCCTCCCACGTAGCGCCTGATTTAACGTCGTGGCACGACAGAAAAAGCGCATTTAAGGCTCGCTCGCTTTGAGGTTCCGTCAGTTGGATCTCTGTCACTTCTTTTGGTTCACTCATACCTATATATAGCTTCAATCGCTGCCCATTGACTCTAAATGTGTGCGAGTCTTTCTCCGAGGCAATTTCCACAGCTCCTGAGGGGAATACTTCGACCACTCGAAATGGACCAGACCATCGTGACTTAAGCTTACCAGGGAACAACCGTAATCTTGATTTGTAGAGCAATACCATGTCCCCGGGTTTGAAATGTCGCTCAACAATGTTCTGGTCATGCAACCTCTTCATTCTCTCCTTGTACAACCTTGTGCTCTCAAAAGCAAGATGTCTGAACTCGCCGAGCTCATGCAATTCAATGATTCTTGTTGTGCCCGCAGCCTCAATGTCTAGGTTCAGTTGTTTCAGTGCCCACCAAGCTTTGTGTTCAAGTTCCACTAGAAAGTGGCAAGCCTTCCCAAACACCAACTTGTATGGTGACACACCAATTGGTCTTTTAAAAGCAGTTCTATAAGCCCTGAGTGCATCATCTAGCTTCTTCGCCCAATCAGTTCTTGTGGCGTTTACTGTTTTTGTCAATACACTCTTTATCTCTCTATTAGACACTTCCACCTGGCCACTTGTCTGCGGATGATACAGTGTTGCCACCTTGTGACGCACATCATACTTTGCGAGTAGCTTCTCAAAATCTCGATTACAGAAGTGAGTGCCTCCGTCACTGATTATGGCTCTCGGTGTCCCAAAACGGGTGAATATGTTCTTCTTCAAAAACCCCACCACTACTCTTGCATCATTAGTGGGAAATGCAGCAGCTTCTACCCATTTGGACACATAATCTACAGCAACAAGTGTGTACTTATTGCCAAAGGAGCTAACGAAGGGTCCCATGAAATCAATCCCCCAAACATCAAACACTTCCACCTCTTGAATCAGGTTCATAGGCATCTCATGGCACCGAGAAATGTTCCCAGTTCGCTGACATTCATTGCAGCGCTTCACCCATTGATGCGCATCTTTGAACACTGTTGGCCAAAAGAAACCGGCCTCTAGCACTTTCGCAGCTGTCCTAACTCCTCCGATCATATGCCGATGCATAACATGCCTGCAAAACAGAAGATTGTTCTATCTCGGGGACACACCTCCGGATCATATTATCAACACATATTCGAAACAGGTAAGATTCATCTCAATAGTACATGCGGCAGTCACGATAAAATTTTTTCTTTTGTACTGAGGACAGATCATAAGGAACTATGCCACATGCCAGGTAGTTTGCAAAGTCTGCATACCATGGCACTTCCTCAAGATTGGCCGCGAGCAGTTGCTTGTCTGGAAAGGTTTCCAGAATGTCCTCAACCTCAGTTGAATTTTTAGCTCCCTCAAGTCGTGAAAGATGATCAGCGACTTGGTTTTCTGTACCCTTACAGTTACGAATTTCGAGGTCAAACTCTTGGAGTAACAACACCCAACGAATTAGGCGCGGTTTGGATTCTTTCTTCTCAATCAAGTACCTGAGAGCTGCATGGTCAGTGTATACAATTACCTTAGAACCGATCAAGTATGATCTGAATTTATCGAAAACAAACACCACCTCCAACATCTCCTTCTCTGTCACAGTGTAATTCAGCTGGGCTCCACTCAGCGTTCTACTTGCATAGTAGATTGGATGCCTTAATTTGTCTCTCCGCTGTCCCAGCGCTGCCCCCACTGCGTAGTCACTAGCATCATACATGATTTCCAATGGCTGCTCTCAGTCGGGGGCAACAATGATCGGTGCTGTGACCACCCTCTTTTTTAGCTCCTCGAATGCTACCCTGCAATCATCAGAAAATAAGAAGGGGTGATCTTTTTCTAACAACTTACAGAGAGGGTTGGCAATTTTGGAGAAGTCTCTTATGAATCTCCGGTAGAAACCGGCATGCCCGAGGAAGCTCCTGATTGCTTTGACTGAAGTTGGAGGTGGCA
>NC_031997.1:46716349-46739021 GCF_001879085.1 Nicotiana attenuata
TCTAACAAACTGGATGAGATAATAACAGGTAATGTGGAGTCAGGTCCAAGGAACTCATACCTGAGATGGGCTGGCAATGGCTTCAATTCCAGCTTTGGTGGTTCTTCAATGGATGGCTTAGCTGGAGGAGTTTCTCTATTTTCTAAGTGCAAGGGCTCAAATTCAAGAGTTCTATCCCAGAACCCTCTGCCCCCTAATGCCAACACCCATTCTGCCAGTTCTTCTCCATTCACCTCATCTAAATTCATCAGACATGCAGCCAGGGGGTCCTCAATTGTCAACTTCTCATCATCAGTTTCTACAATTACATCAACGGCATCAATAAGAGAGCAATTGGCGAATTCACTTGGTCGCCTCATAGATTTCAGCACATTGAATGTTATCTCTTCGTCGTTCAGTCTCATCTTGAGCTCCCCAGTCTCACAATCAATGAGAGATCTCAGTTGCCAAGAACGGCCTTCCCAAAATTATGGGAATCTCCTCATCCACTTTGTAGTCTAAGATCACAAAAACTGCAGGGAACACAAATTTCCCTACCTGAATCAACACATCATCCAGGATACCATAGGGTCTTTTTACAGTCCTGTCAGCCAGCTGCAACAACATAGAGGTGGGTCTAGCTCTTCCAATCCCCAGCCTCTTATAAAACGCCAGGGGAATAAGATTTATGCTGGTCCTTAGATCACACAGTGCCTTAGCAAAAGCAAAGTTACCAATAGTGCATGGAATTGTAAAGCTCCCTGGGTCAGATAGCTTTTCAGCAATTGGTCTAGTCACCACTGCACTACAGGTCTGAGTAAGAGTAACTGTGGCCAAGTCTTGAAAATCTAATTTTCAGGACATTAAGTCCTTCGTCATTTTTGCCAGGCATCTCTTTCAAAGCATCAATCGATGGGATATTTACCTGGATTTGTTTCAGCATCTCCAAGAACTTTTTGTATTGCTCCTCTTTTTGGTACCTTGCCAGCCTCTGAGGGAATGGTGCAGGAGGTCTCTTCTTCCCAATGATTTGGGATTGCTCTTTATCAGCTGCCACCTCAACCACTGGTTTTCGGGCTGTCTCAGCTTCTTTCTCAGTCTCAATCTGAATGTTATTTTCTTCCTGGGCAGGCTGGACTGTCACCTCTGTCAGTTTCGTTGACTCATCCACCTCAATGGGCACGGGTATGAGTGTCTCAGCCTATCTGGTCTCTCGAGCCCTTTCTTGCTCTACATCCAAATCTCTGCCATTGCGTAGACTCACTGCCATCAGCTGCTTCGGGCCTTGATCTTTTGGATTTATCTGGGTGTCTGCAGGTAATGTCCCATGAGGACGTTTGTTCAGAGACATCGAAATTTGGCCCATCTGCACTTCAATATTCTTGATAGTTGAATCATGTGCATCTACTCTCTCACTAATTTTTGATTAGACCCAATAACCTGCTGCATCATTGCCTCAAGTCTAGCAAACCCATCTTCCTGCCGTCCACCATGCTGCTGCTGAGGAGGATGATACCCCTGCTGCTAATTCTGATTATTGTATAGTTGTGGCCTTTGGTAAGGTGCCATATTATTAGGGGGTCTCATACCTCCCATGTTTCCATTGTTGAACTGTGGCTGGACTGGCCTGTATGGCTGCTGCTGCTGACCACAATTTTGACCACCCTGTCTCTGGCCTCCATAAATAGACACATAATTAATGTCTTCAGGATAGTGATGATGATCATGTTCTGCATTCCACTGGTTACCAATTGGCTGACTAATGCAAAATGCGCACAAGCCCCCATTGGTAGTATCTACTATGTGTACTTGTTGCTTCTGCCCTGACTCTTCCACCTTTTTGGTGAGTATACTCATCTGTGTCAATAAGGTGGTCATATTTTCAGCCATATAGTTGGATGGATATAGGGGCACTGAGTGAACCACTAGGGTGATAGGTGCATTCCTGGTTATACATCCCGAATTCTGTGCCATCTTGTCAAGCAGACTCTGGCCATCTCTTCATGTTTTGCTCAAAAATGCTCCACCAGCTGAAGCATCAACTATGTTCTTTACACTATCTGACAACCCCATGTAAAATCGTTGCCCCAACATCAGATCTGGAATACCATGGTGCGGACATATAACCAACATCCCTTTGAAGCGTTCCCATGTTTCATGCAGTGTCTCCATTGGTCTTTGTTTAGAACTCAAAATTTCATCAATTTGTTGAGCAATCTTGTTGGGTGGGTTGAACTTGTTGTGGAATTGCTTGACTAACTCCTCCCAAGTTGTTATGGAATTTATGGGGAGTGAGTTTAGCCAGGTCTGGGCAGCTCCTGTCACTGAGAATGGGACAACAACTTGATTGCTTCTTGAGTTACGTTGGGCTGCCTTTGAGTTTTGCAGATTGACAGGAAATTCTTCAAGTGCTGCTGAGGATCTTCGACTTGTGACCCTGAAAGTAGTCCCTTGTTCTGCAATAAGTGCAACATGTTATTCGTGATTTGGAATGATTCAGCCTATATCTGCGGGACTACAATCGTTGTGCCCAGATTTTCAGCTGTGGGTTATGCCCAGTCATAGAGAGCAACCTTTGGCACAGAAGGTGCCGGTGTAATGTTTTCGTGATCTCCCATGTTCGGTTCGGATTGTTCAATTGTTTGTTGCTGTTTGCTTTTCCGGTTGGCCCGGTTCAAGGCCTTAAAAACTTTTTCGGGATCTGATAGAGCTTCGAATACTTCACCAGTTCTCGTTGAGTTTCTAGGCATGCACCTGTGCAACCAAGTCAACAAACGTTAAAATTTCAATGTATAGATTGGGCATAGAGAAAACTGACTACACTAAGAATTTTTGTATTTCTTTCAATTGTAAATGATAACACCGTTAATTCCCCGGCAACGGCGCCAAAATTTGATCATGCCCAACTATGCCTTATAAAAAGGACACGCGGACGTTGCACATATAATCTGAGTATTTAGCCCAGAGTCGAACCCACAAGGAATTAACCTATCAATTACTTTCGTTGGATTTACTAAACTCTACGGAGTCAACTTTCCCAAACGTTGTAAATAACGTTTGATGGTATTTCTACTAACTAGGAATGACTGTAAATAAACAGCTAAAAACTAACTAAGATTGAGTTGTAAACAATTAAGAGAAAGTTCTAAGGCTATGATTTTCCCTATTGATGAAATCTCTCCCGATTATGCTTCACATAGAATCACTAAATCATCTCTATCAATCATGAGCGCTCCTCTTACCATAAATCTCTCCCGAGTAATTACGATAATTTACTAGACGCACTCTCTCGAGATACGCTAGCTGGCTTTGTTTATTATAGCTCACTTTAGATTGCACCCAAGGCTTCGTTATCCCTGATCCCGCCTTTAAACCCGCAGTTATAGATCCCTCTTATACTTTGGGAGTTGTGTTGTTCAACAATTACCTAAATATGCACTCTCTCCCGAGTTATGCACACTAAATAGGCACAACTAATCGAGGATCCAGTCAATTAACTAAAACAAACACGTAGTTGAACAAATAGAGATTAAACTGGCAAACTATATTAACGTAATCAAGAAGTTCACCCTTCAATAGGTTCCATCAAAACCCTAGACCAAGGAATTAGCTACTCATGGCAAAACTAGATAAAACTACTAAATTTTTCATAATGGGTAATTGCAAAAAGATAAAAGAGATAGAAAAACTCTAATGTTTGGTTGATATTCTCACACTTGTTCTTGCCTCCAAAAGTAGTCTAACACAAGCTTAAAAACAATCTTGGGCGAGTTCCTATAGCTTATAAGGGTTTGGAACAAGTTTTCTCGAATTTATACTTTGGTCCCCAATTTTTCTGACGCGTGAACAATGCACCGCGGTCGCGGCAGGACCGCGGCTCGACCGCGATGGGAGCTGACCATTCTGCCTGGAGGTTTAATCTACCGCGGTTGCGGTGGAATTTGTCCTGGCCATTTTTTTGCTTCTTTGTGCTCGGGTACTTCTTGAGTGGGCGTTTTCTTCACATTATTGCCTCCAAATCACTCCGTGGTGCTTCCTCACTTGGAATATTCCTTGCGAAACAAAAGAACACCATTTAGAGCATTTTGTTCGCAATTTGACTATAAAACAACAATAAAGCATGGTAATATTAAGGTGTAAATATCATCTATATAGCCTAATATCAGTGTTCTTCGGGAAATTGCTGAAGAAACTTCTGCAGCAACGGCATGGAAGAAGCTGGAAGATCTGTATTCTAAGAAATCGCTAACAAACCGCCTCTACCTGAAAAAGAGGTTATACAATCTCCATATGAATGAAAGTACACATGTTAAAACTCACACTGATGAGTTTAATTCAATTATAATGGACTTGAAGAATGTGAATATCAAAATTAAAAGTGAGGATCAGGCCTTGATTGTGTTATGTTCTTTACCACCGTCCTATGATACTTTTGCCGATATGCTGCTATATGGGAAAGACAGCATTTCACTAGAAGATGTTAGTAATGCACTAAAATCTAAAGAGTTGAAAATGAGTTTTCCAAACAGCAGAATTGAGGGAGAGGGTCTTGTGATTAGAGGAAGAACACAACAAAAGGACTTTAACAGGAAAAAGTCAACCGCCACATCAAAGTCTAGAGCAAGGAAGCAACACTGTTATGAGTGCGGGGAGCAAGGTCACTACAATAGAGATTGTCCTAAGCTGAAGGAGAAAAGAGGGAAGCAAAAAATAGATAATTCGGAAAATATTGTTGACACTGGCAATAATTCTGATGATAGTGACAATGTAGGGGAAGTCTGTGCTGTGAGTTCTAGTCATGGGCAGAATTCTTGGGCTCTTGATTCTGGTGCTACTTTCCTCATGTGTCCACACAAGAATTGGTTTGCAACTTACAAGCAAATGAGTGGGACTATCTATATGGGATATGATAATACATTACCAGTAGAGGGGGTTGGTAACATCAAATTGAGAATGTTCGACGAAATTATCGGAAATATTGAGTGTTGGCTTGTTCCTCGGATAAAGAGAAATTTGATTTCTCTTTCGACTTTGGATGATCAAGGGTATAAATTTCACTCAAGAATGGAATATTTAAAGTGTGTAAAGGCTCCATGGTACTCCTGAAGGGCAAACTATATTCTAAATTGTATCAGCTTCAGGCCAGTGTAGTTGAAGGGGAAGTTGCTGTAGCTTCTGGAAAAAGTGATCTGAATCAGTCTCAGTTGTGGCACTTGCGACTTGGCCATACGAGTGATAATGGATTGTCTTTGTTGAGTAAGCAGAATTTGCTGAATGGGTACAAAAATCATGTTTTGAATTTTTGTGACGTGTTTGGTAAATAGACAAGGGTAAAGTTCAACAAGAAGGCCGAGCACAAGACCAGAGACAAGTTAGATTATATACACTCTGACTTGTGGGGTCCAAACAGAGTTCCCTCCAAGAGTGGTGCCAGGTATTTTATGACTTTGATTGATGATTACTCAAGGATGGTGTGGGTGTATTTTCTCAAAGCAAAAGATGAGGCATTTTCGACATTTGTTAAATGGAAAACGATGGTTGAGAGGCAGACAGAAAGAAAAGTTAAGCGTCTTCGAACTGACAATGGGTTGGGAATTTTTCAATTCTGAGTTTAATAATTTCTGCAGCAGGGAGGGCATAGTGAGACACCGCACTTGTGTCGGAACATCACAACAAAATGGTTTTGCGGAACGTATGAATAGAACTCTTTGTGATAGGGCACGAAGCATGCTTTCACACTCATGTGTTAGCAAAGATTTTTGGGATGAAGCAATCAATACAACTTATTATTTGGTCAACAGATCTCCATCCACATCTATTGAGTTCAAAACTCCTTTTGAGGTATGGTCCGGTTCGCCTACTGATTATTCAAATTTAAGGATATTTGGTTGTCCTGCTTATGCTCATGTGAGGGATGGAAAACTTGAGCCGAGGGCAAAGAAGTGCATATTTCTAGGGTATGCAACTGGAGTGAAAGGTTATAGGTTGTGGTGCACAGATCAAAAGACTCCAGGGCTAATTATCAGTAGGGATGTAACATTCAATGAATCTGCTTGACTAGACAGTCAGAGGGAGAAGGCAATAGCAGAAACAGATCGTGGTGTTAGTGACCGCATAGAGCTAGAAATTGAATCTCCACTAGCTCAGCCCAGTAGTTCTAAAGTAGAGGAAGTGGAGGAGGTGCAAAACATTGATCAAGATGATAATGTTGATGCACCTACGCAACAACTCTATAGCATTGCAACAGGTAGAGAGAAGAGAGTGATCAATCCACCACAAAGGTTTGCAAACGTAGCTGATGGTAATTTTCTTGGATATGCTAATTTTGTGGAGTTTGCTTTGTCTGTTGCAGAGACCATTGATGTGCTTGAGCCTAATAGCTATAAAAAAGCTATGTCTAGTCCAGAAGCAGATCAGTGGGTTGGTGCTATGAGTGAAGAGATTGAGTCTCTTCATAAGAATCAGACATGGAAGCTTGTTCCTTTGCCAAAGGGACAGAAGTTACTAGGCTGCAAATGGATTTTCAAAAGAAAAGAGGGCAATCCAGGGGTTGAAGCATCAAGGTACAAGGAAAGATTAGTAGCTAAAGGTTTTACATAGAGGGAGGGGATAGATTACAATGAAGTGTTCTCTCCAGTGCTAAAGCATAGCTCTATCAGGGTCTTAATGGCTTTGGTGGCTCTTCATGACTTAGAACTAGAACAGTTAGATGTGAAAACTGCATTCTTGCATGGTGGGTTGGATGAGCAGATTTATATAAGTCAACCGAGGGATTCATTACTCAGGATAAGAAAAATCATGTTTGCTTGCTTAAGAAATCTTTATATGGTCTAAAACAGTCGCCTAGTGTCACAACCCTAAACCGGACCCGATCGTGATGGCGTCTATCGTGAAACAAGGCCAGCCGACACAAACCCCCAAACCAACTAAGCAGTTATAATAATTCATTTTAAGTCATTAATAAGCTATAAATCCCAAAATAAAGAGTAGAATAGAACAGTACGGAAACAAACACAGCCCGACATCAGGGTGTCACCAGTCATGAGCATCTAAAATCCGTCTTAGAGTATGAAAAGACAACATAGTCTAATACAAAGCTAGAACAAGTGAAATAAAGATAGGAAAGAGAAGCACTGGGCTGCGGACGCCGAGCAGCTACCTAGTCAACTCCGAACAAGCCTGCTCGAAAGCAAATCAGCCCTTGCTAGAGTGACCCGAGACTCCTGAATCTGCACACAGGGTGCAGGGAGTAATGTGAGTATGCCAACTCAGTAAGTAATAAAAGTAAAGGCAGCTGAGCGATAAGAAAACACGTAAAACACAGCATAAAGCTACAGTAAAGCAGTATAAACCGGAACAATGCACTAAAACAGTAAAAGCTCATAAAAACACCTTAGTTCAGTGAAAACCTCTTTAAAACATCTTTCAGTAGTTCAAACGAGTGATGAAAATAGGGGGGAAAAAAGATAGAAACATAAATCGGCCCCTCGGGAAAAATACCAACAAAACCAGCCCCCCGGGCTATCTCACAATCACTCGTATCAGCCCCTCGGGCAATATCACATCTCACACTGGGTACCCGCACTCACTGGGGGTGTACAAACTCCAGGAGGGGCTCCTTACAGCCCAAGCGTAATATCAAGCCATCTCGTGGCGTAACAATCAGGCCCTCGGCCTCACTCAGTCAGAAACCTCACAAACCGCTCGGGCAACAGTAAAACATGATGTTCAGCCCAAAATATCATTTTAAAATATCAAAAAGGAGTAAAGATGGCTGAGTTGTGAAAACAGTAGAATATAGCATGACCGAGTTCAAATACGAGGTCAAAATAGTGAGGAATAGTAGTGAAAATCCCCTAAGGGTCCAAAACAGTTGGCACGAGGCCCAAATATGGCATTCAGCCCAAAACATGATAATACTTTCCAAAACACAATGATAGCAAACAGTTTTCAATCAAATACGCGGCTAAACAGTCATACGGGACGGACTAAGTCTCAATCCCCAACGGTGCACGACCCCATGCTCGTCATCTAGCGTGTGCGTCACCTTAAAGTAGCACAACGATGTGAAATCCGGGGTTTCATACCCTCAGGACAACATTTACAACCATTACCTACCTCTATCCGGTCCAAACTCTAGCCCGCGATGCCTTTGCCTCTCGCCTCGACCTCAACTCGCGTCGAATCTATCCAAAATCAGAATCATGACGTCAAATTATGCTAAGGGAACGAAACCCATGCGAAAATAATCAAATTACAACACAAATCCCGAAATTAACCAAACACGACCCCCGGGCCCACATCTCGGAATCCGATAAAAATTACATCAATAAACTCCTTATCCTCCCACGAGTCCATACATACCAAGAATACCAAAATCCGACAACAAATGACCCCTCAATTCCTTAATAAAAGGTCTCCAATCTCAAGCCCTAGTTTCTTCAATATTTACCCACAATTTCCATAAATTTCAAGCCTAATCAATGAAATAACACTATAGGAACGAGTTTTAGGTTCAACAATCTTACCTCAACGAAGCTCCCTTGAATTTCCTCTTCAAAATCTCCCAAAAAGCTCCAAAACCGACTTAAAAATGGTGAAGAAAGGCTAAAAATCGCGAAGTCCATAATTTATATGTTCTGCCCCAGCTAAACCGCTTCTGCGGTACAAATCCCGCACCTGCGATCCCAGGTGCGCTTCTGTGCAAATCACTTAAAAGCCGCGGACCGCATCTGCGATCAGACATCCGCACTTGCGCTATCGCAGGTGCGCTCAAACAGCCACTTCTGCGGTTCCAACTCCCCATGGCCTTTTCCGCATTTGCGACCCTCTGGGCGCTTCTGCGAGCCCGCCCCGGGACCTCAACCAAAAGCACAAACAAGTCACATTCTACTATCCAAACTTATACCAATCTTCGAAACACCTAAAACAACATCGAATCAACCAAATAACATCGGATTCAAGCCTAAGGTTCCAAAAACTTTCGAATTCCGCTTTTGATCAAAAAGTCCATCAAACCTCGTCCGAATGACCTGAAATTTTGCACACACATCACATATGGCACAACGAACCTACTGCAACTTCCGGAATTCCATTTCGGCCCCTAAATCCAAATCTCACCTATCAACCGGAAAATGCCAAAATTCCAATTTCGCCAATTCAAGCCTAAATCTACTCCGGACCTCCAAAACACGTTCCGATCACGCTCCTAAGTCCCAAATCACCTCCCGAAGCTATCCGAATCATTGGAATTCACATCCGAGCCCTTTTTCATATAAGTCAACATCCTGTTGACTTTTCCAACATAAGCTTACTCAAAAGAGACTAAGTGTCTCAAACCTTACCAAAACCTCTTCGAACCCGAGCCAACCAACCCGATAGTACATAATACAGCTAAACAAGACAATAAGAAGCAGAAATGGGGGAAACGAAGCGGTAACACATGAAACGACCGGCCGGGTCGTTACACCTAGGCAGTGGTATAAAAGATTTGATACATTCATGATTCAAAATGCATTTTCTCGAAGTGCATATGATAGTTGTGTGTATTACAAAAAGCTTGAAGACGGTTCTAGTGTATATATGTTGTTATATGTGGATGAAATGCTTATTGCTGCTAAAAGCATGACACATATTACCTGATTGAAGAAGCAACTAGGTGAGGAGTTTGAGATGAAGGATTTAGGTGCTGCAAAGAAGATATTGATGATGGAGATTACTCGTGATAGAAGGGTTGGAAAGCTGATGTTGTCCCAACGGTCTTATATTGAGAAGGTCCTCAAGAGATTTAATATGACAGGTGCTAAATCTGTGTATGTTCCTTTTGCTTCCCATTTCAAGTTGTCTGCAGACATGTCACCAAAAACAGACGAGGAGATGGAGCAGATGTCTAGTGTTCCATATTCGAGTGTTGTAGGTAGCATTATGAATGCTATGGTTTGCACTCGCCCTGACATTTCACATGCTGTTAGTGTTGTGAGTAGATACATGTCGTGTCCTGGTAAAGAACATTGGCAGGAGGTGAAGTGGATCTTGAGATACTTGAAGGGTACTGCAGATATAGGCTTGAGTTTTTACAAAGACAAGTTGAGTGAATCCTTAGTTGGCTATGTCGATTCAGATTATGCAGGGGACTTGGATAAGAGAAGATCTTTGACATGCTATGTTTTTACTCTTTCTGGTAGTGTCATCAGTTGGAAGGCGACTTTGCAGTCTGTCGTTGCTTTATCTACCACAGAAGCTGAGTATATGGCAACTATGGAAGCAGTTAAAGAGGCTATTTGGCTATAAGGCTTGGTAAGTGATCTTGGACTAGCTCAAAAGAAGACACAAGTTTTTTGTGACAGTTAGAGTGTCATTCATCTTACTAAGAATCAGATGTTTCATGAGCGGACGAACCATATTGAAGTCAGACATCACTTTATTCGAGACATTATATCAAAGGGGGTTGTTAATGTGGAGAAAGTGTCTACGCATGATAATCCAGCTGATATGATGACCAAGGAAGTCCCGGCCGACAAGTTTAGGCATTACCTAGACTTGATTGGTGTGTGCAGTACTCAATAGAGCCCTTGCGAGGGTTGAGGGCAAGGTAGAGAGACGTTGTTCTTGTTGATGAAGAGAATTCAAGCCAAGGGGAGGATTTGTTATTTGTGGCTTGAATTAATTCCTTGTATTTTTAGGAAACCCATAGTCCTATAGGTTTAGGAAAACCCATTGTCCTAATAGATTTGGGAAAGGAAAACCTATAGTCCTTGTCAAATTGGGAAACCTTTCTCTTATATGTTTGGGACCTTTTGGGATCTATATATAGGGGCTATAGTTGGGGATTCTAAAGATTGTATCGTGCTTTTCTTCTCATTCATAGTGAAAAACTCTCTCTGCTTTTGCCCCGAGGATTAGGCTTAGCCGAACCTCGTTAAATCCTTGTGTTGATTTTGCTTCTCTATTTGATCTGTGTGTGATTGTGTGCTAGTTAACCCACGATATTCCGCAACACACCCTTATGACCATGTGGCTTCGTCACTAGTACCGCTACAAAAGATGGTAGAACCATGAGATGAAGCACAAACAGTGGCCTAATCCGGGCCAAATCATCCGTGGTGAATCCGTAATTTAGACGTTTTGATTTCTAAATATATCTCTCTGACTCTATCTATGTTTGATTTCGCGCACACATATATATAGGGTTTAACGTCAATGAATTGGATTTTGCCAAACCTGCAAGCCCATGGTTGGACTGTTGCACCCTCATTGGCCCTCTTTTTACGAAGAGAAATGAAATAATCTCAATTTTACAATAAAATCAACCTTGGCCGTGAAGTTTGGAAGTTTCAATCCACGATACAAGCATGGAAACTACGAATAACTATGAATTTTTTGACTTGAAACTAAGATTATGATAAATATTATGTGTGATTTCTGTAAAGAATTAGTAATTGGTTGATCATGTATACAGTATAGCTAGACTAATTATCTTGATTTAATGGGAATCTTGCAGAGTGTTCTAATCGTGTTTACAAAATGTCTATATATTTGCAATATTTTCCATACTTGTAATACTAGTATATTCTTGTTTTTCGCCTTTTGACATGGGTGTTTTCCACGTAAAAATACTTCTGTTCTTTACTTTCGCAACAGTAGTATAAGGAACACATAGAAGAACCATGTCCTTTTATAATCTGTGCACACGAAAAATTGGACATCACACAAATCACTCCCCCCCCCCCCCCCCCCTTGTGTGGCATTGAAGTATAAAACATCATCCTAGTTTTAGATTCTATTACTGCCTGTTGTTTCCTTTGCTTTAGTTATTTTATTTTGGTGGTTGTTGTTAAGACTTTTCCTTCAATAGCTTCTCCACTACTGTATTTCTTTGTCATATATAACTGTTGTGATTATGCTTTCATTGAGCCGATGGTCTATTGGAAACAGCCTCTTTTCCTTCATAAGGTAGTGGCAAGGGCTGCATGCATACTATCCTCCCCAAACCCTACTTGCGCGATTACGCGGCTGGATATGTTATTGTTGTAAAATGTGTATATATTTGCTACTACATTTTTTTGGTAATTAATCACTTTTTATATTAATCACCCGTAAACTGTACAAAACCAGAGCATCGCTTACACAGCTAGCTATCTCATTACAAGCTCTATCTGATATGTTCTACACTCCTCTATACACTCAAAGGAAAATATAGCTATGAACTAAACTTTGAAGACTAGCAGTTGCTCTAATATTACACGTGTATGCTATCTCACGAGCTATGTTATTCCAATCACATGTTCTTTTCTCAAAAATTCTTAGATTCCTCTCAATCCAAGTAGCGTGTGCTATTTCTGCATATACCAGTCGAAATATTTTTGCTCTTGTGGTCTTGCCTTTAGCATGCTTCACACTCCACTCCAAATGCTGCTCCCAGTTCTGTGCCCTGGTATAATCATGGTGCATCCACTGCATAAGCTTCATCCATAGATTCCTAGTATACTCACACTTGACAAACAGATGATCTCTATCTTCCTCATGGTTGTGGCATCGAATGCATTGTGTATCCACTGTCAAACCCCACTTGGCCAATCTATCTGTGGTTGGGAGTCTTCCATGTAATAACAGTCCACATAGTATACTGTGCTTTTGGCCTCACACAATTCTGAAACATTAGACATTTCCATTGCACTCGAGTTTGTTGCCCCAGCAGCTGAAGATATATGTGCCTAGTTACACTAGTGTCCTGTTTGTTCCTCTATACCAGACTACAATCAGTTCTAGCATTGAAGATCTGTCTGATCATCCAGCAGGCTTGCTTGGGAGCTGGCATTTGCATGAATTGCTGCCCTTTGATATAGTAGGAGTGGATCCACTTGATCCACAGTCTGTCTTGCTTAGCTTCCACATCCCAGCACACTTTAGAGATAGCAGCTCTATTCCATAGATGGATGTTCACCAGGTTTAGGCCTCCACAAGATTTAGGGGAACACATCTTTTCCCAGGATATCAATGCCTTCTTAGTTATGGTATTGGTTGCAGACCATATATAGCTTCGACAATATGCATCAATAGTTTTCAACACCTTAACAGGTAGAGGTAGCAGCCGGGCCCAGTATGCTTGTATTCCAAAAATTACACTTTGTACTAGTTGTACTCTTCCTGCATAAGATAGTTTCTTAGCTGTCTATGAAGATATCCTTGCTACTATTTTCTGGATGAGTGGCTGCCATTGAATCATTGTTATCATTTTTGTTGACAGGGGAATGCCTAAATATTTAAAAGGCATCTCCCCTTGTCCATATCCCAGAAGATGCAGAATTTTAGCTCTTTCATCTCTTGATACTCCTCCAAAGTACACTGAACTTTTCCCCATATTTGCTTGCAATCTTGAGGCTTGAGCAAACTGTTTGAAGCATCTATGCATGGCCTTCACTGATGATAGGTCTCCTCTTGCAAATAGCAATAAGTCATCAGCAAAGCTTAAGTGTGTGATACCAAGTCTTGCGCATTTTGGATGGTATCTGAAATCTTTTTCCCCTTTTAGGCCATGTAGACTCCTACTTAGATATTCCATTACAATAGCAAATAGAAAGGGGGACATAGGATCCCCTTGCCTAAGTCCTTTCTTTGCATCAAAAGGGGTAGTAGTCTCTCCATTAATCAAGATGGTGTAATTGACTGTCTTGACACACTCCATAATCCAGCTAGTGAATTGAGTAGGAAAACCCAAATTCTCCATTACCTGCTCCAAGTAGATCCACTCCACTGAATCATAGGCTTTCTGTAAGTCTATCTTAATCATACACCTATCTGAGATGTGCTTCCTTGTATAAGCTTTAACCAATTCATGTGCCATTATGATGTTGTCTGCAATTCTCCTCCCAGGTATAAATCTTGCCTGATTTTCACTAATGATGCTAGCAATAACCTTCTGTAATCTTGCTGCTAATACCTTAGAAATCATCTTATAGAGCAAGGTACAACAAGCAATTGGTCTAAAATCTTTCACAGTGACTGGTTTGGTTTGGTATTAGTGTAAGTGTAGTGCAATTAAGAGCCTTATACAATTTACCAGCAGTAAAGAATTCTTTGACAGCTGCACAAATCTCTTCCTTGGTAATAGGCCATGTTTTCTTGAAAAAGTATGCATTGAAACCATCTACTCCTGGTGATTTGTCATCCCCAATACTCTGCAATCCTTCAAAGATCTCTTGATTTGAGATTTCTGCAATTGGCTGACTTCTTTGTTGTTGGAATAACATAGGTCCTTGCTTCATGATCTCCCTGTTTATGGCAGGTAGATTTAGTGTTGCAGTTCCCATCAGTGATTTGTAGAACTCCATAATTTCATGTTTGATCATGTCAGCATCATTCAACTGCTGCCCATCTAGAGATGTGAGTTCCTTAATCTGCTTCCTTTGATTCCTTTCCTTTAGCATAGCAGAAAAGTACTTAGAGTTAGAGTCCCCAAGCTTAATCCACCTTGCTCTTGATTTTTGTTTTAGGACACTTTCCTCTATAAGAGACCATTTCTCCAGCTGGTGGAGGGCAGTTCTCTCCTGTTCCAGAAGGCCATCATTATAATTTGTGATAATCTTCTCTTGTATATCTTGAAGTTCACCACGAGCCCTGTTAATCTTGACAGTAATAGATCTAAATTCCTGATTGTTTAAAGTCTTAAATTTAGTTTTCAAGGCTTTCAACTTCAACCATATGTTCATTATTTTCTAACTTGTCACATTCTGTTCCCATACTTCCTGCACTACTTGTAAGAAACTACCATGATCTGCCCATACATTTAGGAATCTGAATGAAATTTTGGCAGGCATTGTATTCATGGAAATTGAAAGAAGCATAGGTGAGTGATATGATATTTGGGGCAAATCATATTCATTTTGTACCTGTCCCCACTGCATCATCCATTCAAAGTTTCCAAACATCCTATCAATTCTGCTACTGATTCTGTCAGGTCCATCTTGTTTGTTTGACCAACTGTAGTAATCACCCTTCCATATCAATTCATTCAACTGCAGAGTCTGGATGCAGCTGGCAAAGTCTTGAGTTTCAGCATATGTTATAGGATTACCCATTAGTCTATCTTGAGAATATAGCACTGCATTGAAGTCTCCTCCAATTAGCCAAGGAGTGGTTATGTTTGCAGCCAGGATATGAATGTCTGACCATAGTGCTCTCCTTTTCTCAATTGTATTGTATCCATAGACTACTGTTATTAAGCAGTCTATCTTCCCTAAGTTGTCTGTAAGTTGATAATGAACATATTGAGCCCCAGCCTTTATTAACTTCACACTATACCATCTTGGATCCCATAGCACCCACACCCTACCATTCTGAGCATATTGATAGTTGTTTATCCCTTCCCAATCAGGAGTTATAGCTTTGGTGATTCTCTTGAAATTTTGCTCTTTCACTCTTGTTTCCATTAGGCCATCTAACTTAACATTTCTATTTCTGATATAGTTAGCCAATTCCTTCTGTTTATACCTCTTATTGACTCCCCTCACATTCCAGAATAGCCAATTAGTCAGCATGTTAAATGTCCACTTCCCCTATCAAGGGGTAAATGTTGCACATCCCCTGTCCCACATGGTAATACCTCAAAAGGATTTCTCAATTTCACAGCAGACAACAAAGGAAAACTTGCCAAATTAAACTCAGGGCTGCTTTCCACTTGCTTCCCTCGATTGTTGTTACTCAGCATAACCTTAGTTGGACTACTTGGAGGCATAGTCTCAGGTTGTCCTTGGCTATTTTCCGGCCTGGAGCTTGTTGAAATGTTTGGCATTTGCTGGACCTCTGATGTCTGTTGTTGTCTCTGTTGGTCAGCTGGCATAGCTTGTACAGGTGGAGTATCATTTTGCTGTTCCTTGCCTTTAGTTCTCCATTCCATAGTCACTTTCTTAGGTTCCCTTGCTTTCCCCTTTTGGTTAATCTGTTGCTTAATATCCTGCTTATTACCAGCACCATGAGGAGCACATGAGTGGCCAACCTTTTGACAATTCTCACAAAATTTAGGTTTCCACTCATAGTAAACATCTTGCAGGAATTGTTTCTCCTTTGGATCTCTAACCCAGACTTCACCACGTAATGGTTTAGTCACATTAACCTCTATCAACATTTTGGCATATGAGATTCTAGTTTTCTTAGTTGTGCATTCATCAACAAAAATAGGAGTTCCAATTGCACTTGCTATTCTACTCAATAAGTTCACTCCCCAGCAATTCAAAGGTAATTTTGGAAAATTAACCCACAGGGGAATTTCCGTGGGAAATTTCTCTTTAAAATCAAAGTCTGAGGTCCAAGGCTTCAAAATTATAGGTCTATTATTAATGGTATAAGGTCCAGAATAGTAGATCTCTTTCATATCTGCCTCCGAATGAAATCTGATGATATAGTATCCTTCCTCATGGAGAAATACATCTGGTTCCCTCACACCTGCCCAATTAACATTTATATATCTCTTCATAGTATTATATCCCGTCGTATCACCTAAAATGTAAGCAATTAATGCACATTTCCACTTCTCAGTCTCAGATTCAACCTCTTCTTTGTCCAATTGGACAACTACGTGGCCATCGACAATTTCCGGAGGGATATATGATAGGGACATACCATTTGCTACAGATCTGTTCTTCTGAAATAGGTTAGCCCATGGTTTAGGGTCTACAACTTTTGTCGCCAAAGCAGGAATCGTCGCTCCTTGATCTGCCTTCTCAATTGTTACTGTTGCATTAGTTACTGTAGCATGCAGAGCTCGATCCTGTGTTTTTTCCTCCAATTGCACTTTTGATGCAGTTGCTGGGGGTGTTGTGAGATCCAGCTTCTTTGAAACTCCTGAGCTAGATGCTCCCCCCAGTGTTCTTCTATTGAGCTCTAGTATTCGAATTTTGTTCCAGATCTGGTGTTTGTAGAGCATTCTCCTTTCCTGTTGTTTTGCTTTGTGAGTTAGTAGATCTTTCTATGCTAGTAATGACGATATTTTTTGGCCTTCCTCGTCCTCTTCCCCTCCCTCTTGTCATGGATGACCAGTTTCAGCGCATGTTAACTAACGTGAGCTGAGAGCACTTAGAGAGTGAGTGATTCATATGCTTAATAGATCTTTGGAACTTTATTTGCTACTACATTATAAAGTGCAAAGTAGCATAGTAAGCCACCCAGCTTTTTATAATATATATATTTGCCAGCTGGTTCATTTATAAAATTTACGCGATTCATTGAAATTTTAATTGAGAACTGATTTAATACTTTAATTGTGGCCAAAGATGTCTCCACCAAATCAGTAAGATTCACAGCTTTTCTCCATCAACACCATTACCGATTGTAGTATTAAGGACAAAAAGAGATGACGTAATAATATACAATGGTGGGGTCTTAAACTAATTATTTATATATTTTTTAAACTAATAGTAGTATTTTATATGTTCCTTAAATTAATTAAGGACTCTGTTCCAACTTGCTTGCTTCAAGCCACCATATTTAATATTTTCATTCAACTTTTCATTCCATTCATTTTTCTTGATTCATAATTTTCTAGCACAATGGCACTCATATTCTCTTCATGTAAGATTGTGAGAAAAACAAAAAATTATGAATAAATAAACCAAAGAACAAAAATATAGAGCTGACTTGATTTGAAAACTTTAAAATATTTATTTATGATTATAGTGATGGAAATGAGTTGTCAATTTGTCATCTGATATATTTGGAGAAATATGGAAATGCACCTAACTATGGTTGCTTAGTCAGTAAGGGCACCTTTTGCAAGTGTAAGTAATTTATGAAAGTGATTCAGATAAAGATTTGCAAAATTGAATATATTGAAACAAAATTAAGGGGATTTTCTATTCTCACTTATTAGTCACTTTAGAATTGGGTCGTTAACTGATGTTCACGACAACTTAAGACGGATAAGAAGAAACCACCTAGTATTTTTTTTTTTCTGAGATTTAAATTTGAGACGTCATCGTTTTTAACTCACTTTATTAAACACTAAGCCACTCTGTTGGATGCTATATCTCACCTCTAATTTCATCTACATATGAATAAAAAAAATTAACAGGAAATTTTTTTTAAGAACAAAAAAGAAAAAGAACCAGAAGAATGAGAATAGTAAAAGCCCCATTTAATATTTCTGGTCCAACTCCAAATTAAATCCCATTGGTTCGATTAAAGAGTAAAAATAGCATGGACTAGCTTGTTTTCGGACTGGTCATTCAAAAATAGCCAGCGTTTGCAAAGTCATTGAAAAATAACCACTATTTTGCTGCAACACGGAAAGTTCCAGAATAATATACTGGAGATCGGTGCACGTGTGTATGAACTTCCAACATATTTATACTGGAACTCCAACACGCGAAAAGTTCCAGTATAATATACTGGAGATTGGAGCACCTGTGTATAAACTTCCAACATATTATGCTGGACCAATATATTATACTGGAACTTCAGTATACTATGCTGGAAGTCCAGTATATTACTCCAATATAATATACTGGAGTTCCAATATACTTATGCTGGAATATACTGGAGTTCCAGTATATTATCTTAGAATTTCAGTATATTATACTGGAGTATTTTCCGAATTTTGAACAGAGTACTTTTCGGATTTTGAACCGTGTTTTCGTTCAGATTTATCTTTACATAAAAAATGGCTAAAATTTCGATTACTTTTGAAACTGTGGCTATTTTTGAATGACCACTTGTAAATCTGGCTATTTCTGAATTTCACCCGATTAAAGATGACTAGAACATAGTTTTTACTAGACAACAGTTAAATATCGATGAGCTTGGGAGCTTTGACAATTTACCAATTTGGGTTATTAATAATTAAATCTTAATCTTATTAAGTACTCTTCGTAATCATCATGAGTTAGTTTACTTATAGAAAAATGAAATATATTGTCTTATCTTCCCGATTTTGGAGAAATTTATCTTTAAGATATTCGTTTGAAAATGGATAAAGTCGTTAGGATTAGGATTTGACTAAAAATTGGCATAAAATAATCAAATTATTATGGTGGATAGTGATCCTATCAGAGAAAGTTTATTCATTTTTTTTCTTTTTCTAATCATTTTTTCTATAAAGAAACTGAAGTAGCATAGCTTCGTGGATGTTGCACCACATGTTCTAATAGTTGTACGTTTTTTCTGAAAACCATGTCACAAGAATCAAGATTATGGGTTTTGTATTATTTTAGTATTTCCTAAGTATAGAAGTAGGGAAGGATGCAATATGATCACATCCACAAGCCAACTTTGTGGCCAGATGTGGAGCTAGCACGCGGGATACGGGTTCAGCCGAACTCAGTAATAATTTTAGTTTAAATTCTGTATTTGTCTAAAAAATTTATTAAATATGTACAAATTAATTAATTTAGGACCCAATAACTTAAAAGAACTTCAATCTTGAACCATAAATTTTAAATCTTGATTCATGTTTGACCAAAAAATATAGATCTTGGTTCAAATAATTAAATTTATGTAAATAAGGGTTAATCTTAGCTAACAATAATATCCTTAGATGAAGTTCTTAAAGAAGCGATAAATACTGCGTGGACCTGGTTGGACAGTAGCAGTAATGTACAATAAATGCTCTAGTAATAATATAGCATTCAATGATAATGAATAACAATAAATGGCATTTAAGTAAATAAGATGAATGGATCACCCAAAAAAGGATGTTGTTTCTGACGGTGATAAATGACAGATAATCTCTTGGATCTGTAGATTATTCTTGTAGGAGGAAAAGCACAAACAAGAGTCTTAGAAAAGGTGATGTTTGTATTGTAGTAAATGAGATCTGATTCTTGTTCTCAAGTCAAACAGTAGCGAAGTCAGAAATTTCTTTAAGGGTGTATAAACTTGAAATAAGTAAAAAACTATTCCGACAAAAGGTGTTCAATATATGCTATGTATCTCTAAAATCTAATATTTTAATATATACGCAATGTCATTTTCCGACAAAGGGTGGCCAATTGACCACCCTAAGCAAAATATGGCTTCGCCCATGAAGTCAAAGTGTGTATTTTTACAAATTGGTATCACATGCCCCTATCATTGTCTCTTTTTTCTATTTATATGAGACATGTTCCTAAGAAACCCTAATAGTACAAGTGCAGAGAATATCCATTAGAATATTCTCTTTAATATCTTATCTTGAAAACTAGCCGTTACAGCTCTATCAACGGTACTTGACCTTGGCCCTTGACCCCGACCTGTTGGCATTTCGTCTATGGCTCTCGTTGACTCTTCGACCACAGACTTTGCTGCTTCTTGGGTCATCTCGACAAACGACTTGAGAACTCTTCCCTTAGTATTATTATTACTTAAATATTCTAAAAGACAAATTTTGACCCATACAATTTCGTATATGCACGTGGCAGTCTTCATGATGTAAGAGATAATGGATTACACACAGCATCTAGTGATACATTTGGCTAATTCAGATCATCTCTCAAGATTTATTTAAATAATGAATTATAGGCTATTGGTACAAGTGAGTTAACACGACACTGCTTTTACATAGGAGAAAAAAGTATTTAATAGTATCACATTAGTGGAAGATACGTTAGAAATCCAAATCATTAAAAAAGAGAAGGTAAACAGAACAATAAATGCAAGTTGACCTAGAAAGTAGAAAGTAATATGCATTTTTCACTGAAAGTGAATGTGAAGGAGTACATATCATGTGCTTATGCCCTTTTATTTTATTTTTAAGTATCCTTGTAATTTATTTTTATATTTAATTTGGAGTTCTTAACTAGCTCGGGAAAGTACTATCTCTCTCAAGATTTTACAAAAGAACGTTGTATTAGCGTAAAATAACTGAATCTGAAGTTAATTGTGGTCGGTAGTATGAATCGTCACCTCTCATTTCCCTTTGTTTGGATAACATATTCTGAATTATAATTTTTCATAAATTGATTAATTTTATGCTAATCGCAAACCTATAATAACTCTCATTTTATCCATTTTTGGGATTAAAAAATAAGCCACAGTTTCTTATATTAGTAGCATGAAAATTTCATCAACCTTGAAATGTTTTCTTGTCACCCATTATTGGTAGTGACCTTTATTTTAATAATTTATCTTCCTAATTTTAAAAAAGGAGGAACATATGAAGCAAAAGATTGGCCCTTAGTTTGAAGTGTACCTACAATTTTAATAAGATGGTATTAAATTAATGTAAGCTTTGTCTTAGTGTTAAAAATACTACTTAGGAAGAGAACAATTTTCTGACGTCATTTAGATTTTAAAAAATGAGAAATAAAAATGCTACTATTTTAATATTCACATTTGGCCCCAATGCAACATCAGCAAATCCCACTAGAATACATCTAGCTTTTTCCTTTCCTTTTCATGTCATTTCCACTGTGCCAAACAATCTCTTAATAGTCAGCTGTATCACCAAGAATTGTGGCAGATTGCTTGAAATGTTTCTGTTTACGGGGCACGAGTTCGAGTCGTAGAATCAGCTATTAATACTTGTATTAGTATAGGTTATCTACATTACATCCCCTTATAGTGCGGCTCTCCCTCGGACCTAGAGGTGGCAAAATGGTTAAAAGAAAACAGTTATCCACCCATATTATCCATCAAAAAATAGGTTGGATAATGAACCATTTAAAAACGGGTCGAATATGGATAAAGAACCATATTATCCACTTAGAAAATGGTTAACCAATGGATAACTAATGTGTTTAACTTTTACATTTGTAAAGCCTCAAATTGGAGTTCCTCAAGTTTGGAAGAGAAGGAATTGTCTCATAAGTGATCATATTTAAGAAGTCATGGATAATATAGATTTCCATATTATCCGCCGGATAAAATCGTTTTTTATCCGTCTCAAATACAGATCGGGTCGGATAATTTATCAGTTTTTTTAAATTATCCGTTTTGAGCCGCTCATATCCGGCTCGACCCGCCTTTTTGCCACTCCTATTCGGACCCTACGTGAATATGGTATACTCACCGAACTGCCATTGTTTTAATCAAAAGTGTCGTGTTTGAGTCTGAAAATTATGAATATTTTGACGGAGAGCGCTTTACCTCCTTTTAGTAACATACTCAAAATAAATTTAAATTAGTCGGAACAGTAAACATAAAATTTCAAATACGAAATGCCTAAAATAGACGCCAAATGTAACTCTCTAGAGCTTCTAAATCTCTCTTGTTCTCTTTTGGTAATAGTTTGTATATAATTATATATCTTGGCTACGAATCTGTACACGTGTTCGCATGCACCGAAAGATTCAAATTCAGAAATTCTTGGCTGGCCACTCAATTAGTAGTGATTTTGTGACAGGTCAAGTGGTAATCAATTTTAATTTAGGTGCACTAAACATGTTTACCATTGCTGATACTCCATATATTATACTCCTACTTGTTATGTTTTTCTGATTCACCTTAGCTCTTTAATTAGCATGCCAATACTAGAACGTGGAAATGGTTAGAAGGATTAGACACCCCTTTCATGGATTAAAATAAACTTTTTTGTTCTATATATTAAGTTAAAATATTGAGGGAAAGAAGCAAGCTTGTTGGTGTTAACCAATTTTAAAACTCCAATCTAAGCTAGTTCAAAATAAAATAACGGTCAACTGGAAATAATTACAATTACTAATCAAATATACAATATATATATATATATATATATATATATATATATATATATATATATATATACTGT
>NC_031997.1:46739121-46740066 GCF_001879085.1 Nicotiana attenuata
AGGATTCTAGGAAAGGGGAAAAGGGGGAAAAGGGAAACAATTCACATTGATATACATAGGGGTATAGGGAATGGGGAGATAGTAAAGGAAAAGCAAAGGCAGGCTGGTGGGGCATACTCGGCAATGAGGAAAGCTGGCCTACCCCATAAGCCTGTTAGAATACATTGTTTAGAAGTTAGGATCCTTTAAGGGATCAAGTTCAAACCATAGACAATAACTTGGACATTGCCATCTTTTAAACTGTAACTCACAGCACATAAGGGGATAGGGAGCAAGTATTCATAGAAGAAACAAACAGAAAAATTAACATGCTAGTTCAAATAGTTAACTTTGCAGAAGTAGTAAAGTAGGCAGGGATACAAAAAGCTGTAAATAAACACATTTTTTATGCTAAAACTTAAATTAGAACATACCAGTTTCAAAGGAAACAAACAAAGAGAAAGTGAAGTAGTCTTGTGAAAGCCACAGAATAGACAAGAAGAGAGTGCTAGTAAGAGTTCAGAAGAGATTGTAAAGTAGTAGTGGAGGATTGTTAATCGTGTGAAGTGTGAAAGAATAGTGGTGTATTTATAGTGCAGAAAGTAGGCAGAAATAAGGTAAGAAAATAGTTTGAAAACTGATTGTCAATCAATTACACAAGGCTTCCCTTAATTAAGAGATTCAGATTCAAACGGGTAAAACCAATTAAGGAAAGAAATTAATCAAACACTTTGTGCAAAGTAGTAAATTAGGGGCAAATACATAAAGGCTATTTAAGGACAAGGTCTTTGAAATACACGGTTGTACAATTTAAGGAAAGAAAATCAATTAACAACCAAGAAATCGGAGGCTAGAGATTTTGTGCGAATGAACCAAGTCAGAAAGATGGGAAAGATTTTAACTTAGGAAAATCAGCACAAATCAATTAGACCTATTTAAAGGAATTCTGAATCAATCACAAGTTTG
>NC_031997.1:46743252-46745708 GCF_001879085.1 Nicotiana attenuata
AGCCCGATCCATTTAACGTCGACGGCGCTCACTGGGGGTGTGTACAGACTCCGGAGGGGCTCCTTCAGCCCAAGCGCAATATAATCATACCATTCGCTGCGGCGTGCAGCCCGATCCATACTCAGTCCACAATATGCACATGAGTCACGTAACAGATTCAATTAATTTTTCCCAATTTCCAATTTATTTAAGAAGAATATACTTTTAGATATTTAACTTCAGGAAAAGTGACTTAGCATTTTATAACAGTGATTAAACACAGGACTGAGATCAATGATTATACAAAGCATGCTATCACAATGGCATTCAACCTCTAAGGATGCTACAGATCGGCACAAGGCCCCAAACACGGCAATAAGCCCAGATATATTCAATACAGGGTGCGTATCAGTCGCCAATGTAGAAACATTCTTGTTCGGGATGGACTAAGTCTCAATCCCCAGTCATAACTAATCCCGCACCTGCCATGGGGTGCGAGTCACGCCCTACAATAGCGTCACAATGTGATAAGCCGGGGTTTCAAACCCTCAGGCCATCATATACACCAACTACTCACCTCTAACCGGCAGTAGAATGGTCCGCAATGCCTTTTCCTTTCGTATCGACCTCCTCGCGCACCGAATCTAGTCAAAATCACAACGAATACATAAATAAGGGGTAAAGAAAACATAACCCAATCAAAAATACTCGAAAAGTACTAAAATTCACGAAGTTGGCAAAACTCGAGCCCCGGGCCCACTTCTTGAAAAATTCCGAAAATCACACCAACGGATTCCTCGTCTCGCCCCGAGTCCGTGCATATAAAGTTTACCAAAATCGGAGCTCGTTTGACCCTCCAAATTCCATTTTTACATCACAGCTTTCCAAGCCCTAGCCTGACCCGTTTTTGATGAATTTTCTACAATTTACATGTAATTTACCATAAGTTCGAGTATTTAGGCCAAGGACTTACCTCCAAGTGATTCTCAGTCAAAACCCTCGATTTTCCTTGTTCAAAGCTCTTAAGAACGTCAACAATGGAGGAAAAATATGAAAGGGTCGCGGATGAAATATTATTTTAAAACCCTTCTGTTGCCCAGCAATTTTCGCTTCTGCGGTCCCGCTTTCACTTATGCGGGACCGCTTCTGCGGAAGCGGTTTTCACTTAGAAGCCCGGACTTCGCTTATGCGACGCGAAGTCCGCTTCTGCGGTTCCTCCAAAGACCGCTTCTGCGGCACCTTGTCCGCTTATGCGGACCTGCTGGTGCGAGCACCTTCCGCATCTGCGGAATTTCCCTAGCCGGCCACGACCGCTTCTGCGACCAAGAACCCGCTTCTGCGGTCCATTTCCGCAGAAGCGGAAACACTAGATGACAGAAAAAAATCTGACCTGCAATTACACCTCAAAACTCTCGTTTAACCACCCGAATTCACCCCGAGGCCCTCGGGACCTCAACCAAATGCACAGACATGTTCTATTACTTCATTCAAACTTGCTCGTAACATAAAAACACTATCATAAACACCAAAATCATCGAATTACCACGGATTCAAGCCTAAGTTAAACTAAAACTTCCGAAACTTGCATTTGATCTAAAACCCGCCCTAAACACCTCCGAAAGATCTGAAACTTTGCACGCATATCCAAAATCACCTAACGGAGCTACTGCAACTTTCAAAATTCCATTCCGACCCTCGGATCAAAATCTCACCTACCATCCGGAATTCGCCAAAATCCAACCTTAGTCAATTCAAGCCTAATTCTACACCGGAACTCCAAATTCAATTCCGATTGCGCTCCTAGTCACAAATCATCCCCCGAAACTAGTCGAATCATCGGAAATCCATTCCGAGGCTTCTAACTCATAAGTCAACATTCGGTTGACTTTTCCAAACTAAACTTCTCATAGAGAGACTTATTGTCTCATTTCCAACCGAACTCTATCCGAATTACTTCAAATTTTCCAAACACATATAATGAAACATATAGAAGCATAAAACGGGGAAAACGGGGCGGTAACTCCCGTAACGACGGGTCGGGTCGTTACAATTTGCCTATAGGATCACCCCACACAATGTCTGGTAAACACTCCTCAACGAGGGGCTACACGTAACATTAGCGCGTAGTCATCATATCCCATATCTACCCTTCCCATCCCCTTAGTGGTCATTCAAAGCGAGTGTTGGTCCGCGATCTCTATTGCGTGTTGTTACCCGTCCCTTCTTAATGGTCCTGGAGGGATTTAGGACCTCTACCTATAGGTGGTTCTAGACAGACCCCTAAGGTTTTAAAGGTAAAAATACTAAGGCGACAAGCAATAACAAATTGGACTCTCAGCAAACAAGGACAAGAAGGAGCAAATAAGAGGCTCATTTTACCTCCACAAATAAGGCATGTAAACAGCACGACTCAAACACAAATAAAGGCCTTTTTGTTAAACAGTATCCTATGGCATGATGTCTAAGTGAATATACAG
>NC_031997.1:46747360-46748078 GCF_001879085.1 Nicotiana attenuata
ACATATAGAAGCATAAACGGGGAAAACGGGGACGGAACTCCCGTAACGACGGGTACGGGTCGATTACATCCTACCCCAACTTAACAAACGCTCGTCCTCGAGCGTACCCAGAGTTGTTCTAGAAGCCAACCAACAGACTGAACGATCTTACCAATCATATACCCGGGGTGATCCCTCGCCACCTTATCTCACATAGACCCGATAACACAATATAGCCGAATTTCCACAGTCCCTTTAAGCCATAAACCATAGAACCTCGTTGCACTTTCCGAAAAAATCATACCCAAGATCAGAAATTCACATCTATACTCAGAGTAAGCCCGAACCAGCTGTAATAACCCATACTTGCACCCTCAGGTGAAAACATATGATATACCGCCTAAACCAAACACTCGGAACTATAACTTCTATTCACAGCAGTTGTCCCAGTAACCAATTACCAGCAGAGAACCTCTCACTAGCTAAAGCCTTATTCCAACACTCTCATATACTGCCAACGATGAATGAAACACGCTATAAACCGTAATCATCTCTCAGATCAACTATTCATGAAACCACTTCCCTTGACTGATATCACAACAGATTTCCGGGTCAAACCTCGATATTATCTTTCTAACAAGCTGAGATCAAATCTGTCTGTATGCATTAATGAACCCAACGATCACCTCGAATCCAACACCACTCTGGTGATATGATATCTCCATACAAGCCTAAACCA
>NC_031997.1:46751496-46754040 GCF_001879085.1 Nicotiana attenuata
TCGTGATGGCGCCCAACACTAATGCTAGGCAAGCCCGACCATTTACTCTCTCAACCCGAGCACAAAGCTCAAAACCAATTAATCAGATACTTAAAATCAAATATTAATACTCATAGTTGAAATACTCATTTAGAACAATCGAAATACTGACATAAACTGTAACTCCCAAAGACCTGGGATCATGAGTCTAGAGCCTCTAACTAATACAGAGTCAAAAATCCTCAAAATAAGTATGTTCTAAAGTACGGAAATATAAAGGGATAAGGGAGGAGTCGGGTCCTGCGGACGTCATAGCAGCTACCTCGACCACTCCTAGAACTCTGGAAACCAGCGACTAGCTCAACTAAGCTCCCGAAGTACCTGAATCTGCACACAAGGTGCAGGGATAGGGGGTGAGTACTACCAACTCAGTGAGTAATAAGCATATAAAATGTCTGAAGATAAGAAATCCACGAAATGTCACAAAGTAAAGCTAAAACTAACAGTCCAACACCTAACTACGAACCAACAGCAAAACAACTTCAAATATATCAGTCAAGTATAATATAAGGATGCAATGCAATGCACATGACCGCTACGGCGCGTAGCCCGATCCATTTAACGTCGATGGCGCTCACTAGGGGTGTGTACAGACTCCGGAGGGGCTCCTTCAGCCCAAGCGCAATATAATCATACCATTCGTTGCGGCGTGCAGCCCGATCCATACTCAGTCCACAATATGCATATGAGTCACGTAACAGATTCAATTAATTTCCCAATTTCCAATTTATTAAGAAGAATATACTTTAGATATTTAACTTCAGAAAAAGTGACTTAGCACTTCATAACAGTGATTAAACACAGGACTGAGATCAATGATTATACAAAGCATGCTATCATAATGACATTCATCCTCTAAGGATGCTACAGATCGGCACAAGGCCCCAAACACGGCAATAAGCCCAGATATATTCAATACAGGGTGCGTATCAGTCGCCAATATAGAAATATTCTTGTTCGGGATGGACCAAGTCACAATCCCCAGTCATAACCAATCCCGCACCTGCCATGGGGTGCGAGTCACGCCCTACAATAGCGTCACAATGTGATAAGCCGGGGTTTCAAACCCTCAGGCCATCATATACACCAACTACTCACCTCTAACCGGCCGTAGAATGGTCCGCTATGCCTTTTCCTTTCGTATCGACCTCCCCACGCGTCGAATCTAGTCAAAATCACAACGAATACATAAATATGGGTTAAAGAAACATAACCCAATCAAAAATACTCGAAAAGTACTAAAATTCACGAAGTTGGTAAAACCCGAGCCCCGGGCCCACTTCTCGAAAAATTCCGAAAATCACACCAACGGATTCCTCGTCACGCCACGAGTCCGTACATATAAAGTTTACCGAAAATGGAGCTCAAATGGCCTTTAAAATCCTAAAAATTTGTTTTCAAAATCCAAGCCCTAGTTCTTCACAATTTCTACCCACTTTTCATGAATTTGAGTGTTGATTCTTCCATAAAATGGTGTTTTCTACTCAAGAGACTTACCTCAAATCAATACCCGTTGAAAACCCTCTTCAAATCGCTCAAACAGCTCTCTTGGCGGAGTAAAAATGGTGGAAAAATAATGTGGGTCGCGGATATAAGGGTTTTAAACATTCTGCCAGATTACTGTAGCGACCCCTATGCGATCGCATCACTATCCCTGTGATCGCATAGGCCAAAATTTCCAGGCCCTCAATTCCTCTTACGCGATCGTAGGACAGGCCATGCGATCGCATAGCACTGTCTCCCCCTTCTACGCGATCGCATTACTTCCCACGCGACCGCACTGCCCAATCTCCTCAACCTATGCGATCGCAGACCCCTATACGCGATCGCATAGAGCAAATCTTCATCCCCCTCTGAACCTTCTATGCGATCGCAGGCATACCTACGCGATCGCATAGAGGAAAATTCCTCTGCAATTTCTGCTGCACTTTTTCATGTTCAAAACTCCCCGTTAGCCATCCGAAATCACCCCGAGGCCCTCGGGACCTCAACCAAATGCACAAATATGTTCTATTACTTCATTCAAACTTGCTCGTAACATAAAAACACTATCATAAACACCAAAATCATCGAATTCCCACAGATTCAAGCCTAAGTTAAACTAAAACTTCCGAAACTTGCATTTGATCTAAAACCCGACCTAAACACCTCCGAATGATCTGAAACTTTGCACGCATATCCAAAATCACCTAACGGAGCTACTGCAACTATCGGAATTCCATTCCGACCCTCGGATCAAAATCTCACCTACCATCCGGAATTCGCCAAAATCCAACCTTAGCCAATTCAAGCCTAATTCTACACCGGACCTCCAAATTCAATTCCGACTTCACTCCTAAATCACAAATCATCCCCCGAAGCTACCCGAACCACCGGAACTCACATCCGAGCCCTCTAACTACATAGTCAACTTCCGGTTGACTTTTTCCAAAGCAAGCTTCCTTCAAAAAGGCTAAGTGCCATATTTCCAACTAGAACCAATCCAATTCTACCCGATCAACTCAA
>NC_031997.1:46754403-46759076 GCF_001879085.1 Nicotiana attenuata
ATATATATATATATATATATATATATAGTGTAATTTATGTGTTTGAGGAAGAGCAAAAGAAATAAAAACGAATATAAGCTGAGAAAACTTTTTCCAGTTAAAATTTCAATACATCATTTTTTTCTGGCGTGGGAAGGTTTTCCGATGATGAATTTATTCCCCAAATCTGAGTGTATTTTGCTTTTCTTATGAATAGATCTTTTTGAGAGTTTAATTTGTGTGTGAAAAGAAAAATGTAAGAAAAACGGTTAGACAAAGTCGTCGGTGAATGAATATCCGCCGGAATCAGAAAAGAAACGAAAAAAAAAAGTAAAAGAAAAAAGACAAAGAAAAAGGAAAAGGAAGAGGAAAAAAAGTAAGAAAAAAAAGTAAAAAAGAATAAAAAATAATCTGAAAATCGTTTTTTCCTTCTTCTCACTCTCCTTTGGGAGAGTGAAATATACACATTCTGCCACGTCAGCTTTAAAGGTGCAAATAATTCCATTTAAAATAAGTTTAGGGGGGTAATAAGATTCCCTTAAAGAAAAAGTGTGTAATTAGGAATCCGGGTATAGGTCAAGGGGGTACTTGTGCATTTTCCCTATATGCTTTAGTTAAAGAAATTAATTACCATGTTTTTGTTTAGACAAATGTAACATATATAACATGTAGTGAATATTGCCACCAAGCATTAGTTGAGATGTCACTTAATACTTGCTTATTTCCAAATGGATCCCTTGTTAGTAAACTGTATTTGTAAAATAATTCTGGAAAAAAGAAATGAACATAAACAGAAACAGAATTTTAATTCGAGCTCACTGAATTCACAGTGTTTCCTTAAGGAATTTAATCCCCTCCTAGTACCCAAGGTTATAGATTATTTACTACCAGGATAGAACGAATTACACATTGGTGTAGTGGTACTTCAAACCCCAGTGTTTTAGCGAACACAAAGTTCGGTAGCAAATCACACTTATTGTTGCTTTATTTGAAGTTAAAATATGCAGAAGAAAGGAGAAGAACTCAGAAAATTCGTATGAAAATTCTGAGCAGAATAGTCTTGTATTTATAGCCAAAGTTGGGCTGAAATCTAAAGAGGTGCAACTCTTCAGAATGGCTGTTTATGCAAAGCGGCCACAGCATAAATGCCATAATATAAATGGCTATTTACTCAACAATAAAGAGGGAAAATTGAAGAGGGTAGTTTAATTTTCAGTTACACAACTGAAAAACGGATTGGATTAATATTAATATTTATTTTAATATTAATATTCTATTATTAAAACAAATATTTAATAACATTTCTGTTAATATTTTACTATTAACAAATAAATTTGGTCCAAAAAATTAATCAATCAATCGTTTGACCAAATCCAAATCCGAATCTGAAGCCGAAGCCGAAGCCGAAGTCGAGCAGAGCGAGCGACGACGAAGACGGCACGAGGCTTGCCTTCTTCTCAACTCTTTAAAAGCTAGAAGAAGAGCAATAACTTATATACCCGTAAAAAACCTCTTCCTCTTCTAATATGGGACAATGTCCCTTTGCCAAGGGGGAAACTTAAAATTTTCATTTCCCTCCATTTTCCATTCACCCTATTTTAAGTATATCATATACTTAAAATCCAAACAATCCCCCACATGAATGGGGAATGGCTATATCACGAAAATATGCATGAAAAACTGTGTGATCCGCAAGCAAGGATTAATTGCATCTGGATAAGTAGGTTCCCTTTGAACTTTTCGTAGTGAACTTATGTCGGATATACTCGGTCAATCGGTAGATTTGATATCTTTGAACTGTCGAACTTTGGTGTATACCTAGACAACCATACGTCACACAACCAACCCTTAACCGTCTTTGGTTCTCATTGTTGTGTTCGTTTCATCCATGAACACCGCCCGGTTTCATAAGTGCGTAGAGAACTGGCCTTACAAAGTTCTCCTTGAAGTGGCTAACACTTCACACTTACATAGGTGATTTCTAAACGTATCATCTCGTAGATACACTATTTGATATACCCCGTATCAAATTTAGAAATCATTAAAAATCCTTAATGCTTTATCCTTGATACTGAACATTGTCTCATCACGAGAATTGACCCAAAGTTTAGTTGACAATGTTGAACCGTCATTAATGACTTTGTTTGATCTCCTTGAACCTAGATCTTGGGATCTCCAGTCTTCTAGGGAGAGTTAACGCCACTATGACTTGTTCTCGGCCACAGGCCCATTCCCCTTGATGATTTCTCAACTACCTCTCTAGTTAGGCCTTTTGTAAGTGGATCCGACACATTATCACTTGACTTTACATAATCAATCGTGATAATTCCTCTAGAGAGTAATTTCCTAACGGTTTTATGTCTTCGTCATATATGACGAGATTTACCGTTATACATAACGCTCCCAGCCCTTCCAATTGCCGCTTGACTATCACAATGTATGCATATTGGTGCCAACGGTTTGGGCCAAAATGGAATATCTTCCAAGAAATTCCGGAGCCATTCAGCTTCTTCACCGGCTTTATCTAAGGCTATGAATTCAGCGTCCATTATAGAGCGGGCAATACAAGTTTGTTTGGACGACTTCCAAGATACCGCTCCTCCACCAATAGTGAAACATATCCACTTGTGGACTTGGAATCAGTTGATCCGGTGATCCCATTTGCATCACAGTATCCCTCAATGATCGCAGGATATTTACTGTAGTGCAAAGCAAAGTCCTGGGTATGTACTAAATACCCTAAAACTCGTTTCATGGCCATCCAATGAGATTGACCTGGATTGCTCGTATATCGACTCAATTTACTTATAGCACAAGCTATATCTGGTCGTGTACAATTCATGATGTACATTAAGCAACCAAACACACGAGCATAATCCAATTATGATATGCTTTGGCCTTTGTTCTTTGCTAATGCAAGATTCACGTCAATTGGAGTCTTTGCAACTTTGAAGCCCAACACTACAACATTATGCATCTATAGTGTAACGACCCGGCCGGTCGTTTTTGGAATTTACGCCCCGATCCCCCATTAACTGCTTTCCCTAAGTTCATTTCTGCTATTTTGGTTGCCGGGACGTTCGGTATTAGGATTCGGAGTGTTTTGGGACACTTAGTCCCTAAATGAGAGTTTAAGAGTTGAAAAATGGTCCGTATTTGGAACAGTGTGAAGATGACCTCGGAATGGAAATCCGATGGTTTCGTTAGCTCCGTAGGTGATTTCGGGGTTGGGAGCGTGTTCGGAATGTTATTTGGAGGTCCGTAGCTCATTTAGGCTTGAAATGCCGAAGTTTGGATTTTTGAAGTTTCCGGTCCGATAGTAAGTTTTTGATCCGAGGGTTGGATTTGAATTCCGGAAGTTGCTGTAGCTCCGTCATGTCATTTGGGATGTGTGTGCAAAAGTTCAGGTCATTCGGACGAGGTTTGGTTAGGTTTTTGATCGAAAGCGTATTTGGTTAGAATTTGAAGTTCTTAGGCTTGAATCCTTGATTTAATCGGGTTTCCAGTGTTGTTTGAGGTGTTTTGAGGATTGGTGCAAGTTCTAATAAGGTATTAGGTGGTATTGGTGCTTTTGGTTGAGGCCCCGGGGCCTCGGGATGATTTCGGGTGGTTAACGGGGAAATTTTCTAAGTTGTTGCAGCTGGTATGTTTTCCCTTCTGGTATTTTCGCTTCTGCGGTTTGGGAACCGCAGAAGCGGAGCCGCAGAAGCGGCTTCCTCATCGCAGAAGCGATTTTTGGCTTCCCCTCAAAGACCGCAGAAGCGGTCATCTTTCCGCAGAAGCGGAACCGCTGGAGCGGTCATGTGTCCGCAAAAGCGGAATTTCCCCCTTTAATGAGAAACCGCAGAAGCGGTTATTTGCCGCTTAAGAGGACCGCAAAAGCGGTCCCTTGTCCGCAGAAGCGGAAATGTCTGGGCAGAAATAGGAAATTTCGAGGGTTTAATTTCATAAGTTGAAAATCAATTTTGAGCTCGGGCAAGGGCGATTCTGAGAGGATTTTGGAGAGGAGATTATTGGGTAACATTTCTATGATGCTTTCTAATTATATTCTATCATTTAGTAGTTAAATCCACCTTTTAAATTCGAATTAAGGATCAAAAAATGGAAGAATTTGGGTGAAAGCTAATTGACTAAACTATTGGGTTTTGAGGGAGCATTCGACCTCCGATTTCTGAGATTTTTATATGGTTAGACTCGCGAGAGTACGAGGTTTCTGAAAATGTGAAAATTATTCGGTTCCGAGACGTTGGCCTGAGGGGCATTTTGGTCATTTCACCTATTTTCGCGCCTTAGCTTTAATTTCAATATTGGAAACGATTGTTTGTAATATTATTTACGATTTGTAATTTAATTGAATAGATTTGGGCCATTTGGAGTCGGATACTCGTGGCAAGGGCATCGTTCCCTAGTTGACTTCGCACCGGTTCAAGGTAAGTGGCTTGCCTAACCTTGTGTGGGGGACTTCGTCCCTTAGGATGTGATAATTGGTAATTGAATGCCTTGTACGTGAGGTGACGAGCGCGTACTTGAGCAAATTGTTGAAACCCGGATTTTTACTTAAATACTTGATTTGGTGTTCTCTTTCATATTTGCCTTACTTTACTTGCTTTTATAGCCTGTGCTAGCATAGAAGAGCATGTTTAATTGATCCAAGCTGCCTATTTGTTAAATTGTCTTAACTGTGATTACGTGAG
>NC_031997.1:46761166-46766101 GCF_001879085.1 Nicotiana attenuata
AATATATACATATAATATTGCTGCGGCCTGCAGCCCGATCCACACACACACACATATATATATATATATATATATATATATATATATATATATAATCCTCACGATTAGATCCTCAACCTCTCTCATTGATTAACCTCACAGCCACTCGGGCATAGCCGTGTAAATCAGGAAAACTCAGCCCAAACAGTTTTTCACATTTAAGAAGTAGAGTGATAAAAACCAGGTTTAAACAATAAACAGGCAAAACATGACTGAGGATATGCTTTCAAACAAATAGAGTGAGGAAAACAGTAAAAAATGCCCCTAAGGGCCTCAACAGGTCGGCACAAGGCCCCAAACATGGCATACAACCCATAACATAGTATCAATCTCTAAAATACGTGATATCATACGATTTCAAATCAAATACGCGGCTTAATAGTCTCAATGGGACGGACCAAGTCACGATCCCTACCGGTGCATGCCCACACGCTCGTCACCTAGCATGTGCATCACCTTATTCATCAAGCAATATGAAATACCGGGGTTTTTTACCCTCAGTTCCAGATTTACCGTGGTTAATTACCTCAAACCGGATGAAACACTACTCCGCGACGCCTTTGCCTCTCGCCTTGGCCTCAACTCGCGTCGAATCTACCCAAAATAAGAATCATAACATTTGAATAAGCTAAGGGAACGAAGCCTGTGCGAAAATAATCAAATTAAACCAAAAATCCCAAAATTGGTCCGATCCGACCCCCGGGCCCACGTCTCGGAATTCGTTAAAATTTACATCAATAGACTCCTTATCTCCCCACGAGTTCATACATATCAAAAGTATTAAAATCCGACCACAAATGACCCCTCAAACCCTTGCTCAAAGGTCTCCAATCTGAAGCCCTAATTTCCCAATTTTTAACCCTTAATTTCCTTTAATTTTCAAGCCAAATCAGTGAAATAACACTGTAGAAACGAATTTAGGGTCCAAAAACCTTATCTCTATGAAATCCCCTTGAAATCCCTCTTCAAATAGCTCCCCCATGCTCAAACCCGCATGCAAATGGTGAAGAATAACTCAAAAAATCGCGAAGGAAGTCTTTTATACCTTCTGGCCTAGGTTTTTCGCACTTGCGGTGCAAATCACGATCCTGCGGTACCGCTTCTGCGGTCTACCAACCGCTTTCTGCGGTTTTCACTTAAGAATCCTAGTTCCGCATCTGCGATAAGACACCCACACCTGCGCTATCGCAGGTGCGCTCACCTAGCCGCTTCTGCGGTTCCAGCTCCCTATGGTCCATTCTGCTTCTGCGACTTGCTTTCCGCATCTGCGAGGGTCGCACCTGCGGCCTCTCAACCGCAGATGCGGTTATGACAGCAATCCTAGAACTTCAGCTACAAACTCCCAACTCTTAACTTTCCGACAACCATCCAAAATCACCCCGAGCCCCCCAGGACCCCAACCAAAAGCGCAAACAAGTCATATACCACCATCCAAACTTATACCAATCTTCAAAACACCTCAAACAACACCGAAACAACCAAAACACATCGGATTCAAGCCTAAGAACTCTAAAACTTCCGAATTCCGCCTTTGATCAAAAGGTCTACCAAACCACGTCCGAATGACCTGAAATTTTGAACACACATCCCAAATGACACAACGGACCTGCTGCAACTCCCGGAATTTCATTCTGACCCCTATATCAAAATCTCACCTATCAACCGAAATACGCCAAAATTCTAATTTCGCCAATTCAAGCCTAAATCTACTACGGACTCCTAAGACACGTTTCGATCACACTCCTAAGTCCCAAATCACCTTCCGAAGCTATCCGAATCATCGAAATTTACATCCGAGCCCTATTTCACATAAGTCAACATCCGGTTGGCTTTTCCAACTTAAGCTTTCCCGAAAGAGACTAAGTGTCTCAAACCTTACCTAAACCTCTCCAAACCCGAGCCAACCAACCCGATAACACATAATACAGCTGAACAAGATAATAAGAAGAAGAAATGGATAAAATGGAGTGGTAACTCATGAAACGACCGGCCGGGTCGTTACATCCTCCCCCTCTTAAATAAATGTTTGTCAACGAGTCAAGAAACATACCTGAAGCCTCGAATAGGTGAGGATATCTACTCCGCATCTCCCGCTCGGTCTCCTAGGTAGCCTTCTCCATGGGCCGACCTCTCCACTGCACTTTCACTGAAGCTATACCCTTTGACCTCAACTGTCGAACCTGCCACTCCAAAATAGCTACTGGCTCCACATCATACGTCAAATCATCATCTAACTGAATCGTGCTGAAGTCCAAAACATGAGACGGATCCCCAATATACTTCCGGAGTATAGAAACATGAAATACCGGATGCACACTCGATAGGCTGGGTGGCAATGCAAGCTCATAAGCCACCTCCCTAATACTCCGAAGCACATCAAAAGGCCCAATGAACCGAGGACTCAATTTACCTTTCTTCCCAAATCTCATAACACCCTTCATGGGTGAAACCTTCAACAGATCCTTCTCACCAACCATGTAGGACACATCCCGAACCTTCCTGTCAGCATAACTCTTTTGTCTCGACTGCGCTGTACGAAGCCTCTCCCGAATCACCTTCACCTTGTCTAAAGCATCCTGCACCAAGTCTGTACCCAATAGTCTAGCCTCACTCGGCTCAAACCAACCTGGAGATCTACACTGCCTCCCGTACAAAGCCTTATATGGAGCCATCTGAATACTCGACTGGTAACTGCTGTTATAAGCAAACTTTGCGAGCGGTAGAAATTGATCCCATGACCCTCCAAAATCAATGACACAAGCGCGCAACATGTCCTCCAATATCTGAATAGTGCACTCGGATTGCCCGTCCGTCTGAGGGTGAAAAGTTGTGCTCAACTCAACCTGAGTACCTAACTCTCGTTGTACAGACCTCCAAAACTGTGAAGTAAACTGAGTGCCCCTATCTGAAATGATGGAAAATGGGACACCATGTAAATGAACAATCTCCCGGATATAGATCTCTGCCAACCGCTCTGAAGAATAAGTAGTACACACAGGAATGAAGTGCGCAGACTTGGTCAGCCGATCCACAATCACCCAAATAGCATCGAATTTCTTCAAAGTCCGTGGGAGCCCAACTACAAAGTCCATGGTGATCCTCTCCCACTTCCACTCCAGAATATCCATCCGCTGAAGCAAGTCACCCGGTATTTGATGCTCATATTTCACCTGTTGACAATTGAGACACCGAGCTACAAATCCCACAATGTCCTTCTTCATTCTCCCCCACCAATAGTGCTGCCTAAGATCCTGATACATCTTCGCGGCACTCGGATGAATGGAATACCGCGAGCTATGGGCCTCCTCCAGAATCAACTCCCGAAGCCCATCTACATTGGGCACACATATCCGGCCCTACATCCTCAACACCCCATCATCACCAATGATTACATCTCTGGCATCATTGTGCTGAACTCTGTCCCTAAGGACAAGCAAATGAGGATCATCATACTGGCGCTCTCTGATGCGATCAAATAAGGAAGACTGAGAAATCACGCAAGCCAATACCCGACTGGGCTCCGAAATATCCAACCTCACGAACCGATTGGCCAAGGCATGAACATCCACTGCAAGAGGTCTCTCCCCAACTGGAATATATGCCAAACTCCCCATACTCACTGCCTTTCGGCTCAACGCATCGGCCACCACATTGGCCTTAATAATAATATCATAATCCTTTAGCAATTCCAACCATCTCCGCTGCCTCAAATTGAGATCCTTCTGCTTGAACAAGTGCTGGAGGCTACGATGATCGGTAAACACCTCACAAGACACACCATACAAGTAATGCTTCCAAATCTTCAACGCGTGAACAATGGCAGCCAACTCCAAATCATGAATAGGGTAGTTCTTCTCATGGGGCTTCAACTGACGAGAAGCATACGCAATAACTCTACCCTCCTACATCAACACACACCCAATACCCACTCTCGAAGCATCGCAATACACGGTATAAGAACCTGAAGCTGATGGCAACACTAATACTGGAGTTGTGGTCAAGGCAGTCTTGAGTTTCTGAAAGCTCTCTTCACACTCATCCGACCACATAAATGGAGCACCCTTCTGAGTCAACTTGGTAAAGGGCGATGCGATAGATGAAAATACCTGAACAAACCGGCGGTAATAACTTGCCAAACCAAGAAAACTGCGAATCTCTGTAGCTGAGAACGGTCTGGGCCAACTCTGAACCGCCTCTATCTTCTTTGGATCAACCTGAATACCCTCACTGGACACCACGTGCCCCAAGAAAGCCACTGAACTGAGCCAACACTCACACTTGGAGAACTTTGCATAAAGCGTCTCCTCCCTCAACTCTGCAACACAACTCTCAAATGCTCCGCGTGCTCCTCTTGACTACGCGAATACACCAGAATATCATCAATGAAAACTATGACAAATGAGTCGAGATAATGCCGAAACACGCTGTTCATCAAATGCATGAACGCTGCTGGGGCATTGGTCAGCCCAAAAGACATCACCAAGAACTCATAATGACCATAACGGGTCCTGAAAGATGTCTTGAGAATATCCGAGTCCCTGATCTTCAACTGGTGATAACCAGAACGGAGATCAATCTTGGAGAACACTCTCGCTCCCTGAAGCTGGTCAAACAAATCATTAATGCGAGGTAGGGGATATCCAGTATTGTTCCAGAAGAAGAAGGATGGATCGCTGCATGTGTGCATAGACTACAAAGCACTTAATAAGATCACAGTGAAGAATAAGTACCCGATCCCGCTCATTGCTGACTTGTTCGATAGACTTGGGCAAGCCAAGTACTTTACCAAGGTGGAACTTCAAAAGGGCTACTACCAGGTTCGCATTGCGGAAGGGGATGAGCCAAAGACAGCATGCGTGACGAGATATGGAGCCTTTGAGTGTTTGGTCTAACCTT
>NC_031997.1:46766483-46788951 GCF_001879085.1 Nicotiana attenuata
AAATAAGATGACACATAAGAGAATGTACAGCCAGGATCAAATAACACAGAGGCATCTCTGCGGCAGACTGAGATAATACTTGTAACCACCGCATCTGAAGCAACAACATCGGGTCTTGCTGGAAGTGCATAGAAACGGGCCTGACCACCACCTGATCGACCTCCCCCTCTAGGGGGATCCTTAGTTGACTGACCCCCACCCCTAGCTGCCTGAGCGGGTGGTGAAGTGACTGGAGCTGAAGTCGAGGGCTGACCCCTCTGCTGAGACGGACCCTCCAGAAGGCGAGGACACAGCCTCCTCATATGCCCAAACTCTCCACACTCATAACAACTCCCCGGTGCTGGAGACGGGGACTGAAGGGAACCCCTAGCTCCGGGATGACAAGTAGATGCACCTGGCATAGAAGAGCCCTGAACAGATGGAGCACGGGACGAACTCTAGGCTAGAAGGGCACTGAGTGATGAATGTCCCTAATGAGAACTGTGAGACCCATAACCCGACAATGCCCCACGATAACCTGGGCGAGCTGACTGAGCCTGCCTGTATGGACGGCCTCTGCCGTGCTGAAACTGACCCCTCGAAGGAGCACTACCATAGCTACCAGATCCCTGAGGCCTCTTGGCCTCCCTCTCCTCTCGCTCCTAGCGACGAACTGACTCAATCTCGCGGGCGATGTCAACAACCTCCTCAAAAGTAGCACCTGACACCCTCTCCCTAGTCATGAGAATCCGAAGCTGATATGTGAGGCCATCAACAAACCTCCTGATCCTCTCTCAATCTGTATGAACCAACCAGATAGCATGGCGAGCTAACTCGGAGAACCTCATCTCGTACTGTGTAACAGTCATATCCCCATGTCGCAATTGCTCGAACTGCCTACGCAGCTCCTCCTTGCGGGACTATGGCACATACTTCTCCAAAAAGAGAGCGGAGAACTGCTGCCAAGTAAGGGGCACCGCACCAACAGGCCTATGCCTCTCATAAGCCTCCCACCAAGTGAAGGAAGCTCCCGTAAACTGAAAAGTCGTGAATGCGACCCCACTGGTCTCCAGAATACCCGCGATGCGAAGAATCCTCTGACATCTATCCAAGAAACCCTAGGCATCCTCGCCCTCTGCACCACTGAAAATAGGTGGCTGGAGTATGCCAAACCTCTCCAATCTGTGCTGCTCGTCCTCTGGCATAGCTGGAGATACATAACCCTGAGTAGCTGCCACCGGCTGGGCTAGTGGTGCCTCCGGTGTCTACAACCCCCGAACAACCTGATCGGGTGTGCGGGCGGCGGGAGTCTGAGTGCCTCCCCCAGCCTGAGAAGTAGCTGCGGCCATATTAACTGAGACCTCCTGAGCCAAACCAGTGCACACTGATAGAATCTGAGCTAGAGCCTCCTGAAGGCCTAGAATCCCAATAGGCACAGCCAGTGCCTAAGCTGGTGCTGCTGGAGCGTCCGTAACTAGGACCTGATCCTGAACTGGGGCGGCTGGTGGATCTGCAGGTGCTGCCCTAGCTGCTGTGCGGGCTACACCCCTGCCCCTACCACGGCCTCGACCGCGTCCTCGTCCCCTAGTGGCCCCAACTGGTGGTACCGGTGGTCATCCATCCTGACCGGTAGCACGTGTCCTCACCATCTGTGAGATAATAGAATAACAGAAGTTTAGTACGAGAATCAACAGATTCGCACGATAGGAATTCAAGAATGAGAAGTTTTTCCTAAAGGTTCTGCAGCCTCCCGAGGATAAATACAGACGTCTCCGTACCGATCCGCGAGACTCTACTAAACCGGCTCATGACTCGTGAGACCTATGTAAGTAACCTAGGCTCTGATACCAACTTGTCACGACCCCAAATAACCCGGTCGTGATGGCGCCTATCAAAATACTAGGCAAGCCAACTCAAACAATTAACCACAGCAAATTCCTTTTAATAAACCACTTTTGCTAATACTGATTAAGCTTCAAATTTGCAAGAGAAGTATTTAAATCACTAAAATGTGCGGAAAGACAGTATAACAACAAACCAAACATGCCCAACCATCTGGTGTCACAAGTCTAGAGCCTCTAAATACAACCAGTCCGACTGTCTAATACATAATAAATCTAAAAATGCAGAAAAACAAGGATAGGAAGGAGGAAAGCAGGGTTGCGGACGCTGTGCAGCTACCTTGCAGTCTCCGATAAGCTCCAAAAATGCTGGGAACCCTCAATCTACCGCTCGGACACCTGAATCTGCACACAAGGTACAGGGAGTAACGTGAGTACGCCGACTCAGTATGTAACTAAAATAAATAAGGTCTGAGTGCAGCTACGAGCAGGTAAAAAATCATATCTAAAAGTATACAACAGAATATCAAGTCAAACTCAACAGTTTAAAAGCCAGTCACTTCGTAAAATTTCAGTTTAAATTGAAATACTTTGAAATCATTTACTTAGCAGTTTTCAGCAGAGGCTCATTATAAAGGAAGAGTGAAATCAGCAAATATGTCATACATGGGCTCCTCGGGCAAGGTATCACTCACAAATATAACCTCTCGGTCACACATGACTCAACTCTCGTCACACAGTACTTACACTCAGCACTCAGGCTTAATATTATTCTCATAATAGTAATAATCATAATAATCGCTGCGGCGTGCAGCCCGATCCATAGTTTATAGTCGACTATGCTCACTAGGGGTGTACAGACTCCGGTGGGGCTCCTGCAGCCCAAGCGTCATATTGCTGCGGCGTGCAGCCCGATCCATAATATATATATAATCCTCATGATTAGATCCTCAACCTCTCTCAGTCATTAACCTCACAGCAACTCGGGCATAACCGTGTAAATCAAGAAAACTCAGCCCAAACAGTTTTTCACATTTAAGAAGTAGAGTGATAAAAACCAGGTTTAAACAATAAACAGGCAAAACATGACTGAGGATATGCTTTCAAACAAATAGAGTGAGGAAAACAGTAAAAAATGCCCCTATGGGCCTCAACAGGTCGGCACAAGGCGCCAAACATGGCATACAACCCATAACATAGTATCAATCTCTAAAATACGTGATATCATACGATTTCAAATCAAATACACGGCTTAATAGTCGCTATGGAACGGACCAAGTCACGATCCCTACCAGTGCACGCCAACACGCTCGTCACCTAGCATGTGCGTCACCTCATTTATCAAACAATACGAAATACCGGGGTCTTATACCCTCAGTTCCAGATGTACAATGGTTACTTACCTCAAACCGGATGAAATACTACTCCGCGACGCCTTTGCCTCTCGCTTCGGCCTCAACTCCCGTTGAATCTACCCAAAATCAGAATCATAACATTAGAATAAGCTAAGGGAACGAAGCCCATACGAAAATAATCAAATTAAACCAAAAATCACGAAATTGGTCCGACCCGACCCCCGAGCCCACGTCTCGTAATTCGTTAAAATTTACATCAATAGACTCCTTATCTCCCCACGAGTTCATACATATCAAAAGTATTAAAATCCGACCACAACAGGTCGGCACAAGGCCCCAAACATGGCATACAACCCATAACATAGTATAAATATCTAAAATACGTGATATCATACGATTTCAAATCAAATACGCGGCTTAATAGTCGCTATGGGACGGACCAAGTCACGATCCCTACCGGTGCACGCCAACACGCTCGTCACCTAGCATGTGCGTCACCTCATTCATCAAACAATACGAAATACCGGGGTCTTATACCCTCAGTTCCAGATTTATAATGGTTACTTACCTCAAACCGGATGAACTCCGCGATGCCTTTGCCTCTCGCTTCGGCCTCAACTCCCGTTGAATCTACCCAAAATCAGAATCATAACATTAGAATAAGCTAAGGGAACGAAGCCCATGCGAAAATAATCAAATTAAACCAAAAATCCCGAAATTCATCCGACCCGACCCCCGGGCCCACGTCTCGAAATTCGTTAAAATTTACATCAATAGACTCCTTATCTCCGCACGAGTTCATACATATCAAAAGTATTAAAATCCGACCACCAATGACCCCTCAAACCCTTGCTCAAAGGTCTCCAATCTCAAGCCCTAATTTCCCAATTTTTAACCCTTAATTTCCTTTAATTTTCAAGCCAAATCAGTGAAACAACACCATAGAAACGAATCTAGGGTCCAAAAACCTTACCTCTATGAAATCCCTCTTCAAATAGCTCCCCCAAGCTCAAACCCGCATGCAAATGGTGAAGAATTACTCAAAAAATCGCGAAGGAAGTCTTTTATACCTTTTGGCCCAGGTTTTTTGCACCTGCGGTCCAAATCACGCTCCTGCGGTACCGATTCTGCGGTCGACCAACCGCTTTCTGCGGTTTTCACTTAAGAATCCCAATTTCGCATCTGCAATAAGACACCCGCACCTGCGCTATCGCAGGTGCGCTCACCTAGCCGCTTTTGCGGTTCCAGCTCCCCATGGTCCATTCCGCTTCTGCGACTTGCTTTCCGCATTTGCGAGGGTCGCACCTGCGGCCTCTCAACCGCAGATGCGGTTATGACAGCAGTCCTAGAACTTCAGCTGCAAACTCCCAACTCTTAACTTTCCGACAACCATCCAAAATTACCCCGAGGCCCCCGGGACCCCAACCAAAAGCGCAAACAAGTCATATACCACCATCCAAACTTATACCAATCTTCAAAACACCTCAAACAACATCGAAACAACCAAAACACATCGGATTCAAGCCTAAGAACTCTAAAACTTCCGAATTCCGCCTTTGATCAATAAGTCTACCAAACCACGTCCGAATGACCTGAAATTTTGAACACACATCCCAAATGACACAACGGACCAGCTGCAACTCCCGGAATTCCATTCCTACCCCTATATCAAAATCTCACCTATCAACCGGAAAACGCCAAAATTCCAATTTCGCCAATTCAAGCCTAAATCTACTACGAACTCCCAAAACATGTTCCGATCACACTCCTAAGTCCCAAATCACCTCCCGACGCTATCCGAATCATCGAAATTTACGTCCGAGCCCTATTTCACATAAGTCAACATCCGGTAGACTTTTCCAACTTAAGCTTTCTCGAAAGAGACTAAGTGTCTCAAACCTTACCAAAACCTCTCTGAACCCGAGCCAACCAACCTGATAACACATAATACAGCTGAACAAGACAATAAGAAGCAGAAATGGGAAAAACAGAGCGGTAACTCATGAAACGACCGGCCGGGTCGTTGCAGAAATCTAAGTGCTTTCATGCCTCAGTCACAATAAAACGTCCATTTTCAGTAGTTGATTCTGGCAAAACTGGAACGTCCTCCTTGATGAATTTCTCTAGACTCAAAGTAGTAAAATAGAAGAACATCTTTTGTTGCCAACATTTGAAATCAATCTCGAAAAATTTTCTGAGCTTTTCCCCAGAGCCGGTGGTGGCACAGAACGACTGGAAAAAGCAACATTGCTCGTAGAGCCAACCACAGGGGTTCCTGTTTCTGTCATTTCTGTTAATCACAAAACAGAAACAAAATTAATTAACAGTGACGTATTTAAAATCTTCATACGAATAACTTTAACAGAAACATATTAAATACCATGGTGAAGATTTTATATCTTCAAACCGAGTAGAAAATCACAAAGAATTTAATCTCATGATCTCAACCAAGGAGTAGAAAATTCGAAGATTTTAGTCTCCAAACTGATAGTAGAAATCACTAGGATTTAGTCTCCCACAAATAGACTATAGGATGAATACAGAAAAATAAATTTAAGTTTCTTAAGCTTGTTAGTAATCTGTATTCGAAAAATATATTCAAAACCAGTAGCAACAAAAAATTAGAAATGTAGAAGAAACAGAAAAGTAATCCAATCCCACTGAATTCACAATATTTGCTTAAGGAACTTAATCCCCTCCTAGTACCCGAGGCTAAGGATTATTTTCTCCCAGGATAGAACGGATTACCTTCACTAGTGTAGCAGTACTTCAAACCTTATTTTCTCCCAGGATAGAACGGATTACCTTCACTAGTGTAGCAGTACTTCAAACCTTAGTGACTAACGAACTCAAAGATCAATAGCAAGTCACACTTATTGCTTTCTTTGTTTTGAAAAACAATGCAGAAGGAAGAAAGAGAAATAAGAAATTTCATAAGGAAAATCTGAGGTAGAGGTCATGTATTTATAGCCAAAACATTGGGTAATACCGAAGATTTGCAATTCTTCATGTAAGGCTGCAATTCAAAATGGTTGTTTTCATTAAATAACCATTTACGCAAACCGCTAAATTCAAATTATAAAGGGAAAATTAAAATGGAGGAAAAATTAAATTACCGTTACAGAAACGGCCTAATTTGGATTAAACAATATTTCATTAATATTAAAATAAATTTGGTCTAAAAAATTAATCAATGAATCATTTGACCGAAGCCAAAGTCGAGCCGAGCCGTGCGAGCGAACGACGAAGACGACACGTGGCTTGCCTTCTTCTCAACTCTTTAAGAGCTAGAAGAAGTGCAATTGTATATATACCCATCAAAACTCTTTTCCTCCTTCAATATGGGACAATGTCCCTTTGTCAAAGAGGAAAATTCAAAATTTTTATTTTTTCCTCCATTTCCCATTCACTCTATTTTTAAGCTCTAACAAGCTTAAAACCCAACAACACTTTCCTTATTAGTCCGCTCAAAAAAGAATGACACACTTTTACAATTGAAAATAATTCAACTTTAAACTCTTTATTTTACTTATTTTACCCTGAATGAGAAGCTTTTATAACAACACAAATGTCATGGCCCCACAAAGCTTTACCCTTTAAGCTTTTAAGACCACAAGTTTTAAAAGTCGATCTTTTTTTTTTCTTAAACTCTGTGCCGAATCAAACAACCTCATCTAAATTGAAACGGAGGGAGCATATTTATGCTTTAATTCTATATATACTAATTGCGTAAAAATATTACTTTGTCAAATTACTTACAAATCAATTGAAAATATTTATATGTAATAAATAAAGGCCCCATTTTTTTCTTGAATTTTGAATTTTAAGATAGTGTACTAAGATGTGAATAATAAATAATTAATATCATTTATTTTCTCAACATTTGAATGTATAAAATTTGTCGTTATTGAAATGAATAAAGTAGAAAATTTAAATGTAATACTACTCAATCTTAATACAATATCAACATAATATTAGAAAAAATAATACTATATCAACATAATTTTAGAAAAAATAAATATATATTTTTTGAGTTAAAGTTATATTCTATTGATACTCAAAATTATGTACAGTTGAGTCCGAGGAGCAGCTTTGACCAGCTGCTCCCAATCACAATCTGCTACTAACAATTTTGTGTCTATCTATCCTATACTATTTTCAATACAGACACTTGTTTAAAACCAACTACAACAAGGATTTCTACTTCTAATTCAATCTGTGGAATCCAATCCAGCTGCTGCAATGCTTCTTTCCACTTGACTATGTTATTCCCTCTAATATGTATGTGTAATACTATCTCTCTGCAAATTTGGAGATCATCAAACTTAGCTTGGTCAAATCTGATTCTGTTCCTCTCCCTCCAAATCAGTGCAACAGTCATGGCAAACACACAGCTAGTAATAGCATTTATTCCTCTTCTGCTCTTGGCTTTCTTGCATGCCCATTCCAACTTTGTTTCCCAATCTCCAATGCTCCTCTTATATCCCAGCCATGAACATACTCTGGACCACAGTTGCTTTGTGATGGTGCATTCAAAGAACAAGTGGCTAAAGGATTCCAAGCTATGTCCACAGAATGCACAGGCTGCAGGGACTTGGATACCAATCTTCAACAGTCTTTCCACTGTAGCTAGCCTCTGTTGTGCTGCAAGCCATAGGATGAATCTATATCTTGGATGTATATTTGTGTGCGGCATCAAACTTTTCCATTCAGCTCAGGGGTATACTGGCATTAGTTTCAAGTACATCTGCTTAATCTGGAACTTTGTATTAGTGCACATTGTCTGTAGCCTATTATGAATATTTCCTTGGAGTTGTTGATGCTCCATAATCAAACTTCTGCTTTCTAGTATCTTCCTCACCACCCAAGATGCAGCCTTAGGTGTGACCATTGTTTCCAGGTTCCTGCTCTTTATATAGAAACTGTGCACCCATATTATCCATAAGCAGTCCTTCTTCCTTATTATATCCCATAGATGTTTTATAATTGCTACTTTGTTCCACAGTTTTATGTCTAGTATATTAAGTCCTCATGTAGCATTTGGCCTGCACACCTTTTCCCGAGCCACCAGTGCTTTCTTTGAGATAGTAGCAGTACCAGTCCATAGGAAAGTTCTGCATATTGCCTCAATTGCTTTCATCACCTTCTTTGGAAGAATAAAAATCTGTGCCCAATAGGTTTGAACGCCAAAGATAACAGCCTTGATCAATTGACATCTGCCAGCATAAGATAGAAGTTTTGCTGACCAGCAAGTGACCCTTGCAGTTATCTTCTCAATAAGAGGTAAATATTGATGGACTGCTAACTTCTTGGAATCTAAAGGGATCCCCAAGTATTTGAAAGTAAGCTTTCCTTCAGCAAACCCCAATGTTGCAAGGATTTCTATTTTTCAGTTTGAGAGATTCCAGCAATGTATATAGCACTTTTGTCTACATTTGCCTGCAAGCCAGAAACAACGGAGAACCTGCGGAAGGCAGCATTTAGGATCTTGATAGACTCAAAATCAGCTCTGCAATACATCAGGAGGTCATCAGCAAAACATATATGTGTAGTGTTTAGCTTCCTGCACCTAGGATGAAAGTTGAAATTTCCATTCTTATGCAATTGTCCCAGTTCTCTTCCCAGATACTCCATTTCAATAACAAATAAGTATGGAGACATTGGGGCTCCTTGTCTAATCTCCCTTTTCCCTTTAAAAGGCTTGGTCAGTCCTCCATTTAGTACCAAGGAATATGACACTGTAGTAACATATGTCATTATCCATTGCACAAACTTGAAGGGAAAGCCAAGGTCAATAAGCATTCTTCTGAGAAAACCCCATTACGAAGTATCATAGGCTTTCATTAGATCCACCTTTAGCACAAATCTAGGAGAGATACCTTTTCTGGAGTATCCTTTAAACAGTTCATGACTTAGTTGTATGTTATCAATAACACACCTCCCTTCAATGAATGCTAATTGAGAGTGACCAATCAACCCATCAAGAACATATTTGATTCTTTTTTTAATGACTTTAGATATAATCTTATACAATGTAGTACAACATGCAATAGGCCTATAGTCCTTGATTGTTGAAGGTGCTGGAACTTTAGGTACTAATGTGATGGCTGTAGTGTTGATCATTCCAGGCAGGCTACTGGTAGAAAAGAAGTTCTTCACAGCTGCAAAGATGTCCTCCTTCACTATATTCCAGTTCTAGTAAAGAATTCCACAGGGAAACCATCAACCCCTGGTGCTTTGTCTTTAGGCATCTCCCATACTACATCAGTGATCTCCTCATTTGTAACATCCTGGATTAAATTTTTTTTTTGTGATATAGTTAAGCATGGTCCTTCCTTGATTATAGCTATATTTGCACAAGGCATTTCAGTAGCACAATCTCCCATCAAGGATTGAAACACTCTGATGAATTCCTGCTTAGCCAATTTGGGATCTGTTGTCTTTATTCCTGTACCAGTGTATATGGATGTTATACTATTCTGAGTGGATCTAATCTACCATTGAGCATGAAAATACTTTGTATTGGCATCACCACATTCAATCCAGCAAGCCTTGGACTTCTGTCTCATCACTTGTTCCTCAATATTGCTCCATTTCTCAATGTCAGCTAGTGTGTCTTTCTGATCACGCCCAACTCTAGTCCTAAAAAGGATAAGCGGTCGCTGCAAATATAATCCGATCTAAAAGTCCGGAGTCGAATCCCACAGAGAACTAAGGTTTCGCTGTAATTGTTCAATATCGCAAAGAAGACAAGTTTGAACAATTTCTAAATTATAAAATTAAGATTTTTATATCTAACTAATTAACCAACAAATACTATAAAACGGTAAAATTATCAACTAACGAGACAAAGGTTTGAGACTAAATTAAGGAGGTCTAGAGTTATGATTTCCCCAATTGTTGATTTCATTAGTTGTATGTTTCTTATAGCTTTGACTTAGTTGCCTCTATCAATCATGAACTCTCCAGCTATCATAAATCTCTCTCAAGCAATTATGATAATTTACTAGAGGCACTCTCTCAAGCTACGCTAGCTAGATTCACATTACAATTCACTTAGATCGCACCCGAGGTATCGTTATCTCTAATCCAACCTCTAAACCCTCGGTTATGACTCTCGCCTATACTCCGGGAGTGATGTTGTTCAAACAACTACCTAAATATGCAGTCTCTCTCAAGCAGATACATAATAAATAGGAACGGCTAATTGAGGATCCTTTCGATTAACCGAAATCAAAACGTAGTTGAACAAATAGAGATTAACAACTAATTCAAAACTATATTAATATAACAACCAATTCATCCCCAAAAGGTTCCATCAAAACCCTAGAAAACGAATTAGCTTTTCATAAAAGTATGTGAAAACACAATACTCCAATTTATAACCAACAATAAAATAGGAAGAAGAAGGGGAAAAACTCGTAGTTGAATCTTCCTCCTTGCTCCTAGCATGTTCTTGCCTCCAAGGGTGTTGTCTAACCCTAAAGTAGTGTCTCTCCCTTCAAAGTGGTGTTTTAGGATGTATTTATATGACCTAGGGTTGATGAGGGGCGGAATTCTTCAATCCAACTTCGGATGGGAGAGCTGGAATTTGCGTCTGCCTTCGCGTCTAGACGCGGACTTTGACCGGATCCGCGTTTGCCTTCGCGTCTAGACACGGACTTTGACGCGGATCCAGCTTTTGAAATTCATCCATTTCGCGAAGCGCTCCTTGCCTTTGCTTCGCTTCGCTGTTTTGTGCCTTAACTTTTCTCCTTTTTCGCGTCCGACTTCGTGCCACGCACGAGAATAGACGAGCTCCCACTCATTTAATTTCTTCTTTTTGTGTCTAATTGTCATCTTTTAATCATTTATCATCCAAACTCGTTCCTACACATAAGAAACACATAATGAGTATATTTCAATTTGAAAATCATGTAATATCCCGCGACACACACAAGAATTAATATGCAAATATACTCAAAAATATGCACTTTTCATCATTTATCAACACCCCACACTTAAACTCTTGCTCGTCCTCGAGCAATCAAACTACACTTTTTTTATAGACACGACTTTTTTAGACAATTCTCCTAACTCATCACACCAAGAGTATTTAAAATAGACTAAGCACAAAAGCATAACATCTTCACCTCAAGATTTGACTCATAAGTACCACACATTATTCACAACTCACCCACTTACTCTAACATAGAGGTCACTGACATTACCTTTCCTTCATGAATCAAGTGCCCTCACACAACAAAAGAGAGTAGTTCCACACAATAAAATTTAAGAACACTTAGGAACTCAAGATAGAAAGAATTCACTCACTCTCAGAAATAACATTCATATGGCACAAAAGATGCACCATAAGCTTGCCCGTAGTATACTACTCCACTAATCGAGCTCATTCAATCTAGGATCAATTAGGACTTTATTTGGTTGTAATGTAGGCTACGGGACGGGTTGGATATATTTAGATATAAGAGTGACTACACCTCCCTAAGCACTTTGATACATATACTTTAACATTCAAACCCCATACTTATGTCAAACCAAACTCCACCTTCACATTAATGTATATTACCCCATACTTCTTTAAGCACAANTAGATAGAACGAATTCACTCACTCTCAGCAAAGAACATTCACATGCCACACAGATACACCATAAGCTTGCCCTTAGTGTAATACTCTACTAATCGAGTTGTTCAGTCTAAGATCAATAGGGCTTCATTTGGTTGGTATAGTGACTAACCTCCCTAAGCACTTTTAATACAATAGTTCCCCTTATTCCAATTTCCATGTTCAGCCCAGTCATTCTTCCACAGTAGTACCCCTACCCCCCCCCCCCACTTTTTCCTAGGTGCAACTGGCTTTTTCTTGCCATTCAATATTTTAGGACCACCTATTTACAAGGTCCTTCTTCTATTATTTTTTTTTTTAAGAACCATTGCACCATTCAAGTATTTTCCTGATTTTCCTTTTCCCACTCCATTACCACCCCACACTTTGACTTTTATATGATCTTTAACGATTCAAGTGCTTCTAGGAGGTAAAGGTTCAAAAAGTCAAGCTATTCAAACACAGGGATGTAGGTTATTGTAAGGTTATCAAAGAAACAGGCTTCAGGCTCGAGGGGGTTAACTATGGTAATATGTACGGGTGGATTCATAATTATATAGGCTACACAAAGAAATGCCTAAATCATCTCTAAGACCAAACAACTTCTATTTCGCTTTGCACACACACAGGGCAAGTTCTAGGGATCGCATGCAAGCACAGAATACATGTATTACCTCACACACACTTGGCATGTAACTCATTCCGAATTAGTTTGTCAACACACTCACGTGAGCGTTCAAGTAAGACAAGGTGTGCAAAATTAAGGCATAAGATTATGAGCCTACAAGTGAGCCTAGACGTCGCACCCTCAAGTTTGTTTTAGTTATTTGCAGGTATGTACACTACGGGATGCATTCTTGCCCTCACCCATCTTAGCCCAAGAGAGTCCTAAGGGCCCTAAAAAATATTAAAGAAAAATCTACCAAAACCGGTTCAAGAAAAGCCCTTGGAAAAGAACCGTGGTCAAAAGAAAAACCAAGGGGGAATTACTACACTACCTAAAAAGAAAATAAAATTAAAAAAAAATCTTTTTGGCTTTTTCTTTAGACTTAAATCCCTCAAGAAAATTGTCTAATAGATCCGTCATCAGGAAAAGTCCAATAATTTTTAAAAAAAAAAATATTTAATTAAACTAACACAACTAAAATAGCATAGAAAGTCACCCAGACAATCTCCTCACCCCACACTTAAAATTGTGCATTGTCCCCAATGCACACCATAACTAATAAAAGGGTAAAAGAGACTCCCTGGTAGGCCAAAGGCCGAAACACTAACAACTCATGGGGTGATAAGTTGGTATTTTACCAGCTTATCTTGTCTTTAAACCTATACTTTCTGCTATGTTTAAGTGATAAAATCGTGTGCTTAATGTCGTTTACTACCATTTTACAGGTTCTAAGTGATTTAGAAGTAAAGGGCGGAGAAACCAAGTGAAAACAGATCAAAAGGAGCTAAAATGAACAAAATGATGCCTGCTAGTGATTTGCCCTTGGTGAACGCGAAGGCACAATGCGAACGCGAAGGAGCTGGAAACCTAACCTACGCGAACACGAAGGGACAAACGCGAACGCGATGGTTCAAAATCCAAAACTTCGCGAACGCGTATACCTGAATGCGAACGCATAGATTCCAGACCCAAAGCTTCGCGAACGCGTAGGTCCAAGCACGAACGCGTAAGATCAGAATATCAAACCTTCGCGAACGCGAAGCTGTTAACGCGAACGCGATGAAGAACTGGGCGTGAAAACTGGGCAGTTTTGGAATTTTACATTTTTGACCCCAAACCCTTTAATACCCAGATCAGCTCATTTGTAAGATATCTTTGGCATATCTTTGGCTTATTTTAAGTTCATAGAGCTAGAGATAACAAGTATTGAAGCTAGGGTTTTGCACACACACTTGGGTTTTGAAGATTGAAGCTTGTGGTTAAGATTTCTTACCAATTTATGTTTATTTCTTCATTTCCTTGTTTTGTATTGAATATTTAAGTGTGTAGTATTTATTTCCAACACTTGAATCTTGTTTATAGAAATACTCATATTTAAAGTGTGGGTTAAATACCTTATTGTGCTTATGTATTGAATGATTTTTATCCGTTTATGAAGTGAGTTATTATTTCTTTAATTATTCTTGTTCTTTAATGTTTCCAAAGGGATTAGCTAACCCTAAGACTCGCCCATTAACTCCGAATTAATTTTGGAAAAGATAATTTGGGATTGGGAAAGATTAATTAATAAGAACTTGAGACGTTAACCCTCATTTTATAGATTCTACCTAGGGATAGGATTGAACTACTTGTAGCCATTCCGGGTGTGCTTAATCTTCTAATTGTTTTAGGGATAATTCAATTAGGAAGTCTTGTTAGTCTTCGGAAGAAGCTAATTAAGAATTATTATCCGTGGCTAATTAACATAAACTCGCTTATATTTGTAAAATCATAAAATACATTGGATCGTTACTTGAGTGTAATTTCCGATGCAACCATACTTGTAGCCATTGATCATTTTACTTGCTTTCTAGGTTAGTTTACATTTCCGCATTTAGATATAAAACACTTTCAAAACCAAATTCTTATTGTTTGGCATTGCGCGATAAGCGATAATTTTCTTACATTCCTAATCGCCTACACATTGTTCTCTATGGGATTCGACCCCGACTCATAGTTGGGTAAATTATATTGCATGCGACCGTGTCTATTACTTTTTAGTAGTGGATTTGGACGTCATCATGGGGTACTCAGACTTCTCCCAAGCTTGGTCCTTCGTGCGGGTACCTCACACTTAGTTCCAACCATTTGGTTTGTTGTTGCATCCTCCTAATACCTTTGCTTTCCATTCTCCTAAAAAATAAAAAAATTGAACACTACAAAATAATACAATTAAAAAAACTAAAAAAAAAAGCAATAAAGCTGGGTTGCCTCCCAACAAGCGCTTGATTTAACGTCGCGGAACGACGCGAATCACTTTTTGCCTCCACCTTGAGCTTATGAATTGAACCCCAAGTTTTGCTTCAAGCTTATTGATAATCTCTCTGGGGCGGTACAAATTCTTTGCGAGTCCAAAAATTAGATAAAATTTTATGCACTTTTTGGCTCTCGACCGAGGAGTGTCACCTTGCCTAGACGGCCTTGAGAAATCCAAAATATAAGGCTCATCTACCTCTTCCTTGGACTCCTTTTTATGCTCATAAGGGTGAATTTCCATTTCACCGTCTGAACATAATGTAGAGAAGTGTTTGGAATGAGGCCCAACGCGCTCAAATACATGAACTTCAAGATTTTTAACCTCCTCAACACCAATCACACTAGAGTCAACTAAATTTGGAATCTTCAACGTCCTTGGTTGACTCAAGTATTACTTCTTCAACATCGACATCCTCAAATTCTAGTTGGTTAGGCTGTGGTTTTCTACTCTGACCTCCTCCATTTGCCACCTCAATTTCAGCATATAATTCATGCTCTCTTGCTACTATCCACAATATTGGCTTGTTGAACATTAAATACCTCAACTAGTTGACTCACTTGTGCCTCCAGGTTGCGAATAGCAGCATCTTGCCTTTGTATGTGCAGTTGTTTCTCTCATTTTGTTCCACAAGGCACCTTAGCATATCCTTGATCTCTTTCAGCATCATCCCTGGGTTCTTTTTCCTATTAACTTCACAATAAAAAGAAGAAGCCATCAAAGTAAGGGGTTGAGAAAGATAAGAAATATAAGCACAACCATGAAAGTGACCATCTAGTCCACCACACATATCACATACATTCCACACATAAGATTGAGTTGGTGCACATTCGGGAATATTTTGATAATTTTGCCATGGGTAGTTTTCTTCACAATATACATAAGGAGGATTAAAAGCAGAATTACCCAACATCAAAATTCCATTAATTCCAGGATGCCATTTTCTTCAAATTAACAAGTAAAACAAAAATAAAAAAAATCAAATACAACAAAACAAAAATAAAAGTTCAAACTTGTAACCTAACAATATATACACCTACAGCTACACCATTAGTTCCCCGGCAACGGCGCCAAAATTTTGATCACGCCAACTCTAGTCCTAAAAGGATAAGCGGTCGCTGCAAATATAATCCGGTCTAAAAGTCCGGAGTCGAATCCACAGAGAACTAAGTTTCGCTGTAATTGTTCAATACCGCAAAGAAGACAAGTTTGAACAATTTTCTAAATTTATAAAATTAAGATTTTATATCTAACTAATTAACCAACAAATACTATAAAACGGTAAAATTATCAACTAACAAGACAAAGGTTTGGAGACTAAATTAAGGAGGTCTAGAGTTATGATTTCCCCAATTGTTGATTTCATTAGTTGTATGTTTCTTATAGCTTTGACTTAGTTGCCTCTATCAATCATGAACTCTCCAGCTATCATAAATCTCTCTCAAGCAATTATGATAATTTACTAAACGCATTCTCTCAAGCTACGCTAGCTAGATTCACATTACAGTTCACTTAGATCGCACCCGAGGTATCGTTATCTCTAATCCAACCTCTAAACCCTCGGTTATGACTCTCGCCTATACTCCGGGAGTGATGTTGTTCAAACAACTACCTAAATATGCACTCTCTCTCAAGAAGATACATAATAAATAGGAACGACTAATTGAGGATCCTTTCAATTAACCACAATCAAAACGTAGTTGAACAAATAGAGATAAACAACCAATTCAAAACTATATTAATATAACAACCAATTCATCCCCAAAAGGTTCCATCAAAACCCTAGAAAACGAATTAGCTATTCATAATAGTATGTAAAAACTACAATACTAAAAATCATAACCAACAATAAAAAAATAGGAAGAAGATGGAAAAACTCGTTGAAGAATTCCGCGCCTTGCTCCTATTGTGTTCTTGATTCCTTAGGTCAAATCTCCGGTCTCCTTAGCCTCCTTAGGTCTAAAATTATGTCAAAAGTATGTCCAAAAAAATATGTCTCTTCCTTCTTGGCCGGCTTCCTTCGTTTAATATAGGGTTTAGGGCTTAAAATCCCGTATTTTGCACTTTGGTCCCTGAAGTTTACGCGTCCTGCCGCGGTCCTACCGCGGTTACGCCCAGACAGCGGCAGACCAGCTTCAGTTCTGGTTTTGTCCCTTCGCTTGGTGCACTTTGTGGATATTGTATGATTGGCCTCCTTTTCTCCGTAGTTGATCCCAAAAGTACTCCACAGACTTCTTTTATTGGATATAGCCTGCAACGCATGAAAAGCACTAATCAGAGCATCTTGTTATCACTTTTTACCGTAAAAGCTATACAAAATTGTGGTTCTTTAGGGCCTAATTATAATCTAATTTACCTATTATGACTTTCTCTAAATCAAATAGGTTCTGTGCCAAAGGATCCTGCTGAATTTGGTTCTGAGCAATATCCAATTTTTCTCTTGCCTGCTCAAGTTTTAGTTTGTATGAGGCCATATAGGCATTAGAGTCTCTCAGCTATGTCATCATAGCCTTCAGCTTGCACCAGATCTGTTGCACAGGTGTGCCATCATAATTCTGACTCCAAGCATGCTGAATAATATTCTGGAATTGTGGAAGTTCCATGACATTTGTGTATAGTCTAAATGGTTTAGGATGTAATAGCTTCTGTCGACCATATTTGATTAGGATAAGGAAATGATCAGAGAGTGATGGATTCAAAAAATCTGCTTCTACATGACCATATTGTTGTATCCACTGGTAGTTTCCCAAAGCCCTATCTATCTTGCTATATACTCTTGAGCCAGTACCTTGTTTGTTTGTCCAAGTGTAATGCCATCCTTTAGCTCTAAGAGGGGTAAGTTGTAGAGAATCAATCACATATGTGAATCCCTGTGTTTCAGTAGTAGTTACAGGGGACCCTATTCTATCCTTAGAGGATAGCACATTATTAAAATATCCACTAAGTAGCCATGTCTCCTGAGCCTGCATATTTAGCTGTTTAAGGTCCCCCCATAGATTCTCCCTTTGTTGGCCATCATTCTGAGCATAAATGATACTGAGATGTGTTGTAATTTGAGTGCTGGTATCCTCCACTAGGCAATGGATGAATTGATCTGTAGTGTGGATAATCTGTAATTGTATGTGTGCTCTCTACAGTATCAAAATTCTACCATTCACAACATAAGGATAATTGGAGTAAACATTCCACCCCTGAGCAATCTTTTTTTGTATTTTCTTAGCCTTATGTTCTTTAACTCCGGTTTCAATACACCCCATTACATCTACCTTATTTTTAGCCAGAAAGGTTTTGACCTCTTTCTGTTTATGGGCATGATTTAGGCCCCTAATGTTCCAAGTAACAATGATCATAGTGAGTTGGAAATTAAAGGGCAAAATAGACCTGGGTCCTCCTGTTGTCCTCTTCTCCTAGCATCCTTTATCTCAGCAGATGCCTTCCCTTTATCATTGCAATCTTCATTCACAGGATTGCAGCATATGTTATCCTGTATGTTAATCCCATCTTTTATCTGACATGGCATAGAAATCTTCTGTTGTATAGGCTCTATACTCACTCTACCCATCTCAGTGCATTCAATTTCATGATCATGGTATGCTTGTAGGACTACTTCCCTCTGTGGTTCTGATTCTATTTCAGCACTCACTTCTGGCTTCTTCACCAGCAATGTTTGCTTGACAGTCTTAGTTTGCTTCTTTGTTCTTTTCCTTTGTCTTCTTGGCCTTTCCTCTTCCTTGTTATCCACCTCCTCATTACACTTTGTGTTGTGCCAATAGTTAATAGAATCATGACCAAATTTCAGACAATCATTACAAAATACAGGTTTCCAATCATATTCAATAGTCTGCACCATTGGGCCAAAAGGTGATTCTATTTCTATCTGGTCTGGAAGAGAATATGCAGCATCTACCTCCACAAGAACCCTAGCATAGGATATCTTGTCATAATGAGCAGTGAATTTATCAGTGTATAGGGGCTTGTCCACCACACTGGCCATTTTACTTAGAGCCTCATTCGACCAATAACCTACTAGTAACCCAGGAAATATCATCCTAACTGGTATTATGCTCAGAATGCCTCTGCTGAATGAGAAATCAATTTCCCATAGCCTTAGTACCATTGGTTTGTTCTTGTATATGTATGGTCCTGACTGAAGAACTTGGTCTCTATCAGCTATGGTGTGAAATTTGAAAATGCAATATGCCTCAGAATGAATCAGAATATGAGGTTTAGTAACAAAATTCCACACATTCATAACAAAATTCTCCATAGCTTTTTCATAACTATGTACCCTATTAGAGGGGTTTTTCAATAATCTGCCTGAGATTGTAGATACTCCTCGCTCAATTTAACAATTCTCTTACCATCTCTATCAATTGGAGGAACAAACGATAAGGGTTTACCCATTTGTGAGTTGTGATTCCCTAGTACAATGTCAGTTGCTGTAGGAGTTGGCTTCTCCAATCCACTTGCTTCAGAGTACTGTAATCGCCGAGCTGCCTGTATCATTGTTCCTTCCGCTTTGACAGGTTGAAGTTGCACATCTCCATCAGAACTGCTTGTGTCATGAGCTTCCTCAATCAATTTGTATTTCTGTGGTAGAAAACTACTAAATGTGAGTGGTGGTAACTCCTTTTGTACACTATTTGCTGGAGTAATTAGCTTCCCCGTCGATATAGTAGTGTCATGCATAGTTTTTCGGCGACGACCCATTGTATCCGGTCACAATCGCAATCCTTGCTATCACGCGCCGAGAGCAACGGTTAACGCGCGCCCATCTCAAATTTTATGGCTATTTTTAAAAATAAATATTAATAGTAGTTGGTGATGGTGATGGCTAATGGTGGTGGTTATGGATGCTGACTGACATCAGTAGTGACTGATAGTGATAGTTGTGGCCATTGTGAGCACATAATAGCTAGTGGTGATGGTAGCTGACAATAGTAGTTAATAATGGCAATAATTGATTATGGCATGTGATAGTTGTGATATTTGATGGTCAAAGTTAATGGTGGTAGCCACCAATGCTATGAGTGCTGATATATGACAGTTGCTAATGGTGGTGATTATCGGTGGTAATTGGCGGTAGTTGCGGGTATTGGTGGTTGATGGTGATTATTGCTAGCGGTGATGGCGATTGATTGTGGCTACTGATAGTGATGGTGGTTGTAGTTAAAGATGGTGGTCGTGAGTGGTGCTAGTTAACAATGGCGCGACGACAATAGTTGTGGGTAGTCGTGAAACTGGATTGAGATGATGAAATATCTTCATAGAAATAATTGATGGATAGGATCTTGAGTTATTTATAAAACTTGTTTTCCTATTCCTACCCGGAAAGTCTTTTAAAAATAATAATTTTCAAAATATCTTGATTACCAAATATGAAAAAATTGAAAAAGTTAATATTTTTGTAACCACTTACAGAAAGCACTACAATTCATAGCTAATTATAATTTGCAGCTATTGTTTTAGTATTTACTATTTGTAGTAAATTTTCCCTTTGCCAGGCATCTGTATTTGCTGTATTCATTCATGCAACGAATATAACATATGTAAACTGTATTCTTTCGTGTAACTAATACAACCTGTATCAATTGTATTTATTCGCGCAATGAATACAACCAAGGCAAAATACAGAAAACAGAGGTGTATACAAGGATATAAACAAGCAATGAAAAATATACTGTATACACTGTATATAAGCTATATTAACTGTATTAGTTCGTGCATAATGAATGTATCAATGAATATAGTTTTGATGAAAAGTTATATCAATGGAGAAGACGACCCAGATCTATAAAGATGACTCAGATCTGTGAAAAGAAGAAAATCTCAAATCTCAAATGGAGGAAACGATCCATATCATTGCAAGGAATCTTTGAAGCAAGAGAATTTGCTCGAACATAAATTGATGCGATACCGAAGCACTTAGCAGTGATTTGTCAGAGTAATTACTAGAGAATAATTGAAACATTTAGACGAGTAATTCAACGGTGATTTTATCGCTGACTGTTTCATTTTCGGTTGCATCTCTGTCGGGGGCAGCAAAATTGGTCCTTCTTGTTAGGACCGGAAAAACCAGGTGTCATGCGGAAGCTAGCAAAGCAAACTTTGAACGATGATAAATCATACAACAAAGAGAAATATATCAAAAGAGACACAAACATATAACGTGGTTCGGTCAACTGACCTACATCCACGACGGAGATGAGCAATCCACTATATAAAAAGACAGTACAAAAATCGAGAGAACAACCTCATGAAGAGGCAAACACAAGTGACACACTAACACTTGTCCCGTAAAGTTCTCCCCCTAAACACGACTCTTAAACCCCATATGGCTACTGTTGGCCCAAGAACAGGTGAAGTTTTGAAGAATGACAAATGAACTCAGTCATGGACCAGGTCTGTGACGACCCAAAGGGTCATCACCGGATTTCTCTCTTTTTCCGTGCTTCCGAGGCCTTGAAAACCTCACCTTTTACTTGCCTCGATTTGCGTGCGTAGTCCGGGCGCGTAGCCGGAAAGATTATATGTTAAATTCTGTGAAAAATTTCAAAATGCAGTTTTAAAATAATTAAAGTTGACTTCGGTCAATATTTTTGGTAAACATACCCGGACCCGTGATTTGACGGTCCCGGAGGGTCCGTAGAAAAATATGGGACTCGGGCATGTGCCCGGAGTCGAAATCCGAGGTCTAGAACCCGAGGAAAAGAATTTTTCTGTGAAATTGTTTCTCTGGAATTATTAAGGAAAATGAAAATGAAAATTGATTAAAAGACTATGGTATCGGACTCGTATTTTGGTTCCGACGCCCGGAACAAGTCTTAAATATGTGTTAAGCGCTTTCTGTAAAGTTTGGTCGAAATCGGACGTCATTGGACGTGTCTCGGACCTAAATATCTAAAATATGAAGTCTATGAAGTTAGAATGAAAAATGATGATTTTGAGGTTTGATTCCTCGTTTATGATGTTATTTTAGCGATTTGATCGCTCGGTTAAGTTCGTAGGATGTTGTTAGGTTAGCATGTGTGTTTGGTTAGGAGCCCCGAGGGCTCAGGAGTGATTTGGAGGTGGTTCGGAGTGGTTTTGCACTTAGAAATATAGCAGATTTTCTGCAATTTTTGCACAGGCCTTTTCTTCTTCGCGATCGCGGCCTTAGGCTCGCGTTCGCACTGCCCATGGTGTTCCCCTTCTACGCGTTCACATCTCCATAATCGTGATCGCGTAAGTCAAGTTTAGGACCCCAAAGACTTCCTCTTCGCGTTCGCAGTCAGATGTTCGCGAACGCATAGACTTGCTGCTCCCTCATCGCGTTTGCGAGGCCTTCTACGCGTTCGCATTGAACAAACCTGGACCCCCCAGCATTTCCTTCTACGCGTTCGCGATGACCTGCCCAGTTTAACCTTCGCGAACGCGGTCCCCTTCCCGCGAACGCGAAGGGCATTTTTGCCCAGTGATTTTTAAAGCTCAAAAACAGACAAGTGACGGGATTATTCCCAAATTTCACACGAGCTCTTCTTCTCCACAGCCCCTAGGTGACTTTTAGAGCGATTCTTCACCAAAGCTTCTTGGGTAAGTATTTTCTAACTCGTTTTCTTCATTCTCTATCATCATTTATCAAATTCCTAGACCTAATTCATGTAACTTAAGGTGTAAATTGGGGGAAAAGGGTAGAATTAGGGCTTTTCAATTTTCTTTGATTTAGACCTCGTTTTGGGGTCGAATTT